>NW_027176265.1:77500-177531 GCF_023349555.1 Cebidichthys violaceus
TAATGCAAACACAATACATTTAGTGCACTTTACTTTTTCTCGACTTGAAAAACTTGTCATGTGCTTCACTTCATTGCAAAATAACCCCTGAAGTGTACTGAACATCATCAATTGATAATGTATACTGAGGTTGACTTCTCTTTTAAATCCAGATTCAAAAAGCTTTATTGTGACAGAAAATGAACATTAGATGGTTTGATATTCATGGCCTTCGTGTGTGCTTCTTCTTCTAGGAAGTGCTGTCTGTGTGCACAGCAGGGTTTCTTTGGACACAGCAGGAAGTGAACAGATCAATAGAAAGCTCATAACAAGATTTCTAGGCTGTCATACACATGTACTAACACATCTTCCAAACTGAAAAAATCCTGGAAAAGCTCTGAAAGACATTAGACTGACTACAAACTGAATCAGACCTTGTTGAGGCTGAAGAATTATGTCCAAATAAAATACAATTCTGCAGGGCATTGTTTTCAACAAATCAGAAACAAATTGATGAAATAATGAATTAGAAAAAAGCAGTGCAGGCTGTTACTATTAGATTAGACACAAGGAAGTCTAGCATTTCTGACAGCAGTACTGTTTTCTATCAAAAAACTGTCATCCTGTGTGTCTGGATGTGTGTGTTTGTTTCTGTATAAGCTTGAGTCAGTGGGAGCTGAAAGTGGTGAAAACTTTCTGGATTTCTAATAGTTTGTGTTGTGTGCAATGGCGGATATCAACAAGATGCTCAAACAGGCCTCAGTACTCATATGTTATTTATATATTTATACTTTTACAGATATTTGGATTAGGGGTGGGAATTGTGTTTAATGTTACTGATGTTCAAACAAAAGAGAGTGATAGATAAACTACATCCTTTATGAAGGCTCATGATTTGTTTTAAATTGTGTGAAATGCACTTGCTGCAAATCTTTAGATAAGGTGAGACACCTGTCAGTGAAACAAACACACTCCCAAACATACCTCTCTTTAAGATGTAATATTTTTGATAGGCAAAAAGTCGATATAATAGGATAAATTTGCCACTTTTATGTGGCTGTCCAATCAATGTTGTCAATTGAAGTAATACATTCCTTAAAACTGAGTTCTACTGCTTGTGGAGCCGTGCTTCATATCCAAGTCAGCCAAAACACTGTAAGATGTACCCTCATCCATAACATCCTCTGCACTCCTATATTTGGAATGTCATTTTTGTCAGAAACAGCTAGTTCGCAATATAAGTACACAGAACAAGGAAGTTTTGTTTTTTAGCAGCATCTAGTTCCTCAGCACCCTCAGAGTGGTGGCTAGAAATCCAAGCTGAAGTCGAAACCGCTGTATAGGAACAACCACTTTTGCAGCTGTGAAGCTTTCTAGGTAAACATGGCACACTCTAAGTTATTGCTTCAACTGACTACATTTACCAACAACACTGATTGCTTTGTGTGAAAAACAATGTTTATATATTCTTATTACAGTTAGAGAATCTAATGAATAAACAAACACAAATAAAAAAAATAATCCTCCAACTCATTTGAAACGTATTCATGACACTTTAAAAGCAGTAATGTCAGTATGCAGTTTTGTTGTACAATATGGGAACTTCATTTTAAGGAGACAGGGCTGAATAACAGAGTAATAATGTATACAGGTGAACAATAAATAATGGTCTTTGTTGTTTTGCTGCTTTTATCTTTATGCACATATATGTGGATGGAAACATACTTGAGTGTTCATGCGAAGCATCGTGTATGTGACTGTGGTATTTAGCTGAACATGGCCTCAGGCCACATTGTTGCAGATGAAGGCTGAGACTAACCAGCACATTGTGCTACTCTCCATGCTCTCCCAGTGGACAGTTGTGACGGTTTGCTTTAGACAGAAACATGTTCATGCAGCAGCACTTCCACTCAACTTAACCTGCATCCCCGCGGGCGGAAGTAGCTGGAAGTTTAGAGAAGTGGCTTGTTCACGATTTAAGTTCCTCAACCAACTGTGAAACCTTGAAAGTGAATGATTTATACCCTTTTTGTCATGACATCGCTCTACAATTGCTTTAATCTTCATTCTGCCCAGCAAAGACGCAAAGAAACCATGAAAACAGAGCATAAACTAATATGTACAAAGTATAGAGAAATAGTATGGTATTGGCCTAGTAGTGTGTATGCTGGCTTACTGTCTCACTGTCATGACTTACTGGGACACTTGAAGAGATCCATTGTTTTAGTCATTAATAACGCCTGTCCTTTTCCTCCTATGACAATTAAACATGTCTGCTATGAATAAGGCCTATTGTATATTTGAGTGCCCTTCACCTTGTCTAAAGGCTTGGTTGATTAATGCACTCCTCTTCATCTAATGTTCGCTCCTGCCTATGAGCAAGGCATTCATCCACAGCTAATGGAGCTGATTAGTAGATTGAAAGAAGATGAAGTGTATTTGCTGGATAGCTTCATGAAAATGAGTCTAGGCCGTGAAGATAAAGACAAATGTTCTAAACCTATCAATTCAAAATTTGGAAAGACAGTTCTAGTTATTGATATTGACATGTTTTTGGCAAAGAGCGTTTACTTGTGGTTATAACAAGATTAGACTGATGAGGTCATACATAATGTAGTAATGTAGAAGTGGAAGGTTTGAAGATCAATAAAGTCGTTGAACAGCAAGTTTTCCTATTGGTCCAAGAGTCTGAGTCATCTGCCGGGACGTCGCTGCTTTGGATCTAAGATCCAGGTTGGCTCTTTTACAACACAGTGGTTTATACAATATGACACAGAGACAATTCTGAATCTATGTGTTTTGCCGAGTTGTGCAGTTAGAGTTTTGGCAAGCCTCAAGACTTCCTGCAGAGTCTTAGCTATTTTTTCTCGCCGTATGTTTCCATTGTTTATCTCTGGGTTTGATTCCGTACAGCTGTGTGTTTAGATTTAAGGCCACCAAACTGCTGAACTCAGAGCAGCGAGGTGAACAAACTTGTACTGTACTAGTTGGACACACATAAACACCATCAGGGGACTTGTTTGTAGTTAAAGTGCTCAACAGATGTTTTGATGGGAGATCTTGATCTGAGCACAGTTTGTAACACATCAGGTTGTGACCTTTCTTCCTGCACTGAAAGTTTAAGGAGTAGTTTCATAGTTGTTTTCTTATCTTTCACTCTTTCTCTTCAGCTTAACTCTTCTTTTTTATGTCTTAAAAGACACATAAAATTGGATCCAAATGCAGTTTTTGCCATATTCAGATGAATCATTTTTTACTTCTCAGCTGTCCAACAAACCCATACATTGTATTTTCAAACGTTTATGTCTCACAGCGAGACATAAACGTCTTGCAGAACCCTTCAATTATTTATCTTGTCCTACAATTGAATATTTTATTAATAATGTACCTAGTTCGTCCAAAATGCAGTTGTACCACCTTTTTTGTCAAACATCCTGACCTGTTGGAGTTCCTCAGGTGAAATGCGATTTCAGCAGATTGCATCAGACTCAGCTTGTGTGTGAGATTTGTATGCACAGTGTGTTGCGTGGATGGTAGGTACAGACCATTTTACCACACGGGGTGATTTGTCCTACCCCACTTCTTTTATTTGTATCAAGATGATGAAGAAAGAATCTCATGCTCTCCTTAAAACTTACTCCTTCATTTTGTCTCACTAAGAAAATCTTCCGTGTGAAAAATCAGATTTTTCTGCAACCAGAACAATCATTCCACATTTGACTATAATCAGAGAGAGGCTGTTTATGATTGTGTGTATGTTCGTTTGAGTGTATATTTTCCAAAATATTTGTCATTTGCACGTTTATATCTACGTTCACATTACAGGCTTTAAAGCTAAATTAAGCTAAATAGATAATTTTTTCCTAGATGCTGATCTTCTGCCTAGACTGTTCACATTCATGTTTGGGTGACGGATCCCTGCCCTAAAACGCCTTACATGCGACCAAAAAGTCACACATAATAGGGGACAGGCCATTATTCCGATGGCCTGTCATCCCAAAAACAAACGCTCGCTGCTCCAAAGGCCCATTGGTGCAAAAATAAACTACACACACTGGTGACTGTCAGACTCCATATTAATATATTGCTAAATTTAACAGACCTGGGTTCCCAGATGATTTCCTGTAATCATAATGAATTACTTTGTACGACTCCTAAAGAAAGACTTTTCTTTTCGGCTGATATATAACTTTAGCAAGTCTTCTGTGAACTAGGTCAACTAAGTCAAATAAACTAAAGTAAACTGGTGACGTCACTGTTTGACATCCCAGTCAGTGCGTCATCGTGACTTCATTAAATCAGAGTTCTGTTTTGTGAAACATGACAGATTTATCAGAATAACTGAGTGAATTGTGAAAGTCTGTTTAATTGAAGTGAATCTACATTTTAAATGACTGATGATGAGACAAATAAAGTCTTCAACTGTTTACATATTGTAAAATTTAACGGAGCCAAGTCTTTCCGAGATCAATATTTACTGAAGGGCAGTGTTATTGCAGTATAATGTTGTAGGCACAGGAGTGACAATAAATAAGGTGGTAATTTTGGAAGTTGTCCTAAACAGATAAATAGATAAACTAATTTAAGAGCTGAGTAATGGACAACATCTAGATGTTTAAGGTTCGAGGTAGGAGCATATTTATTAACGATATTGCCATAGTCCAATAGAGAGAGAAAGGCTGCTTCCACAATCCTTGTCCTACAGTAAAATGGGAAACAGAACCTCTTTTTATACAAAAAACAAGTTGCATCCTTAATTTGCGACTTAAGTTGTCTATATAGGTTTTTTTAAATAAACTGAGATAACATGAATACTAACATTATTGCAATTTTCTCTCTTATACCTCTGTACCTACTGTTTTTCTGTTACTGTTAGCTGTTGAGTTATGTCCATGCACCATGTTAGACATAATTAACAAAACGTCATCAATTTACAATCTACCCACATTGCATTTGTGACTCACATCCGTTTTCTTGATGTTCATCTCAAGGTTTATTTTTGGTGTTGCATATTTACGCCTTGTCATTGAAACCTGGAAGACAACAGCATCATCTTTTTACTTTGAGAAGCTGGTCTGCATTCTCCTCTCCATTGGGTGAGCCTGCATGGACTAATACAAGTTTACAAAGGTATGCCATGTCCAAAATTAAAATAAGATAATTAGAGATCACCGCACGCTCCAATTAACGTTACACATTACACACGTAGTTTATTACTCATGGTTACGAAATATAAACAAAAATAATACTTTCAATTAATATCGTATAAGGTTAGAATAGTGCCCTTAGTTTGTGTGTGTAGGTGTTAACATACCTGCCTGTGTCCATTTGTTTTTTATCATAATGTTTGGCTTTAAACAATGGGGGGGAGGTTTTACTTATTGCTGAGGCTTTAGGGCTCACAGTGTGGTTAAATCAGCAGAGAAATCTTTATCTGCCTCCTCCTGCTTCTTCTTTCCAGTTCTTTATCACCTGCTGTGATAACCCTCACAAGTTATTCATGTTGTACCTGTACAATATGTACCTGTGATAATACGAGGCAGTTGTTTTATTCTCTTATGTCAGCGTTCAACACTGCACTAGGTCGGTCAAATCTTTTATTTTTTTACTTTTAAAAGGCCTCCAACTCTTTAATCTTTCCTGGAGTTCATGTCTCCCTTGAGCTTCCTAACAGAGAAACATCTGCTGACTGTTCATCAAGTCAGTTAGCTTTGGCTCAAGATGGACCTCTGCTTCTCAGAGACAAAAAAGATATGGGTGATAAAACTTGCCTGGACATAGATTAACAAAGCCTTGCTACTGTAGCTGCCTGTACCCCAACACACTTACCTCGAAAATGAGCTTTCCACTGAGCGGCTCAGTGGGCAGAGCAGCAGAGCAGACATTAGTGTGTGTATCCTTTACAATATGACCCTTCTCTTACAGTCTGTAAAAACTCAGGGTCGTAGTATACTCCAAACAAACTCAACTGTAATGTTGTTTCAAAGGCTGCTGAACACATTAATGCTTGCAGATTTTTCTTTTGTGCATCAAACACTCATTTCCCTGCAGACCTTAAAGGTGTAGTTTACCTCTTTGCAGAGGACACCAGCTGTAATCAGCTTGGTTTCAGTTACAACAGAACAGTGACCCACTTTCATGAAGAAAAAAACATAAACACATCCAAAGAAATGTGTCAAACTCCCCCTGCACTGTAGTCCACGTCTCCATTTTCTATCCACATGCTCAGTATGTTCCAAGTATTAATACATTTATACTTATGTTTCGGCTCTTCACACAACCCTCTTGAGGTTGAAAGAAAATGTGCGTGGTTGGCTGAATACAATGCCTTCATTTAGCTCTGTTTCTTCACTTTGCTGTATACTAGCCTCCATGCTAAACAAACTGAAGGACATTTTGGCAAAGTCCAAAAGTTGATGAAAAAATTATCCATAATGTTACACTTGTGTTAGATCGATCTAATACAAACATATTAAAATGAAGAGTAAAAGATGTTGTCACAGCCACTTTGTGTTTTACATCTACAATAATTATCCATTGTACAGCATATTTTATTTAAAATATAATCTAAATAAGTCACACATTTTGATTTTTTAAGTTGTTACAATAACAAGTTTGAAGTAGACTTAATAAAAGTTCATATGGAATTATTTTGTTGATTTTCCATTTCTATTGTTTTAAAGACGTGTTTGTGACTCTGCCCATGTATGACACAAATGTGCTCATTAAAAACACAAACATGCAACCACACACTGATAGACACACATAACAAATCAATTATTGAAAGGTCTTCACTTCCGTAGAGAGATGACACCACCCCTGTTGTGTAATTTTCATTATATGGCTCATCTTCACCTGTAAGTGACACCAGTTCTTTGTAAGGCCTGAGGATAAACCGCAGCGAAGCACCATTAAATCCCTCCTCGAACAATTACTGCAAGGGACCTTCTTTAAAAGCCCAATGAAAGAGATGATCCGTGTTGTTTTCATCCGGTGTTACATAATCATAGTTAACAAATGTAGCGCTGAATGGACACTGGCAGTGAGGCCAGTTAATGCCTTGTTTTCCTGATTTCTGCATCCGATTTTGACAAAAGAAGGATGCTGTTTTTAGGAAACTAAGGTACATTTTCAACGGTGGGCTATTTCAAGAAGTAAAGAAAGTAAGGATGACGTCTAATTTTTGTTCCGTTAGAGAAAAAAAAAGCTTCTTTATTAATTGACGTCAAAGAAATGTGTTTGCATATAGAATGATCCTCTATGACGAACACACATATTTGTGGAGAGAGATTATTGTTTGTGTTTGGAAATATTGGTCACTTCCTTTTTGTGTCTTTGCAGCCAACTTTGTCAAGTTTTCACATTAGAATTGTTCATTGTTCACTCACTGCTCTAAGTGGGATGTGTCCCAAATTGCAACATGTTGCAAAGTACCAACAATAGTGACACTTCTGGATGTTACTGAAGTCAGAACCACCTGTTCTTCACTAGTTTGGTATTGTTACAAGAACTACAGGCATTTAAAAAAGACTGAGACTGAGAAAGGTCTACGCCTCTGGACCAAAAACATGATATGGTACACAAGAAGATAAATGAGTGGTTCAAACTGTCAAATGTTAAGTGTGTGTAGAAAACAATTTATTTACATTGCACAGAATTTAATAGCTTTTTATCTGCCATGTGCAAATACTTTAACTTGTTTATTCATGTGTATTATCTCAAATATAAATTTTCATTCAGGGGTTGAATGACAAATTGTCTGGATTGCGCCACCAGTTCAGATCAGATGTGATTTACCAAGAATACCACATGGGGATGAGAAAATCACTTTTTTTTTAATCTGGGAAAGGGATTCATGAAATTTCCACCATCAGTGACCAATCGTATACAGTAAATGAAACATGAAGTGAAGCAGAATATCAGTAAAACAGTTGCTGATACCATAGAAAAACTCCTCACTCACCTGATTCTTCAAGACTTACAACAGGAGGAAGGACTTGGCACAAAGCCTGAAGAAACAAAAAGACCATCAACATCAAATAGCAACCACACAGTCAAGGCAAAGGTTGGGGCACTGATGCAAGGGGAATATGGCAAGGTTGTGTTTATCAGAGGTTACAAAGTCCTTCAGGCCACGCTCTACAGACAAACAGGTGGATGTTCAGAGCCATGGATCCGTACTCTTTCTGTGATTTGTAGCCTTTAAAATAAATGTGTTGGAAACACGTGGGGTAATCACAAGTGCAGTTTAAACACGGATCTAAGATGTTGAAATTGTGTTCCTGTATTTGTCAAACTGGCGATACTTTCCTAGATCAGACGCAGCACGGGAGATCTTACACATCAATTTCACTCGAAAATCATAAAGCGTCATCCAGTAGAAGGCAAGCGGGAATTTGCCAAAGGGACCTGCTCATTATCACAAGACAGTGAATCAAGGATTTACACAGAACTGAGAGGAAAATGTCACTGTCCATCTGAACAATTACTGGGGCAAACACCAGACTTCTGGAAAAAGCGTCATTCTCTGTGTTTCGGTGTAACTGTTACTGTAGCTACCGTAGTAATGACTGTATTGTGTATGTTAACCGTACAGCTTCCACTGTCATTGTGCTGACACAAGTGTGTTGCTGTGCAGCAAACATGCGGCACCCTGTGAGCCCGCTGGCACCGAATCAATCCGGTCATGCTGATTAAGGAGTTTTCTTACAGTCAGCAGAACGTCCTGGTAGCCAGCAGGAGGGGAACGCATTTTATTCAGGACTGCCAGAATTTCTAATTTTTATACCACTCACAACAGCAGCCAGAGCATAGAGATAGTATCATTCACAATGCAGACTTCCACCACAGCCAGTCATGGTTGTCACGCTCTGGAATAATGATAAGTGAGCAGGGATTTGGTACAAAAGACATAAGGCTATACTCAATGTTTTTTTTCTTATTTTCATCAAACCCTATGAAATGACCAACAATATGAACAAGTACTGTGATGCCAAAGCGGAATATAACTTATTTCTCTGTGCCATAGACCTCCATTGTTGTACAAAAACAGTTTAAAATGTGTCAATGAGCCTGCTGCACTCGGTGACATGTTGTCTTATCACGATGGACATCATAATGCAGGGGTATTCAATTAAAATTCCAAAAGGTCCAGATTGAGAAAATCTCCTTGTGCAAAGGTCCCGAACATTACAATAATATCTAACTTGCGCTACTTAGTGCGATATGTATACATATATATATATATATATATATATATATATATATATATATATGTATACATATCACACTAAATAACGCAAATTGCATGAGACAATTTGTGATTTGACGTTAGCTCATGCATGCGATTTTGAAGGGCTTTAATTTTGAAATGTTACATCAGAATGTCCTGGTTCTCTCTGAGTGAAACCTTAAGGTGGTCTGCTATCAACCTGAGGTGAAATGATTTCGTAACTATGCACCATTTCCTCTTAATAATCGTCACGGTCTCTGAACATATGAGACACACTGGTTTTAAACTGTCCGTGGGAAGAATTAACCTATAAGAGTCTGTTCATTCTTGGTTAAAGACTCTGGTCTCTCTGGTCTCTCTGACCACTTTTCTCTTTTTGGAGAACGTCATGAGAAACAACTTCTCTGACCCCGTGTGTGTACATCTCACTCGAGTCAGGAAACGTGTCAGAATACCCATATTTGATTGACTGAGCTGCATCACGTGATGTGATTTACAACGCATTAATTGGTCGGTTTGTTTCCTGGATCACTGACCGAGAGCCGTAAAGGCTAGAAAAGCTGCGCCGGTTAAAATATAGGCGCTCCGTCAAAATGTAATAATTATCAATTATCTATCGGTTTTAGGTCCAGGGTCCGGATACAATGGCGTCTGGGTCCGGATCCGGACCGCGGTCTGCCTATTAGTGACCCCTGTCATGATGAATCCCACACTGTCCTGCTGCTATAATTACTAGTGCGCCACTGCTCCTGCTTTAGTAACGTTTGCTTAAAATGACATTGCCTAGAGGGGTTAATAGAAGCCCTGTGGAACCCAAGCAGGTTAATTCAGCCATGTTAGCTGTGTAGATGACAGCAACACTGACAGATGTCTGATGATATAATCAGTGCCAATCATCTCTATTCACTACATTCAGTACAATATGTGCTCTCTCATGCCAGCATCTTTGAGTACTGTATGTAAATATATGGATTAATTTTCTACTGTAAAAATATGTTTCTTTCCTCATCTCAAAGGGCCTAGAATGAATGAAACTTTTGCAATTTTGAATTATAATGCATTTTCTTGATCAATTAAGTTCTCTTTTGCTGTTTTCTGTCAATGCAATAGTAATTTAGCCTATGCTCAGTTGAGCAAAGCTTTTTAAGTTACTAATCTCAGACAATTATACTGCATCTGATGCTGTGCGTTTTTCCAGGAACGATTCCAGGAGGAATGACTTGTTTCCAAGGCAGGGGCCACTGTCGCTGAACAGACGAGGAACAGCACGCTGATAGCACTATCAGCTGCCTTCCTACAATATGCTTGTTAAACAGTGAAGTGGAATAGAGATTATCCCTTTCACTTGTGGCAATGTCAGTCATCATGTTTCAAAGCATCACAAAACCTACACGCTGCTCTTTCTTTTGAAAATGTGAGGAAACATCGACCATTTTAGGGCACTCTAAAACTTTCAGGTTCAGATCAGGTCTTCAGGGGCTTGACTTCATCTGACATCTTAAGGTTTATTCCCCGAGTTGTGGTTTATACTAAGAGAAGTCTGCTGTAATTATCTTTGACTCTTAGTCCTCTACTTAAAACCTGGCTGCTGATAGATTAAAATACCATGTGCAACCGCCACAGACACTTTAGAGACACAGCCCTCACAGCCATTCTGCTGACTACGCACACACATATTTCCTTGGAATAAGGGCAGGTTCTGGTAAAATTCTTGGTTACTGTGAACGCGTCTGAATGATACAGACATGACAAGCTTGCCACTTCAGTGTGGAGGGTGCAGTACAAAAAGTCCTCTCCCAGGACAGCACCTGCTGAGGTGTCCTTGTGACCCCGTGTGTTTGTGAGTGTGTGTGAGAATGTCAGACACACTTGCAAAGGAAAATAATAAGTGAAATTTGAAGTAAAATTGGAAAATACAAGTAACAACAGGTTAAATAGACCTTGTCCTTTTCAAATTAGATGATGATTCAGCTGTACTTCCAATGGCGTCACAATGCCCAACATCCCGTAACATCAAGGGCCTTTTGTGTTGAATTGAATCAAAAAGAGCGATCCATTACTGTCTCATTTTAAACAAAGCTCGGGAGGGTTCACGACCAGGTTATTGTCTTTAGAGGGCGCCCTGATTTAAACACCTCTGGAGGGCTTTTTACCGGCGCCACTGAGGACACGAGCCAGAACTCAGGAGTAGATAGGAATCAGGATCCTCTGCTTTCTTTCGTCTTGCTCTGGGCTGCATCCTGAGGCCAAGCAGGCGGCGGCTGGAAATAGCCCAGACATGCAGAGCACTGTTGGTGTCGTCTCCTCCTCCTCCTTCCTCAGCCGCGCTGCTAATCAGCAGAGACAGAGGAGGATGCAGGACAAGAGCCAGACACAGATCAAGCTCCGCTGGGTGGGGCAGGCGTCAGGAGTGTGCATGTGTGGAAGTATGTGGGTGTGTATCTGGGTGTGCACGCATGCTTACCTGTACGCAAATGAGCAACTTTGAAAATGTGCGTACATGTTGACAGTAGACAAGGGAGTGGCACAATTCAACTTGGATTCTTTCCTCTTTCACACACCTTAATCCACCTGTAACATTTAATCAATCAAGCAATGTAACTATGCACAATTTGTACTTATTCCATATTTTGCAACTTATATATTTCAGAGGGGAAATATTGTACTTTTTATACCAATACATTTATTATTTACTTCAGTAAAGGATCTGAACACTTTTTACACCACTGCCGTAATCACTGCAGGACTTGTTAAACCATTACTGCTCGGTGCAGCCAGAGTGAACTGACTCTGACATAAAGATTTAATCACTTGTTGAATTAGTGTCATAGCAACCCACAAACATTACCAACACTTACACTATGTACTTTTCTTCTGATGCTCATTAATTGGAGTACATGTTCAATTAGACTTGACTGTGTTTCCCCACTCTATACAACAAACATTTATCATTATCAAAGTTCAGCTTACTTCCTCTTTTAACACCTGCAGTCAGTCACCAATGATCCAAAATGTTTTAAAGAGTTTTTAAACCTTTAAAGGAAAAAAAACAAAACAGTTTGACACTTTTATGAATTGCAATTTACAAACACACATTTTTTAAGCCTTGCTTTAAATGTAAGAAATTCATAATGATTTGTTTTTGTAGTCTTTTCACTTTTTGTACTCTTTTTATACTATTGTTGTATTTGTCCAGTGAATGATTTCAAAGGATTTCATTATGGACACAAAAGCATAATAATAGATTGATATCAGAACCATTATTATGAGATTGCACGTGACTCTTGGGATCCAAGAAAGACCATAACAAGAGTATGTTTTGTGTAATTGTTTGTACGTTATAAGGGATAAAGGATTTTATAAAAGCAGATGTAAGATGTGCTAAATGCTATGTGCTAAATTAACTGATCAAAATCTTAAAGGTACCCTGTGGAGTTTTTAACCTCTAGTAGTGCTATTGAGTCATTTTTCTGAGTGGGTCTCCGTTTGTTTGTCTCATGGACATGCAAGCAATACAGATTTACGCCAACGGTCTCTCCCTATTCCCCTGATCAACAGGTGGCAGTAATGCACCAAGAAACGCAGCAATGTGCCTGTAAAGTAAGAGAAGAAGAAGCAAGCTAGTACACATTGACGTAAACCATGCAGGATTTATAAAAATATACCTTTGCAAATGCTTTATTAGGAAGAAAATCCATCTAACACATTTGTTAAACCTCAAGAATGAACACAATAATGTAGTTTGATGAGTAACATTGAAAGTAAACAGAACTTTTGTTTGTTGCACTGGTGTTCAGATGTTGTTAGAGCCAGGCTAGCTGTTTTCACCCGTATTTGTGACTGCTGTTGCTAACTTCATATTCAACAGCAGTCATGAAAGTGATCTTCACATATCTCGTCTAGAAAGGGAATATGTCGAAATGTTGCTATTCCTTTAAATGCATCTTTGCCAGTTTGTACATAACTTTTTTACAAAACATAACTTTTGTTTGCTTAAAAGAAAACTCCATAGGGCACCTTTAAGATAAAAAATGTATGTACTCATCTGGGCGACAAAATCTGTCCTCTGTGTTTTTAGTTTTAGGAGGGCTATGGATAAGTCTCAGGCTTCATCACTTTGTTAATTTCATATCTCAGACAACACTATAGATTTGATGGATTGTGTCATTTCAGCACAATGTTATTACTAATTAGCCCAAGCCTTCAGACGGTGCACTGCATCATCTGCTCATTTGTTTCTGCATGTCAGATATGATAACAGCACTGGAGTGTATTCCATAGCAGCACTCTTTGTAAATCACTGTGGATAAGACTGTCAGCTAAGTGAATAAGAGGAAACAAGGTAAGGCCGGTGCTTTGAACTCCTTCACTACTTCCTTACTGGCTGCTCTCCAGGATTCCCAACTCTTTTCAGAGGTGTTTCTTGTAATAATCCTGAAAATCAGTTCATTAACTCCCCTGAGCCATTGTCTTATCTTGTTGACTGTACCAAGTCTGTGCAGCACAATGTGCGAATGGAAGTTCACGTTTTAAATTTCCGAATAGTATGTCGCCACCTCAAGCTGACGCTGCAGTCCTGAGTGTGTAGGAGGTCAGCTGATCCTTTTTGGAGGGAGGCAGGTCAAGACACACACACACACACACACACACACACACGCACACGCGTGCATGCACCAAGATACCAATACACAGTCCGATTGGGCTTCTTTATCTACACTAGACAGCAGCAAATGTGTGGGAGATGACAAATGAACTGAGGCATAAAATGAAGAAGAAAAAGAGAGGTAGCAGATGACAGGGCAGGGGAAGTTGAAAACACACACACTTACTCACTTAAAACACATATATTCAAAACCTCTGTCCTGCTTCCTGTTTACAGCGATGTGATGGCTATTTTTGTCCACTGGATGTATGAAGAGAGGCCTTCAACTTAACAATAGTGTGAAGTTAAGAGAGCTTTCATTTAGTATGACTGCACCCTTAGCACAGTCAAACACAACAGTCATTTATTGCATCTTCATGTATTTCCGGTTTGTTATTGCAATTCATTCATCTCAACCACTCTTGTTTTCAATCACTTGATTTGATGGTTCTTACAATTTCCTAATAATTTCGTAGAAAGGAACTGAGCAGGTCATCTTAACATGCAAACTCTTAAAATCTCGTCTACAATTTAAAAAAATAAAGTTTCCAATAATAATTTTATATTTATTTATTTATATAAATATTAAGTACAACCAAAACTGACATTTTGGGAAATACACTTATTTGCTTTTTTGTCAAGAGTTAGTTGAGTAGATTGATACCACTGTTATGTTTTTATGGTAGATATGATAGCTTAGCTAAGACTGGAAGCAGGGAGAAACAGCTAGCCTGGCCGTCTGAAAGAGTCTAAGAACAGACGACAATCTGAGTCACAATGTCTCTCTCACTTGTGCATATTGCTGCTCATCCCATCTCTCTGTCCCTCTCCTCAGCCTGTGGGTCAATATTCCCACAGGCCCCTTCATTTGCCCTTTTCCATCCATCCATCACATACCCTCAGACTTTCCCTCCCTTCCTCATTACCTGACTGCCCACCCATCTACACACCTGTTCCCACTTCCCTCATCTGCTCAGCTGCTCTGCCTGGCCTTCCCCACCCACCCCCTCAACTGCATCTCATTCCCTCATCAGCCGCTCAGCAGCCCATCCTTTGTTCCCCTATCAGTTCACCAAGTTGCATTGTGCTTATCTGTTGCCTATTACCTGTCCACCTGTTACCTGCCTGGCAGGCCAACTACTTAATTTGGACTCTTGCCTTTTGTAAGATATATTTTCACCAATAAATCACAGAGGGAATCCTGCTGCTGCCTCAACTGTCAACATTTAGGTCTAATCCCTGTTTCTGTATTCACCGAACTGTGACAACCACCACCAGTAACTAAACATTTGGTCATTTTTTACAATTCACTTTTTGTACAAACGAATGTGATATCCTATATTAATAAGTGAGCTTTAGATGTGCTGGTAGGTGGAATTTATTGGAAGTTCTTGGAAAGAAACAGACTAGCTATTTCCTCCTGTTGCTATTCTTTGTGCTCAGCTAAAGTATCTGGCATCTCGCAGTACCTTCATATATATCATGTAGACATGGAAGTGAATAATATGTCCCAAAAATCTCTTGTTAGTTTTTGTAGTCATTACGATTTTTTTTAAGATGCATGGTGGTATTTTCCATCAAATTTGTACCAAAGCACAGTTCTGCCCAGAATTTTCTGAAAATGTATTTTCACTTTATATTTGGGGGGGTCAAATGTGACGCGAGAGGTTGTTGAGCGCAGGTCACTAAATTAAGGAAAACACTTCAGTGCAGAGGTCTGGCCCCACTGCCATCTGCCATGACGCCTGTTTATCCATCACACTTCCTGTGTGTGTATGCTGGACAGCTTGTGTGTGTGTGTGTGTGTGTGTGTGTGTGTGTGTGTGTGTGTGTGTGTGTGTGTGTGTGTTTATTTTTGTGCATGTCTGTCCATTTTTTATTTAAAGCTTTGTGTGTTTGTGAACATGTTGCCTTGTCTCTGCTCCCCCTTTCTGCATCTGTTCTATCCATCTCAATCACACACTCAAACACACGTATGTGTGAATACAGCATGCAGACACATACACACGCACACACACGTTACAACTGATAAATCGCAGCTTTGTGAATGTGTTAGTTTAGACCCAGGAGGCTGCAGTGTTCAAACATCTCTGTTAGAGAATATCTGAGAGGACAAACAATCGGGATGACACACTCACACACACACACACACACACACACACACACACACACTCTGAGAAACGGATGTACTTTTAAAGCTACCTGAGAAAGACAAGAAAAACAACCTGCTGCATCAACTGAAGGTGTAGAATACAAAACAAGGCTCACACACATACAAATGCCGCACAGTGCACACATACAGACAATACAAGTGTTGTATATCCAATTACATGATTCTACTCACAGATATCTATCTATCTGAGGTACTTTATTTAAATCCGGATATTAAGCAATATGAGAATTCTGACATTGAGGGTGAAAGTGTAATACCTCTTTTCAGGCCAACAAACTTGGGATACTGGCTTCATTGCCTTTCTCCCAAACACAGGTGCTCAATGTTGCTGGTAGGGGGAGCTTACACATTTCTATATACTACCTGCAGGATAATTATAATTTACGATAGAATTATGGGATAACTATAACCTTATGCTGTAGTTTTCCCGACCATGAATCCTAATCTTTTTAATCTTAAACACACGTGAAAATATGCAGGTTGTTGCTACTAAATAATGTTGCCAGATAACAAAAAATCATTCTATAAACATGCACTTCACCCTAACTGTCTGCTGTGTTCTCTCCCTTTTGTAGACATTGCAGCAACCTCTTGGGGCGGCTGTTGCTCAGGAGGGTTTTCTATTGACCACAGGCTTGTTGAAGTGACCTAGAGCAGGACACTGAAACCCAAAATGTTCCCGATGGTTGGTGGCTTCCATGGTACCTCTGCCTAGGAGACCTGGGTCTAGTGTGCACGACAATGACCACGGATCATGGATGAGTCCATGCACATTTGCCTCCTCGTGTGAAACACTGGGCTATTTAAGTGAAAGTGGAGACACAGCCAGAGAAAGCACCAGGGGAATCACCCTCACACTCACACAATCTTTATTAAGCCCCTCCAACCACAACCCCCACCCCTCGTTCTTTTCCCACACAGCAGCCAGAAAAGGCAGAAGCTCAGTGACAGGCTGCTTCGGATATCCTGTGTTGGGTATCTATTTTTAACCACACACTTGTGTATTGGGCAGAGCGCTGAGCTCTGGCTTTTGCAACACAAATGCTCTAAACCATGTTTCCCATCTAGACACAGATATAAGAGAGTTTCTGTCATTTGGGCAGACAAGGCGGCCTATGCACATCAACAATGAGCCGTGCTGAAGACACTCAGCATGACACACATGCAAAACAAACACATTCTCACACACATTCTTTCTCTCGCCCTGTAGATGTGTGTGTGAATACGCCTGTCCATATTCTTTCTCTCCAAAACACACGAACAAAATGAACGCACTAAGCAGTGTGCATACAAGGCTTAGAATATTTAGTTTTTGGACCGAAGCTGCTGATTTCAAATTTATTTTAATTTGACCGTTCAGAAAATCATTTAAATTGAACTGTTACACAATGTTCTTTAATAATAATGATTAGTAAATTTGTTCAACAACACACACCAACAGTTTAGAAATCCATTATATGAGTATAAACAAAGTACAGACGGGAGCACAAGCATGAATAATACATGCATACAGACATACACACACGCACAAGCACGCTTTGACACTTCATTCCTCAGACCCAAAAGTGTTTATTAAAGGTGTGATAAGTGACACCAAACCAGCGACGGCAGCCAAAACCTTTGCTCTCAGGGGAGGACGCCCTCATAGCTGAGCGGAATCTCACCCCACCAGGTTGCTGTTGTTGGTGCTGCAGCTGTTTTTAATTGTCTTATTCATATGCAATACGTGACATAGTTCTTCTGACCTACTTTTACCTCCAGTATTTTCTCATTTCATACATCTCTGACTCTCATTCATCTTTCTCTCTCTCTCTCTCTCTCTCTCTCTCTCTCTCTCTCTCTCTCTCTCTCTCTCTCTCTCTTAGGTTAGGTGAATGGGGAAAGGTGGAGAGAATAGAATGTGAGGAATCTGGCAAGCGACTAAAGCTATGCATTATGATTAAGGACATTCGTTGAAAACCTAATCAAGGTCATGCCATTTCTGTGTTTTGGCGGGGTAAATCTCAAGGGAGTTGCCCTGATAGCTTGTGATCTACCCGCTGCAGATGTTCTCAATTGGAAAACAGCAGAGCACCACTGTGGTGGAGTTCGCATGGATAATAGTTCAATCTGTTTCACTTGTGTTGATGCACCACAGCCGTTTTCAGCTAAATGCTAGTGTTTTGCTAATGGAGCTTGACATGCGAAATGTCTGTTTTTGTCAGCAAGTGTCACTTTTAAACTCCCGTGCTGGTGGATATTCTTTTTTCCCAATTTGCTAATTAAATATAATTATCAGCCACATCATTGGATATTTGGCTGAAGAAGAATCAACAGTAATGATTTTTGATGGAATTCTCCTAGCTCTACAATGTATCGATTATATAGATATAGGATTATACACTCATTGGTTTGATTTGAAGCCTCATGTCTACCATCTTTCCTGTTGCACGTTAGAGAGGCTCATGTGTTCCATGTTGAGTCTCACTTTACCTGAAGGAGCATTACATTTATCTGCTCCACAGAAAGGTCAGAGGTCCATCTGTGTGTGTGAATGAGCATTAAATTAGATCCTGGTTATATGACAGCCCCTGCCATCAGTGTATGAATCGGTGTCTGAGTGGTTGAAAATTGGCTTGTAGTGTAAAGGGCTGTGAGTGGTCTGTAGACCAAAGGCACTACATAGATGCTACATAAGTTTATTTACCATTTACCATTCCATACTTAAAACAAAGATTTGTTTGGAAAACTACTGTAAATCAAATTTGGTATGCTCTCAAACAACTGATAGTATATGCAATATTCACAGACAAGAACATAGTAGTGATGTCAAACAACTTTGACAGAAATTTCACCAGAAGCCAACTGCAATAAATGCTAAATTAAAACATATCGTAATATAATAATAATAATAATAATAATTTCCCACTTTTTACCCCTATTGTTTCTGTGCAGATGTTGCATTTTCCAGTGAAAGGTGAGATCACAGTAAGGAAAACCAAACAGAAACCAAAGCCAATTGTCACAGAGAAAGTGATTTTCCACCACGTTTTTATTTTTCACATGTTGCAATCAAGCTTGAAGCACACTTGCATTACACTTGGCAACTGCTGCACTTTCAAGTTTGGCAATGATGAATTCACATAAACAGACTTCTACACAAGCATTCTGTTCTCTTTCGGTTGACCTCTCCTTGCTTCAGAGGGTGACAACATGCAGGAAGTTGCAGCTTTAAGAAACCTCACAGCTTCACAATTATAGTGCACCTTTTTGGGCTTTGTGAACCCCACCAATCTGCATAGATATTCTATATTTTTTGTCTGTGACTCTAGTTTTTCATTGTCATTTTGAATGATTTACTCATATCAACTTTCAGCATTGTTGTTCTGGACCCTGGGAATAAATGATTGTGCCCATCTCCCACTCTACAACATTGTAAGATAATGACATTGTATGAATGCAATCAGTGTTTGACTGCTTCCTTACAGAAAAATTATATACTCTTCATATCTGTATGGATTTCTGTAAAATAACTAAACAGAGACTCTCAGGAGAAGAGGCTGTCTGATCCCTTAACTTGAATTTCTCTGTGGATCAGACTCTGACTGTCTTTTGCTCCTTATCCCCTCCGGTCTCAACCTCTCCCTCCTCCCTCTCTTTGAACTACGCTCTCATTTTTTTCCCTTTCATCTCCCTTTCTCTCAAGCGATTGGAGGCATGCCAAAGTCTTCAGAGAGGCTAGATATGAGCGGTGTTGCATTCCTGTCTGCTCTGGTGTGTCGAGGTGGACAGGTTTGACAGGTGGGTAGAGGCACGTGACTCTTCTGGTGACAGATGGGAACAAGATCCAGAAGAATCCACCTCTGCCCCCACAACCTCCAGCCCCAGCCTCATCTCACTGGAGGATTTCAGTTTCTCAGGCTTTCTGTTTCTTATGCACCCTGAGCATACATGGTCATAGCACAGTTTAGCCGTGCCATGGTTTAATATTAAGCCTTTAGTGAGAGGGATGACAAGAAATGAAGGAGAGAAAGATCCCTGGCTGGACTCAAACTTGCAGGTTCATGGTAACCGTCTCATCCAAAGCCCTTCAATGTGCTTTTTCTAAATAATTGACCCTAACATTAATCAAGTGCATTGAGTGTCCTAAACATCACCATAAAAACATGAATCATTTCTTAGTTGCCAAGAGGTAACGTTTTAACATTTGCAATATATTGACACATTTTGCAGAACCCTTCAACATGAACATTTTATGTTGGCAATGAACACTTTGCACAGATGTTCAATACAAACTTTATTTTACTACACAAAAACATAATATAATTGGGGTTACATTTACTTCTAAATATGCAGTATTTGCTACTGAAAATGACTTCTGTATGAACACAATAGGAGACAGGGTTGATACAAACTACAGTATTGTATAGTGATACTTAGTTTTTTGGGGAAAAAGAAATCACCCAAAATGCAAGTTGTTTATAAATTTGGTTTATGCTAGCTTCATTTAAAAAAGCAAGCCCCTAAACACACACAAAGCTATGTCCCTTTCACCCTTGGGTTGTGAAGTATGCACACACACACACACACACACACACACACACACACACACACACACACACACACACACACAGGGTTGTTTAGTGTACAATCCCATTTAATCACAAGAATCCTGACTGGGTGCATTCCTGTCGCACAGAGTTAGTACAATTTGCTTATTAGAGCAAACAATGGTATCTGTCAATTTCATTTTCATAAGCTGAAAGATTATAGAGCGATGTGCTTATCCTCTGTATCCAGTCCAGTGCACTGCATTTCCTCTGTTTTCCCACGTCTGATAGGCACCATGTTGTATGTGAGTTTAGCAAACTGACTATCAGGTGGATTCAAACCCTGCTGATCTTTCCCATCAAGCAGAGCTGGACCCGTTTTATACAGTAAACTCTTTCCCTATACATGCAACGGAAAAGGTTGTATGCAATTTAAAATAGTTTAGTGTAAAAGCCCAGAGGGTTCTTGTTAATGTTCCAAGGCCACCATGGTGCCGAATTTCATATTGAAGAACGCCCTCTCAGGTGTTATTGCTATTGTATTCAAAGAGAAGCCCACGTTCAGACCTGCTGACTCCAATTTTAATAAGCTGCTGCACCTGAAAGTCTGCATTGCTGTGTCATTGACTACATGCTGATTCAGAGTGTAGCAAACCCTATGACAACAGTACTCCTGAGAAATGATTACAGTAATGATACATGTGCAAAAATTGTAATAATATAAGCAGTTGAAAATGCACTGAAGTGATAACATATTTACAAACATGGGCACTCATATTCGCCAAATATCAAGTGCACACATGTTGTCCATTTTTTCTGCAAACCCTTAAAAAGCATAAAACACACACATGTACATGTACATTATATGCATGTAGGTGAATGAATGCAAGCTATATTCATGAGTGAACATTTGCTGCAGGGCCTGGATTTAGCACATGCACCTGCATGGTATTTGATTGTTTTTCGCTCAAAAGTATTTGCATGTGCATGAAAATAATTTGGAGAGCTTGTTTGTCCAGTGTGTCAGATTCTTTATATGTGTGTTTGCAGGTGGAGGAAAGAGGGGGCAGCTTGCAGCAGGGGACCGGAGAATTAAATGAAGGAAACGGGAAGGAAATGACGAAGGCTTGCTCTCTGAAACCGCAAAACTGCCACTCTCCCTTTGTCGTCCTTTATGGAAACTTGGACGCACACACACACACACACACACACACACACACACACACACACACACACACACAGAGACTGTTGTTGTTGTGACTGTGATGAAAACTCGGGTACACAGGATCTGAGACACAGGATGGTAAACAATGAACTTGGAGAATAGAGAGAAAGAAAGAGGGGGAAGAAAAAAGACATGGGTTAGGTAGACAAACTCTAAGTGGAAGAGAAATAAGGAAAGATGTGGGCAAAATAAGATGGGGGAAAGCTATTTAAAAAATAAAATACAAACCTGACTTGAATGCACTGCAAAAGTTAAATGGCAACTGTTCGATATTTATATCATACAATCTTACTTTACATTCACAATAGTTGTATTACTTTCTAAGCAAAAACCTCCAAACAGCTGATAGATTTTTTTTTCTTTCTCATTTTGTCAAAGTCAGCGTCCCATTTTTCATATTTCTGTCATCTATTTTTGACATTAAGCTCTGTAAAGAGACATTTTTGAGTAAGAGCAGGTAAATCATGCACAAATAAAATCATTATTGCAAATTTGTTGCCTGAGCAGTGGCCAACTTGAGAGCAAGGCAGCATAGGAAGCCAGTACTTCCACACTAATCACTGATCACTGATAACCTACAAGGGCAGCGAGCTGGCGTGGCGACACAAACATTGCTGTCGCTGCCACGACACAACAGGCCTGGATCAAAACGAACCAGGAGATGTTTGTTTATTTTAACGGATGCCACATCAGCAGCATTAGCAGCTGAAATGTAAACCACAGAAAAGATACATTGATTTAAGTATATTTCTCTTTAACATTTAGGAGCTCAGGGACAAACATGGTACATCTGCAGGGGCCCGACACAAAAACAACAAGGGACCGTCAAAGGAGGGTCAAGGGTCACTGCAAGAATGTCATTGGCATGTTCGTTATCACATATTTTCACACAAATGCGCATGAGTCAGTGTGTGTGAGCGGAATCAGACACACTCACACACACACAGAAATCTGTGTCTCATCTTTCAGCTCAACAATGTTGTTTTGATTTAGTTCGCCTGTTCTGTGAAACAATGGCATCCAGAATGAGTTTTCATCATTCCTGTAACAGAAAAACAAAGACATCTTGTTTTAGTTTGTGTATGTGTGTGTTTTGAGGGAAATGTATGCATGTGTGTGTGTGTGTGTGTGTGTGTGTGTGTGTGTGTGTGTGTGTGTGTGTGTGTGTGTGTGTGTGTGTGTGTGTGTGTGTGTGTGTGTGTCCATTCCTGTGGTTCTTATGTTTCTGTGTTGGTGCTCTGTGTAGGCAAACACTCATTTGTCCAGTATACATGTTTGCTTTTATGTTTCCTTGAGTGAGACTGTGTGTGTGTGTGTGTGTGTGTGTGTGTGTGTGTGTGTGTGTGTGTGTGTGTGTGTGTGTGTGTGTGTGTGTGTGTGTGTGTGTGTGTGTGTGTTTTAGGATCTAATGCTTTTAATCATGTGGGCGTGGCACCAATACAGAACGTTACATTCTATAATATAATAACATTACACTTTGTGCCACGTGGATATTTAGCACCAGATAAAAACCAGAGACAGATCAAACAAAGGCAACTAAAGGCATTTTGATTGAGCCAACTAATAAAAACTGACATGCTATGAGAGAGATTCCCAGTGATAGCTGATGAGTTTGCGATCTAATGCACTAACATAAATCTCTTAATTGATCATGTTTTTATAAAGACAAATCTGTTTTCTGCTACTAGTTCTTACAACACAAAGTCCACTCGTTTCAGAAAAAGTTGTTGGTCTAAGCACACAGTTTAAAGTAACTCTTTCACAGGAAAAATCCCCTGGTGAACAGGAAGTGATGTGTTTTATGTTCTTGGCAGCAGCAGCAGGGGATAAAATGAAAAGAAAAAAACACTTTGTAGGGACATGACATGCAATAACAACCTTGACTGAACTCAAACTTCTGTAAAGTAACTGAGTAGAATCTATAAAATCTATAACTAGCAGCAAGAAACACCAATCAAAGATGACCATCATATGCTGTCATTTTAAAGTTCAGCTTCAGGTAAGCCAGGCAACAAAGTGGGCATAGCAACAGCCAAGGGCACTGTGCATTTCCTAGATGGTGTGCTGCTCATTAGGCCTGATGACATGCTAATTCCATGGAGACAGCGTTGAAGGGGGGCTGAGATTACAGCTTGGCAGTGGCAGTCCAGCAAGGTTGCTCTGTTGTTTCCCGGAGCTCATGGCCTGTGTCTTAAGAGGCTTTAAAAGGCTTGGAAGAGATGAGCTGCCATCTGGCTAAGTCCCGAACAGGCAGTCACACATGGTTGGGAGAAGGTTGACGCCGCTGATGTGGTGTAATGCAGCACAGAGCTGCTGGTGACTGAAAACACAACTTCTGTTTCCTGAGAAAAAATTGTGATCTTTAAATATGCAAATGAAATACCTTTGTTTTTTTCTCCTTGTTGTTAGATTCACATGTGCACATCACATATTATGTTTGAACTATAATATAAATCATTTTTGTATGTGTTAAAGAACTTACATGAGTAAAGAAATAACAAGTCAGTCTTGTCACCTTCAGAATATTATTCTTTTATTTTTTGTTGTTTTAGCTGTGCAGCCTTAGCTTGTTCCAACAATAATTCAAGTTACATGATCTGAAATACTACACAGAGCAGAGAGCTCTCAGAGAGTAATACAATGTAACTACATATTTTATTTGTTTTCCTACAAAATGTTCTCTTTCAATACAGTATCCGCTTGCAGCGACTTAAATGCTATTAAACTTTTATATGTATTTGTTTTTAGCCATCACATCACTTGGCTATAGGAAAAGATTGCGGTCTTAGTTGAACAATCAAAAAAGTCATGAAGCACAGGACAGGACATGTTTACTGTATTGACATTAACTCAAACCACAATGTTTCTTTGTCCTTAACCCCAGAGTGCTTTTGTTGCCTATAAAAACAATTTCTGCAGACAGGCAAATATCAGACAGGCAAATATCAGCAAGATATGTGTTGTGTTTTCTAAACTGGATTTAAAAGATGCTACATTACAATAGTATTAGTATAATTGAATATTAAGCAGGAGCAGTAAACTCGCTATGTTGCAACATCTGTTTTGTGTACCTCACCTGTGATTTGTTTTTGAAGCATGGTTGAAGGTGTCAACATTTTCACACACCACATCAGTGTCAAGTACGGTATGAACCTGTAGGGAGGGAACATGCTGGCACTCAGCCTTCACCATACCAGTCTGCTCAGGTCTGTCACAGCCCTACATGCTTCACAAACAGCTTACTTTGTCTTCTGTTTAAGCAGTGAAAATAAATGCTCTTTTTAAAATATTTAAACATCTATTCAAGCTACCGCAACACTGTCAGTCAGTCATGCAGACTCTGAGGAGATCAATCAGACTCCTTCAGTACCTCAAGGAGATGTAGTCTGATCGCTTGATTTTTTTTTTAGTCCAAACTGTCTTTAAAACCAACATCAGAGACAACACTACAGTGAAACACTATCAGCTGAGATTCAATCACCTACAGCAAGTTTTTACACTTGTGTGGTTTTCATTTTTATATGATTCTAAGAATTGGTTCCTAGACAGAGCAACAACTGATACACATTGCTAAGAATTTTATGAACAAAAAAACCTGTTTTGTTTACCTGTCCCTTCCAGGGAGACACATGGTTTGGACTGTCTGCCTGGAGCGGAGACACACAGATACGCAGTATAGTGAACGCTGCTTTGCTCCTCACAGGCAGTTTCTTCGGATGCTCAGTTCTGAAACCTCCTGATCAAGGTGAAGAGGTCAAGCCTGGGTATCATCAGCATAAACAATATGAGGTTGTGATGTCAAACTTAAAAAGCAAGCATTCGGAAAGCAGCCATGAGCAAGGCATTCAGCCCCCAGAAGAGATGCTCTTCTCTCAAGCTCTCAAAGTCACGTAGTTTAAAGAATTTTTGGTTTTAAGAAGAAAATACTTATTGTATAAAATGTCCGATACATCAGGAATGATGCACTTACACAGTACCAGACCTAATATGCATTTTATATAATATCTAAACATATATAATCCAACAGCCTACAATATCCAAAATGGCCGTAAAGTTGAATCAAAAAGAGTTTAAACAAAAGCGTAACATTATAATGGTCATGAAGGATTTATTGCATGACTGCTATGTGAGACTGTATTGGTTTTAGCTTGGTGTACCTATTAAACCTGTAAATGAGTGAAATTGGACATAAAGTATTTATCAAATTTGACAACTTGCCCACCCAACACAGTGAATGGACCTGAAGTGGTAAACTACACTATTTTGCTATTCCATGCAGAGAAACAAGGCATATAAATTGTTTTGAAATTAAATGTGTTGTATTTGCTACATACAACACACATTTTTGTTCCAAAGTTACGCTCCGTAAAGAAGACACATGCAGAGTAGCTGCAAGTCCAAGCGTTTGAGCATCGTTTGTGCCATTTGTGCATATATTAAGGATATTGAATCAACTCAATTTTCATACTCAGTGTCTTCACTTTTCACGTTACTTCTAACCCATTGTGGGTCATTTCTGAGCTGAATGGAGTCAGCCTTTTCCTGCTGTTTTTTTGGTGAATAAACTTATTTTGTCACATTTTTTTTTACAACAGGCAAAAAAGTTCACGATCTACTGCAGGCTAGGAGAACAATCTCTTAAGCACAGTGTTACAACTAGTTTACCTATATAGACATAATAGTCTATGTTAGGTGAAAACTGTATAATATATACACACATTTGTGGTTTTCTGAAGAGAAGCAGCAGTTAAATAGCATGTAATTTCTCTTTTGACACTGTTATCTTGTCATCCTGTCCACTCTAAACATTTCACTAAACCAAAGTACTAATGTGTGTTGAGCTGGGGTGTCAGTAGGACACCTACGTATGGATGTCAACTGATGACATGCTGGCATGTAATGAATCGAACTCCGGCGGCCAGACTTGCACAGCTAACACAATGCCCTGCTCAGCATTGATCTAAATGTAATAGTCAGGACATATCTATCAGTGACAAGGTCTGTCTATTACAGGTCATGCGGCTCAATGGAAAATTTGAGATTTGATTAGTCTAATCAATGCCTCTGAGCGCTAGGAGTCTGTGTTCAATGCAAGAGGTTCTTCACTGATGTATAAAGTATTGACATCGAGGGATAATCTAAATCTCAAAACACAAAATACCCTCAGCACAAAGTGCATCATTTGGAGCTTGGATAATAAAAGGTAATGTGCATGTGTTGACATAACAGGCATTCAGAAAACCACAGCTAGCTGCAAAACATATAAACATAAATAAGGTATTTTATTTATAGCAGTAAACCTTTTCACTTTTTGGTGAAGGTTTTCTCAGATTGGGGAAATATTTGTACTTTGTTCCTTAGCTTCTGGTGCCTCAAATCCTCCTGTCAGCAGATAAAAGCACCTGCAAACTCTCATGCACAAACACATGCACACACAGAAACATGTACATCCTATGGGACATGCCTGAGAACTGAGGTATTGGACATTGCATCTGTTTCCTGTCTGTATTTGAAACCATAGATTTCACCATAGTTTCCTCATATGTGGACTGATCTGAAAAGTAGGCCACAGTATCTATTAAATAAAGTTGCTCAAAACCTGCCTTCCCTTTGCTCTTGCCACTGAACAATAAAAAGGGAAGGAAAGCGAGTGTTTTGGGGGCATGCATGTATCTCAAGTCTCTCCTTTTCACAAAACATGCTGATGGGTATCTTGTTGAAAACACACAAAAGACTCACAAATCCCATTTTGGATTCTGATATCTGCTCAGACAGCAAGTCTGTCCGAGGGTCACCCGTGATTTTTTTCTCTCCCCTCTGTTATTATTCCATTTCCTCCCTGTGAACGGAAAGACCGAAATAACCCTGCTGAAATCTATGGCTCTCCAGGGGCAAAGCTTTTGTGTCGGAGCAAGTGGAAAACAAGAGCAGCGGTGGCTGAATGGGACACTGCGATATCTAGAGTTTCAAGGCCTCATGGGGCTCGGCCCATAGACACAGACACGGCTCATTACATGAGCAGACTGTATGGAGACCAACCGAGAACTGTCTTGTGAGACACTCAGCATGTATGATTCACGGGGGGAATTGTATGCTGGACTCTGAATGTTGGCTGAGTGCACGGTGATGAAATATTCTGTAAGTACTTGCAACTGTGAACTGTGGAAGGAGAGGTGATGATCCAAGATGAGGAAAACTAAGGTTGAGTCCCATAAAACCTTTCCCCAATGTATCTGTTACGATTCTTGTTTCCTCCCTGATTTTCAGCCACGCTACCTATGATGCTAAGAATGTTGCTTGCTCCACCACTTTAATCTAAACTAAAATATCCCAACAACTTTAGGATGGATTGTCATCTTAGTGATGTTGATGATAACCTGTCGATTCACTTAGCATCACAGACAGGTCAAGGTTTTCACTTATCTTTCCAAATATCTCAATATCTACTGAACAGATTTTGAAAATATTTTTCTACAGAGATTCAAGGTCCCCAGAAGATGAATCCTGTTGATTTTGGTGATCTCTTTACATTTCCTTTAGCGCCACCATGAGGTTGACATTTGTGGTTTTCTGAGTAATGATGTATTGTCGTGGAATTTGGTTCAGGTATTCATGTCCTCTTCTGGATATGTTTAATAACTTAGCTTTTTTCCTGACTTTTCATCTTGTGACGTCATCAGGTCCAATACTTTGATTTATGACCAAACATCCGCAAAACAAAGAGATCCCCATCAGCCTCATCTGCTTAGTGCTAAATAGAAAATGTTAGCATGCCAACATGCTAATCTATATTTGTTAACCCTTGTGCCTCATGCTCTGTGTTAATTCATATGGCAAACATTTTGGGGAAGGGAGTGAGTTTTTTTTTTTTTACATTTTGGAAGTTCAACCAGCTCAACAACACTGTATTGATTACTAATCAATAGTTTATTAACGATTAATAATTGAATCCGTACACCTGTATCACAATATGTATGGTATTGCCAGATTCTGGCCAATGCCAGAACAAAATATAGAAATGCATCAAAATCTATTTTGTTGCTAATAATTGACATATCCCAGACAGTGAAAAAATCAAAAACTAGCATTTAGTACACAAAAATAAATATTGTATTGTGTTTCTTTGATAAAAATACAACAGTGGCATTATGTAAACAAATTGGACTGATATTGATTTAAAAAACTGAAGCGAAAGAGGAAAAATGTAAAGCATTTTTATTGCAGTTTTGGGAAACAGACATTTTATATACATAATAGCAATGTCATTAGAAGCATTTTAACCTGCTTGTGTTAGCATTTAGCTCAAAGCATGGCTGTGCCGGAAAACAGCCTCAAAGAGCTTCTAGCATGGCTGAAGACTCCTCTTCTTCATATTTATTTTTTCATCCAGGTTGTTCATTGTAAAACTTACATAACCCAACTTGACAGCCAATCACTGACGTCTATCTGAATGTTTTACAGACTGTCACTTTTAATGGATGCACTTTCTCAATAATTCATTAAAGCATGTCTGTCTTTGGCCGTTGATGCATCTGTTCTCCACTTCAGCCAGAACAGCACCTTAGAGGACGCAGCACGTGAAATGAAGACAGTTGGGCATGAAAATGACTAGTACCTACACACATAGTGGACTTGCATGCATAGACTCACACACACACAGAAGAAGTCCCGGAGGACAGCTGTCAGATTCAAGCTAATGAATGCTGAGGCTGGCACCATAATGGATTTTTTTCTGTCTGTCTGTCCGTCTGCCTTTCTCACATTCACAGCATCCTGGCAGAGTGGACTCTGACACTGACATTGTCTGACACTGTTTGCCCGTGAAACACGGGGTCAAAGTACATCATCAAAAATAGGCCAACAAAGTTCATCAAAGCTTCTCCTATATGGTCTGCTGCGTGTCTAATTCTGTGTTGCATGTAAAATGACCCCCTATGATCGTTTCTGTGGCTGAGGAACGTTTTAATTACACACCTTCATGCAACAAATAGTAGTGTTGCAATCAGCTCCTCCTCACCTGCCCCACGTTCTGACGTACTGTCTACCTAATGCATCTAATTATGATCTGAGGGCATGCTGGGGCATGTCGCTCTCTGCTACTATTCCTAGAGATTTGTTTTTTTATGTTTCCACAGTCAAGAAAAGGTCGCCATCCCTTAATGCTCTAATTCGATCCCTACTGACTGGTCCAAGTGCTGCTTGTGTAATCATATCTGGGCACACTAACTAACGGCTCTGGTGCCCTCCTCATGCATTATAGACGAACAGATTTTCTGGTGTAGTTGAAAATGAAGCTGTGTGGCACTGCGATGGTGCGGTACAGCCATGGCCCGCAGCTGCGTTCCACTCGCAGATAATTAGGGAACTCTGCTCTTCTGCTTCTATGTCAAACCAGGCAGCGACTGCCATTTATTCTTTGTTTGAAGATAGTTAGTGTGGTCAGAGCAGTTCTCTCATTGAATTCTAATGTGATTTATCTCGATATAGAGTTTTTTAAAGTTTTTTTAGGGCATCATGTACTTTATTTTTAATTTATTATACTTTTTTGACAGTTAGAGTTTCATGTTATTTTGCAGATTGAGATTTTTTATTCAAAACAGATGAATATTTAAAAATATGACCATTTAAAAACTGTTTATAAATTAGTTAAATTGCCTCCACGTTGATAGATCAATGTTACTAAAGTCATATAATAGTATAAATAATTATATAACACTCTGTAAGGGGCCATCGTGTAGATGGGTGTTTTCAGTTTTGATACTTTAATTTTTCTGTTAATAGTTTCATACATTTATTGAAGTAACATCTTGAATGGAGTACTGCTAAGTGACATTGTTTTAGTTGAATAAAGAATCTGAATCCTCCACTACTAGTTATTACTGTCACAGAATAGCATTAGGGCTGAAACCATTTGTCCATTAATCAATTAGTTGTTTGACAGAAAATGTATTGCAACTTCTTTGATGGTAGATTGATGTCTGGGTCTTTTTAATAGAAGAAAGGCTAAAAATGTCCAACTTTGTAATATTGAAGATTTGCTATTTTCCTTTGTAATAGTTAACTAACGATCTTTGGGTTTCATCCATCACAGAAAAAAATGAAAATGTTCCTGTCCATTCCCGGATGGCATGATTAATAACAGCAGTAAAGATGGCCAAGTATTAAAAACCACGGCATCACACTTGGCTTCTGTGAATGTGATGGCAATTTTCTTGTTGCGTAATGGAGCCTCTTTCCCTGTGACTCACACATGCTTGACAGTAGGTTAAGTAAACACCTGAGAATTTGCTTGAGGGGACAGCAAATGTGACAAGTGAATATGAAAAACATATTTTATTCTCTGTTATCAGCCAGAAACTGGGCTCTCTCTTTTGACAGCTTGAAACGTGCTCGACAACCACTTGTCCGCAAGAAACACTTCCAGTCATTTAATTGTGTGACTGGGCTGGCTGCACCTGTGCCTCATATGCAGGTAACCCAGGAAGACTGCGAGACCTCGATTGCTTTTGCAGAGAACAGAAAATGTAGGTCAGGGAGGAATATTGCATTTATCAGCTATAAAAGGCAGGAGTGACAGACAAATGGCCTTTTGCTTTGCATGTCTGTATGTTTATTAGGTAAGAGCACTGGCAGTCCACTAATTACATTGAGCTGGTCACATGCTGATGATGTAATGCTATCTTCACATTATAAGGAGAACTTCTGTGAGGCTGCAGCTGGAGCAGACAGGGCATCTCACCACATGAGGAAGAGAAACTGTGTGGGTTTCTGTTGCTATTTCAACTTACATGCACAATAACCATTTGACAAGCCACAAATACAGCAACAATGCAGTGTGTGTGTGTGTGTGTGTGTGTGTGTGTGTGTGTGTGTGTGTGTGTGTGTGTGTGTGTGTGTGTGTGTGTGTGTGTGTCCTCTGAAAGCACATCAATTCATAATGAGCTGCTGTGAAGCTTTTTATAGGACTCGCCAACCGCTGGCTGAAATACATTAACCTTCTGTCTGTGGATCTCATTCTAAATCCATGGTGGGAGTGTTTTTGCTTTCAGTGAATACCTCAGCATGGCCAATAGGATTGTGTCAGCTGGTGAAACACTGTCCGTGCAGATAACAATCCCCATAGCTACCTCCTCTGGTTTTCTCCCTGCCCATGTCTTATTCAGCCCTGTTAGTGTGCAGTGTCAGTGCTGCTGGTGTTAGTAGGAATATGCATGACTCTGGGGGAGAAACCCCGCACACTGTGGGCTTTGGGGTGCGGCTCACATAACACTAATGGCTTGCGTGCATCAATACATCAATATCTGTGTGTTCCATACTGCTCTGTCTGAATTACTGGCAAGAATTGTGTGGCACATAGGCCTGTTGCTGTGTGTGAAAAGGAAGTGACGGCGACAGGACCACATTTAGAGGAGCAAGAGAAGTGTTGCGCCTGCTAAGTCACATCCCTCGCAGACCACAGGTCACATGCGCTGGCATGAGAGGTGATTCTGTCTTTTTGCCACTGTGGGTGCACTGGCATATAACAGAAGGAAGTTACCTAATCCTTTACCAGTGTCACTTTCAATTATAAACTGAAATTTTAGTGAAGTCAAACTAACATGTGCCACTATGGAGTTATTCTGATTTGTGGGGCAAATGTGGATGAAATGTAGCCGCTGGTTCTGAATGTTGGACATTAGAGTATATAGAATCACAGCTCTTGTTTTTGCCCCTAAGAGATTCTCTGTAGTGAATGACGTAATTGCAAATAAAAAACAGTCGTATGCTGTTATAAGACCTCTGGTGCTTCAGCCGCCTTGTCATTAAAGGACCCATGTGATGTTCTAACGGCTTGTGACGTCCTCCTGTGCAGCCTGGCTTCCCTGAGGTCAGTCAGAAAGAATGGGCCTTCAGTACCGTAATTGAATAACTTCTACAGCCTGTTCCCTGAGAGCAATTTGGCGAAGGACACCGATCAAGCCAAGACTTAAAAATGAAATATATATCTACAAAAACACAGAAACTGCGGTGACAACACCAACAACACCTGTGTACTATACAGCTAAGAAATGTGGAGTCTCGTTCTGTTTCCCACTTCCGTGTGACTTATATCCAGCACTGCAATTCTGAGCCTCTCAAGGTAAATCCCCACTTATAATGAAGAGCACCAAAGGAAAACATTGCCTACTTGTTGTCCAACACAAATCTAGACACAAACGACTTCATATCATTTTCTTTTTTATTGATAATTAAATGAGGTTCACATAACAAACCACATTTTCTTTTAAAAAATAACATATTTATATTTTAAACATCTTACTTTACATCTTATTACATGGTGTTTTTCTTTTGCACAGCAAAGATAAGACATTTATGTTTCAGACAACATACCAACCAATATTATGTACATGTAGTCAACATAATACTTGAATGAATTCAACAAGAGTGCAAAATAAAGTAAATGAACAGGCTGTTGCAAAAGCGCCTTCACGGGAAAATTAAGGATGCCTGTTTAGACCCACTGAACCACTTAGGAAAAGAACAAAACGTGCTTTCAAACGGAATGTTTTTTGGATCATAATGAGCATCTTTCAACAGAAAAATGCAATTTTCAAGAGAGAGAAAAAAAGTTAGGTAAACAAGTTTGAGGATATAGCAAATCCTCTTAAATGAAGGAGATGGAATTAGTGCAGTGTGTCCTGCGGCGCACTGGGATTTTGTCGGTACAACCAGTCATATGTCATATCGACATGCACTTGTTTTTGGTGTTTACACATTCTTCAAATATAATTCAGTAGCCTAATTGCGTGCCCATGTGCGGTAATAGTCTCGGAACCTTCTTTATTTTCTGGATCCTGTCAATTAGTAGTGGAGGCACCAGATTACACAAACACTCTCCAACACAAGGCTGAAGACACGGAAATGTTTCTTGTGGAGACACAGTGGCTCAACAAAACAGAGGCACCAAGAAATGCTTAAAATGATTCAGGCAATTTCCTGCACCTTTACCTCCTCAAACCCGTTAGTGATTGGAGGGGGCTCCTGGCTGCTTTCTATGGAGGACTCGCTCCCCGTGCTCTCCCCAGATAGAAGTCTGGTGACTCTGAGGTCAGCTTTTAGTGTCTGCACATCGTTTCCTATGCTCATCTCTCCCAAATCGTTAATAATCTGAGACAACTCCTGTTTGCCGTTGTCGACACGATCCCCGTCCGTGTCCAGAATGTCCTCACACTCAAAGTGCATCGCTTTCTCCTCCTCCTCCTCCCCGACCAAGTCCTCTGTGATAGAGCCCAGTTTGGGCGCGCTCCGGCTGCGCTCCACCGGGGGTTTGTAGTAACATTGTCCGTTCAGCAGCTTCCTGATGGGGACCAATGGGATGGTTTGTTCCCCTATGAGCTGCTGCTGCTGGTGCCTGGCGTCGTCCCTCCGTTTTAGTCTTTTGAACTCAGCCAGGGCCGTGGCCGAGGTCTGGTACAGCAGCAGCGCCATGGCCTTTGCCTTCTCCGGCTTGGACACCAGCACTGCGTGGCAGCGCAGCATCACGGCTTTGTGCTTCATTTCGTGCCTGTAAACCCAGGCGAAGATCTTGGGTAGCCTCGGGTCCGCCACGCAGTAGGTTATCCGGTGCAGTAAGTACAAGTGTCCCGGTCTCCTGGCCTTGTCGTCCACATGCACCATCCGGATGCCCTGCGAGCTGATGGTCAGCCTCATCTTGGTGCCGTTCTTGCCCATTTCGCTTTTGCCCCAGATCTTGCTCACCGCCACGTCCGTGCAGCCGTCCCCTTTGGACTGGATGGTGGTGGCGTTCCCCAGGTAGAGCACCGTGTACGTGGGGTCCTCGCTGGTGATCTTCACCTTTTTCCTCTTGGACTTGAACATGCTGCCCACCCTGTTGAGTGCGCTCTCGGGGCAGGACTTGGCGAAAGAGGTGAGCGCAGAGTAGTTGAGGCTCACAGCATAGCCCTTCTGTTTGGACTGCCTGTCTTCCTCAATCAGGTCGAACTTATTCTTCTTCCAAGGTAGCATTTTATTGCTGTTTACAATCAACAGCAACAAAGTCTACGGAGAGAGAAAGAAATAAAAAAACTTTGTATTACTACTAAATCCTAGAGGTGTTTATGTTGCCCGTCAGGTCATTTATGCGCTACTCTCTGGGAACTGAACGCAAAAACACCGTACTTCATGTGTTCCTCCTCTGAAGCGCTCTTTTCCATTGTGGTGCCTTTCGATCTTTCTCTTTGCAGTTCTGAACACAGACTGCTGTTGTTGGACGAGCTTCGCGGAATATATTCAGGGAGAAACCATTTGAGTGAGAATGCAAGGGGGGCGGCGAAACCAAATGACAATAGACATGTAATGGTTTGTATTGATTCTGCTCATTGATACAAAAACCTCACGTTTACCCTCTGTTTTCCAAATGGCTGCAGCCTATTTTGTATACATGTAAATATATATATACAAGCGAAATATATTGATCAATTAATTAACGAATAGGCATTAGGTTACGAATTAGGCATATTCCCACCCCACCAAAATCAAGATTTAGACTTAGACACAAGTTAGGCTTAAGATATGTAGCTCATTTCCCTTCAATATATCTATTCAATATATCTATTTTAATTGGAATTTGAAGTGTGTTCTTTCCTCCTGAGATGACACCGACTCAATCTGCATCAACAATCGTTTCCCTTCTCACTTAAACGTAATTTTAAAAGCGAAAACACAAGCTGTGTATAATAGTCTATATAATATCAAGTTGCCAAATATTTACTTTGTATGTCTGCTCATCATTTTCGGTTATGTGGACGAATTTAGGAGTCATTCTGACACAGCTGTTTTATGCTGCCATCTTTTGGTTAACATCAGAAGTGCCTTTGTGTTCTCTCGTGTGACGAGGGAAGAGGAATTACTAGTTATTTTGCCATTACTAACTTTTAATTTGTGAACTTAATCTAATTTCAATCTACTTTAGTGCTATATCTATGAAGTCTGTATTTATGTGTATTTTATTGTAAAACTTGAGACGTGAGGAACAAATATTAGTAGTGCCCCATTTTCTTCAGGGCACATTTGATAGCTGGACAGACAAGTAGACCGTACCATAGCTACGACATTGTCAATGCTTACAATAAAGCAGATGTTATCCTAAGTGTTTAGTGGGTAATTATGCAGGAGTGGTATGACAATTAGTAACTACTAAACTAAGATATATCAATCAATATCTCCAAGTAGTTGAGGTCGGTTCGTCCGGATATGAGGTTCGATTGGTTTCTCCCACTTCCGGTTTCTACGACAACAACGTAGTGCACATGGGGTACAGTAGCTAGTGACATATAGCGTGTTTGCACCCTTTAGATACACTATATTACAGTTTTGTTTTGTGTGGAGTATACTTTATAAACATTAGAACAGAAGTGTCAACATCAGAAGTAAGTATGGGTAAGAAGAAAGCAGGCGGAGGAGGCACACTGGGTCGAGCTCTGATCAAGGAGAGACTGCAGGCAGGCCGAGGAAACAAGAGGGGCGACACCTGGGTATGTCAGGGCAACAACTAGCTTATACTAAACATGTTTAATCAAATCATAGAGGAGAGGACAGTTAGTTAGTTTTTGCCATACTATCATAAACTTGTTAGAAGTGGTTTGTTGTTGATGGAGGCGTTATTTGATAATGTTCTCACATTTTCAGCGCCACACAAGTGAGCTGAATGATGGCTATGACTGGGGACGGCTCAACCTGCAGTCAGTGACAGAACAGAGTTCCATGGATGACTTTCTGGCCACTGCAGAAATGGCAGGAACAGAGTTTGTTGCAGGTAAGTCATACTTCACTTAACTCACATGTAGTTCTTTGGTTGCATGTTGTACATGTATGCTGTGGCCAAATATTCATTTTTACTTACCAAGCATGTCGAATTGTACTCCCTTGAACCTAATACATGTAATTCTCTGACACAACTGTTGTTTGTAAATCGAATGCAAACCAAATTAACACTGGGTTGTTGCACAACAATTTTTGGGTTGGACCTAAATGTCACTGTGTTATCTATGACTCCTCTGTCCTTTGAGTCTTCTGCTGTCTCTGACTGTTTCATGCTTTGTTTTCTTAGAGAAACTCAACATCAAGTTTGTGCCAGTGGAGGCCAGAGCCGGCTTAATAACAGCTGAAGAGCGAACCAGGCTGAAGAAGCTGCATGAAGACAACAAGCATTTCCTCAGAATTCCAAGACGGTAAGTGCAACAGATCTAGTTTATTTTATGAACTGCCCGTACGGTATTTCCTGCATTTTAAATTTGTGTGATACCTCTCTCCTAATTTTAAGCCCCCACTGGGACGAAGGCACCAGTGCAGACGTGCTTCAGCAAGCAGAGAAAGACAGCTTCTTGGAGTGGAGACGAGCACTTGCACAGTGTGTAGTATTCTGTATTCTCAGTCACCTTTTTTCTTTTAAAGATGGTTTTCTTATAAGCATTAGTGTTGTTATTGTTTATCGTCTAAAAAGTTGTGTAAAAAAATGTAAAACAGCAATTGTAATACGGTTACATCAGTGTAAGATTATTGGTGTCAGCAATTTAACTCCAAGTGTTCCCCTTAAAGACTAGAAGAGGAACAGAAGTTAATCCTCACCCCATTTGAGAGGAACCTGGAGTTCTGGAGACAACTGTGGAGAGTGATCGAGAGGAGGTAAAAAAACAAAAGCTGTATACAGCTGTCAGCTTATACCTGTCTTTAATACGGAAAGTGTGCTCCTTATGTAATACTTAATACAAATATTTCATGTTTTTTCTGTAGTGACGTCGTCGTTCAGATTGTTGATGGCAGAAATCCTTTGCTGTTCAGATGTGCTGACCTGGTAAAGTACATTTGTTAGAGTTGTTTAAGTGGAAAAAGGAAGATGCATAAACTGTTTAAGGAGGATGGAACTAAACTGTGACTTACTTTCCAGTGTTTTTCCACCCTGCATTAGGATACATATACATATTTTTTGTCACCTTTTAAACCGTTTGTTCTCTCTTTTGAATGGTTTTTGAGTTTTTTCCTCAAAGGTCTCTAACATCGGTACTTACTGTAATTATTTCTAAACAAGTGAAATAATCAAATTAAATAGAAGAGTAAAACAGCAGAAGAACTGTACACAAGTGAACCGAACATTTGACACTTTTCTGTTGTGTACTGCCAGGAACTGTACGTGAAGGAAGCGTCAGAGCATAAGGTTAACATGGTGTTGGTGAATAAGGCAGACCTGCTGACCAGGGAGCAGAGGCGAGTGTGGGCCAGACACTTCCAGAAAGAGGGACTGAGGGCAGTTTTCTGGTCTGCGCTGGCAGAGAACGACAGACTGGAGGCAGAGGAAAAGGTGAATTTGAGAAGCTGAACATCACCGATGAATTTGAATATATGTGTTAATACATTCATATACATTTCTTGGGAGCAAATACAAGTGTAGATCTACATTCCCTCAGCATGGGGAGCTGGATGTTATCCGTTTGTGATTTCAGATTGTTTCGGAAAAATACTTGTGAATGTGTGTAGATCTTTTTAGCATATTCAGATTTGCTGCTGCCTTTTAAAGCCAGTATCAAGAGTGTAAAACGTCTCCTCTCACAGGGCATGGAAGTAGTGGAGGAGCCAGAGTGTGGAGAGAGTGACCCAGAAGAAGAAGAAGAAGAAGGACAGCCAGACAATGACAAAGACTTGATCCAAAAAGGGGCAACTGGAGAGGAGGAGATGAAGGCAGAGGAGGAGGAGGAGGACGAGGATGAAGATGAAGAGGAACAAGAGAGTGGTACAGATGAAGAGCAGCAGGTAAAGATAACTGTTGATGAAGAGGACTGGCACACCTGCTCAGAGGATGATGATGATGAAGAAGAAGGGAGAGTTGGTTCATCCAATAAATCCTCCTTCCACAACTCAAGCCGGCTGCTGCATAAGGATGAGCTGCTTGACGTGTTTAAGGCGGTCCACAACGGGCCCAGGTGTAAAGAAGGACAACTAACAGTGGGAATGGTGAGTGAAACGTTAACACGATACGATCGACTGCAAAATGCATGCTGTGATCAAGTCCCGTTATGAGTCTTCTGATTGGCTTTGTGAATGAATTCAACAGGTTGGGTATCCTAACGTGGGGAAGAGTTCCACTATCAACACTATTTTAAGGAACAAGAAGGTGTCTGTTTCAGCCACTCCTGGACACACGAAACACTTTCAGGTACAGTAAAACTCTTTAAACCTCTCGATGTGAATTCAATTCTGTCATTATCAGAAAGCCTAATGTGTGATTGATTGTGTTGCCTTTTCTTGACACGTATAACAGACTCTGTATGTGGAGCCAGACCTGTGCCTCTGTGACTGCCCAGGTCTGGTCATGCCGTCCTTTGTTTCTACCAAAGCTGAGATGATCTGCTCTGGGATCCTGCCCATTGACCAGATGAGAGATCACGTACCTGCAGTCTCCCATATATCCTTTGCATGCTATTGGCACAGTTTGTTTTTTTAAGTCAGTGACACAGAACTGTTTGTCTTCAACCATCCAATCATGGCAGCGGGATCAACTGCACCCCTCTTGTCACTATGCCCCAGCATCAGTTGGTGATTTATTTACCGTAATGAATTCAAATAACCAAAATCAATTTTAAACTGTATACCTAGAATCTTGAATTTGGACTTCATGAAGCTCAGAGCCCCTCTAACTTTAAGAATTTCTTGGATCTTGTTTAAGTCTTTAACAGATTTGTCACATATGTCAGGTGATCCCTCGGCATGTCTTAGAAGGCACCTATGGCTTCAACATCATCCGACCACGAGAAGATGAAGACCCCGACAGGCCTCCCACCTCTGAAGAGATGCTGATGGCTTATGGATGTGAGATTAACAGTTATTTATTGTGTCAACAGAGAATACATTAACAATAGGCCACATTTTTTTCTCTAAATGGAGATGAGCTGAACTTTTATATCAATTAATAAAAAGTCTCTCATACACTCATTTGTTTTTAGCCCACTTCATAGCCTTTTGTTTCCTAGAACTAAGTTTCTTTTGAATGTGTACTTTTTATCTGCTCTGTTTTTTAAAGCATTGTAAACTCTGCTTTTAAATAAGAGCAGCATAAAGTGTATTATTGTGTTTCCCTTTATTTTAGACATGAGAGGCTTTATGACATCGCACGGCCAGCCTGATCAATCCAGATCAGCCCGATACATCCTGAAGGATTTTGTCACTGTGAGTGCTGAACCCGAGTCAGAACTGAAAAGTTACAGTTGCTAGTACATTTTGTTGTAGTTTTTTACCTACTTATTTGTCGTAGCTAATGTTAAATAAGACAGGGAACTGTCCAGTGTGTGCCAAACATGTGAAGACAGTCTCTAAAGTGATCATGTGACACCACTCTCTGGAAGATTGTTGACATTTGAACTCAACACTCAAACAAATAATAATAGATTTAGCGCCGCTCTCGCTCCCACTGCGAGTGTGAACGCCCCCTGTTGCTGATTGGGTGGAATAGTGTTGTGTGGCTCAGTTTTTCATTTACAGAGCCAGGCCTGTTTATGAACACTGCACCTTTTAAGAAAATTAACAAAGTAATTAATTTTGATCTACTTGTTAATTCACTTGTAGCATCGCCTGTGATAATTGTGAATTCACTGTGCTTCTGTTTTATGTTTAAAAGAACAACAGAGATCTTTGGTCGTATAGCTGCACATTGGAGTATAATGAAATTGTTGTCTATCATTGATTAAAGATGCATTAAAATATGTGTGTCCTGAATAGAACACCCTCTCCCTAACACACGCAACCTACCAATGTTGACTCCTTACAGGGAAAGCTTCTGTACTGCCATCCTCCTCCACATATCAACGCTCAGGACTTCCAGCCGCAGCACAACAACTTCCTGAAAATGGACTCAGACTGCTGTGACCTCTCCTCTTCCACAACAACAAACAAACCGCAGAAAATCCGGAGAATTGAAAATGTGGTTGACAAGAATTTCTTCCATCAGGTACTATAATTATGTTGTTTTCTTGTTCTTAAGACAAATGTCTTAATAGTAGTTATTGGTTGTCATAGAATATAAAAAGATGTGGAAGTATTGATGGGATCTCAATCTTCAGGAGAATGTACGGGCGCTCTCCAAGGGGGTTCAGTCTGTTATGGGCTACAAGCCAGGCAGCGGACCTGTCGGCCCAGGACAACCTGGTTCAGAGGTGGTGGAGGGAAAACCCTGGAAAAAACACGGCAACAAGAACAAGAAGGAGAAAGTACGCCGTCTTAACAAGCACCTGGACGCCTGATGAAGATTTGGAATCAAAGCAATTTCAATTACAGATCATTTCAGCAAGAATGGAAATTAAATGTACACATGTGATTTCAGAGGAATTAATGCTGAGTAGTATCCGTAGGTAGATATAGTCCCTTTAATCCTGTGAGTACGGAAAGTGTTGGCTGTCTCGATATTAACAAATGAGGTGCATAATATGTCATCTATATTGCTCTATTTAGAAGATCATATTGGTGCAATGCATTCCATCCACCGGACCACCGGTTGTACACCAGGTCTCACCACAGTGTTCGTAAATGGATTCAACATCCAGAAGGTGTGAATTTAATAAGACATTGAACATCACTTTATTAACTTGTATTATGAAGGTGTTTTTCAAACGACACATCGCAAAGTTTAAATTACCTGGAGAAATAATTGTTTGATACTGCTTTTATTCATAAAAGACATGATTAATGTCACAAAACTGTATTGTAACATAAATTGATTGTTTTCATGTCAGTGCATTCTTTCTTTACTCCATTTCCACCAGGTGTCATTGTTAATGCAACACAATACAAAGTAGTAAAGGAAAATAATCTGTATTGGCAAATGTTTGAAAAATTTAAATTACGTATTCAAACAATTATTAATATCTAGGGGCATATATATATTAATATAGAGGTTTATCTCTAAAAAAAAGTTTAATTTGCTGAAGTTTCATTGACTAAACATTTACATTAATCAGCATTTAATTTAATTAAAGTAAAAGGTTCTGTTTAGAATGAAGTTGAATTCCCCTAAACCCATGAAATCTGAAGATGAAAAATATGAAGTTCAACATAGATTTGATCTGAATGTTGCCCTGTTGATTTTTGGTTCGACCTTTTTGTAAGGGGGATTTTGCTCCCAGGCCAGCGCATCAAAGTTGACTTAACTGTCGATTGCATAACATTGCATGCAAATGTCTATAGAAGCTCGACTTTGAGGTTGATCTCCAACTAAATGATCAAACAAAGCATGGATGCATTAGTTTTAATTTAGCCTTCAAAACTGAGACTTCTAGAGCTTATTTCCCGCAACATCCAGTGTTCCATATAAGGCATGTCACAGGTGAGCTCCTCCCTACAACATCCAGGTGCTTCCATCATGCTTTCGGGCGTCTGACGGCTGCACAGGTGCTGCATGGGTTAGTGTTTTCGAGCACAACGAAATGTAAGCCTATTCGCATTGACATGTGGGGAAGTACTTTGACCCTGGAGGGTCAGACAAGAGGAAATTCGAACACTTTTCCCTTCGATTTGAATGAATTTTTCGTCGATTCGGTCACTACCTGTTTCTCTCATGACGCAGACAAACGTTGCGTCCCCATCGGTCTCAGCCTTCTATCTGCGCTGTTTTTACTGCTGTCATGCTTTCTGTAAGTATGTCTTAAATCAGCATTAGTTCCAGTAATAAAAAAATGTAAAAAAGTTTTAACAATAAAACCCGTATCAACTCTTTAAGCTTCGTGTATCAGAGGTGCACATTTCGAGGAGAAAATCCAGGAGGAACCATCTCTTTCCTCTACAGCTTCCTCGGTAACCTGTGCAGCACAATCGGAGCCATCCTGTCCAGACAGCTGCATATTCAGGTAACATAGTTTTAATTTTTTTTTAAATCAAATTGTATACAATAAGTTAATAACTGATCTCTGCTTCCTGCTCTGTAGGTTTTGATGGGTGCCTTTGCTGCTGCTATGGATGCTGTTAGTTTTATTTCTTGCTGCTGCCATGTGCTCCTGTACTGGAACTCAAAGGCAGGTATGTATAGAAAAAACGCCATACCTCAATAACAATAATCCTTCTCAATCTACCAACTCTACCTTGTTAAAACAAAGTAGAGAAGGTGTTTTTAGTAGTAGCAACCAACTGGCCAAACCCTTTAGGCAAAACAGTCAGGAAGATATCAGAGACGCTCTACAGATAACCAAATGCATGAATAGAGAGTGTGTGTGTGTGTGTGTGTGTGTGTGTGTGTGTGTGTGTGTGTGTGTGTGTGTGTGTGTGTGTGTGTGTGTGTGTGTGTGTTCTATCTCAGGCAGGAGGCTGAGGATGATGAAAGGGCGGAGGAGGCAGCACCTCCTTGCCGTGTGTGTACTGATGGTAGTTGCAGGAGGCTTTTTGAAATCCAGGGTGACCCACCTCCCAGCAGTGAGGCCTCTCATTGGCAGGAGGAGACTGCTGCATGCCACCCTCCAAGTGAGCACACACCACCGCTGTAGCTGGTTGTAGTCCTTTTAATTGTATGACTTAGTGTAGTTCCGTGAACAAATGCATTTAGATTTATGTAGTGACAGGTGGAATTTGTTTGTACATCTACACTTTTCTCACATTTATGTGGCGCTCTGCAGTTTTAAATACAATACATTTATAAATAGTTTATTTCACAGCATCTTCAATTCCTGCAGTGGGGATCGATGTTCATGTTCTTCAACATGGTCTATTTAGACTTACCTCCTCTCCTCGTGTTGTATCAGACATTATAACAACTTAAAACTGTTCCTTCTAACAGGACAACACTGAACTCCTGGGTTACGTACTTGGCCTGCTGTCCTGTGTCATCGCCTGTACCTCCAGGTTCCCTGCTCTCTGCAGAGCAGTAAGTGACAAACAGTACATGAGTGTTATGGTGTCAGAGCCACTTCTTATTGCTTTCCCAAAGTAGTTCCCAGTGTTAAATCGCTTCTAAATGAATTACATTTATTTTCTCCCTTCAGTACAAAGGACAGATGTTTACCCGGGCCTATATATTCTCTGGACTGCTGTGCTCACTGTCTGGTGCCCTCTACGCTTCTGCCATACTCCTCTACGACACTCAGTTTGGGTTTCTTTTAAAAGTCATGCCGTGGCTGCTGTCAGCAATATGCTGTGTCACCATGGACCTCCTTGTATCCTTATATGGCAAAAAGTGACCGCATCTTACTCACTCTGTCAGGCTCAGGGTTTCACGCCAAACCTTTTAACCACAGAACTGTAGGTGGTTCATGGTAGCATTCACAACACAACGATGATTCAGAATTACCAAGTTCTGAACTCTCTCTGGTAACTGTTTAAAGCAACAGCGATAGACACCATGGAGAGGGGGAGAGAGAGGGGGAGATGGAGAGGGATCATCATCAATACAAAATGGAAGCGAAGGACTTCACAATACTGCCTACTATGTTGGACTTCAGGGAAATAACCTGTAGTACAAATGGATTAAATTATGTCTTGAATTGCTTGACCGTATGTGAATTGTATCGACTTTCAGCCAGGTGTCGACCTTAAATCCAACGTCTTCAGATTCTTGTCGTCCACTGGTGGAGGAGAGGAACCACACAGAAGCTCACCGTTTTTTCTCCAGACAAAGAGAGCCTTTTAAGTAGCTCCTGCATCCTCAATGAGGATAACGCTGTCATGAAGAGACAAAGAAAACGGCAAGCTTATTCGTCAGCAGAGACAAAAGTACGGTTTGATACTTCGTGTTTGTAGTCCTATTGGTTTTTCTTAGCCCTAGAAATTGTACAGGAATCATTATCTCAACAAACTTTGTGAGTAAATAAAGTACCAACTAACCAACTGTTTTATATTTAACATTGACAGTATTGGAATATTACTAAATGTGTCATTTCACTCATTAAATTACCAGGGTGCATCAGGTTTAAATGTGCTTAAAGTAACAGAATGCAGGCATTCCTCTGCAAGGTTTGAGTCATTTTCATAAACTGAATAGTAATGATGCTTTTTCAGTTTGGGTTTGATCATAACTCTATTCAACCTTTTCTTCAAAGACAAAAAATGTCCAGAAGATGACTGAGATGGGTGGTTATATGGACGTCACAGTTCAACCTGCGGGAAAAGTAAGTGAAGAATCTGTGGTGGAACAGACTGCATGCTTACTTTTATATTTTCTTCAGTTCAATCAGTGGTCATCCTTGCAGTTGAATATTTTTTTTTGTTTTTCTTTTGCAGATATGCCTTAAGGAAGTGATGTCCAAGGAGGAGGTGGAGGACCGGTCTCTCAACCAGACGGTGCGAGTGATCAGAGTCGACAGTTTCTGCTCCTCGGATACATCCTGTGACTCTTCACTAGTCAGCTCTGACCTGGAGGTGGGTTGGAGGCCTGTTTAGCCCTGTTGGTGAGCAGTTTGACCTTTTCTTACAAACTTCAGTAAGCTAAACAGTCAGAGCAGAGGAACAAAGTTAATGCTTAATTAATAGATTCAATGCAAAATACTTACACTGATAATGTAGCTGCACAAGATCTGTCGGTTTTTTTTTTTTTTTTTTTTTTTTAAGTCAACAACCCTATTAATAGTTCAGTTTATTGTTGTCATATACACATATACAAAATGTAACACTTCTGAGTTAATGTTTAGTAAATAACAACCTGTAAGTCTCAAAACTACACTGTTGCATTTTTTTTCTGCAATCATAACCATATTTAGGAATATCTTGTCTGTTTTGCAGTTGTGAACAGTGATCTCAGACTCAAGCCTGTCAATAAATACAGCTGTGTGTACTTCTCACAGTGGGCCTACCACTAGGTGGCGACAGCATGTTGTGTAACTATGAATGAATATAACAGGGTGGATGACTGCTGTTAAATTGTGCAATATCACACACACACCCACCACCTTTATGAATGGGCTGTCTCTGTTACATTAGATTAAATCAAATGGCTCATATATATATTTTAGAGGTTATAATGAGCAAATTAAAATCCAGCGCTTTGAGGAAGTCACAAGAAGAAGTAACAGTCAGGACAGGTCAGCAGTTTGATCTGCTGCACACCGAGCTTTGTGCTTTTCACATGTGACCCTGAGGGAAGTAAGTCAGACAGTTGTCGGAGGTTCTTGTAAGAAGACAACAGTCATCATACTATTTTAGGATTGATGAGTCATACTCTATAGAGAGACCTGTGTGTGCATGCGATTTGTGGGTAAAAGTGTATGGAGAGAATATTTGTGAGAAGCATGATTTGTTTCTTAACTGGTGATTTGAAGTAAAGTGAAACGTGGCTTCATTGTGCAGTGTACGTGCGCAGAAGTAAATATTGGCTACATAGCAAAAAACAATCTTGTTTTTGAGGGCAGCTCACATTTATATAAACTCTCCTCTCTAAAAAGGCACAGTTTGAGTTTGCAGGGAGAGTGAAATTACAAGCTGTTCCTTTTCAGGCGCTCACAGCCACAAGAGAAACTCCCTTAATGTTCCGCTGTAGAAAGTCAAGCTTTGGAGGGTGTCATTTAATCCAAGAAACAAGGGCAAATGGTGTGAGCACAAACAATTGCAGCTTGATACTGTTAAACAAACAGGAAAAGGCAAACGACTTGAATGCCCTTATTACAGTTGGTGTTATAGAGAAGTAGAGGGCTCAAACAAAGTATTCAAAATGTACTGTGCGTACAAGTTGTATGTGGTAAAGCATGCAATTTTATCTGGCTGTGTGAATACTCCTCTTCCTCAACTTAATCTAATCTCAACTCTTGTTGGTTCGTGGAGGTTTGTTTGCCCCATGCACTGGGGCTTCCAAATACCCAGGCTAGTTAGAATTAACAGAAGCTGTTTACTTGGTGATTTAATGGAAAGATGGTTTCACACAGTGTCTAATGTTTAATCTCAAATTCACAGACTGCTCTTTGAAAACTGTTACTTTTTTATTTGGTTGCAAAACCTTTCCACTACACTGAATGCAGAAGTTACCCAATTGTAAAATGTTTCAAAGCAAGCTGACGACAGAGAAGAAGAGATCAGTTCTAGTGCTAGTGAACAATTTTTAGATATACATATAACATGAATTTAAATGTCTGCTTTTCATATCGCCATAATTGCTGATCATGATAAAACCACACTGCAGCATTTTGGAGTGTGTTGCCTACATACACTGGGCAGTCAATGCAGCCAGCAGCTTCAAATGTCTATTGTGTTGTGTGTTTCTTGCACATTTCTGCTGAGTGCCGGCTCTTCACTGAGGTGAAGGGGGGGGGGGGGGTGTGTGTGTATGTACTGAGGGGGTACAGCCGGGGTTGAAATTGTTTGAGATTTGTCTTGTGGCCTAATTGTTCTCCTGTAAAGGATCTTTGATTAAAGACCAGCACTGGGTTGGGCCTGTCTGCCTAGGAAGTAGTGCAAAATGCTTGCCTTGTCTATAAGGGGCCAGTGTTACCCTCTAGCTATTTTGGGATACTGTGTGTGTGTGTGTGTGTGTGTGTGTGTGTGTGTGTGTGTGTGTGTGTGTGTGTGTGTGTGTGTGAGAGAGACACACACACACACACACACACACACACACACACACACACACACACACACACACACACACACACACACACACACACACACACACTAAGCCTTTTGCATTCTCGACATTTAGCTGAGTCTGTTACACAACATGAGTCATGAAAAAGTATTTCATTTCAGGATCTTGCATTGAAAATAACCAGTGTTAAATGGGATAAGGATCAGGGCCTAATAACAAATAGTCCTGTTTTCGGAGAAAAAGTGCTAGATGAAGGGTATTTGCAACTCTGATACGGAGACATTTTGAGCAAACGGCAACCACTATACACATTGGTTTTATACCCAGAAAAAATAATCCTCTTGAGGCCTTAATGTCTACAGGGATGGTTAGTAAGCTATGGTGACTCTTGTATAAATTGTAAAATATTACATGATATTCCTTCGGCTGTTATTCTGTATCTATATATCTATAATAATATCTTAACCTGTCTATATTTTCCAGTGGGATTTTGAAGAGGCAAATTCCCAGTGGATTGAACCAACTGCAAAACAGGAGGGGGATACATTTCCACCACAAGAGTAGCCAACAAACCCCAAAGTCGATAACATCTGCACCTGTGCCATGTTTGGACTCTCTTCTGTGAACTTGGCGAATGTAAATCTTAATTAGAAATGTGATACACATCACGGTGCATTCATTTCAGGGGAAAATAAAATGTGTGAACCCTGAACTGTTATCTGTCTTGTTTCACTTTACAGTTTTGTGTGTGTGTGTGTGTGTGTGTGTGTGTGTGTGTGTGTGTGTGTGTGTGTGTGTGTGTGTGTGTGTGTGTGTGTGTGTGTGTGTGTGTGTGTGTGTGTGTGTGTGTGTGTGTGTGTGTGTGTGTGAGATATGCTGCATCTTTTTCATCACCTCAACAGGCCGTTGGTAAAGTTATGGAGAAAATAACTGATATTTAGGTTGGTGTTGAATGTTGCAATGTGCTGCTTTGTCCTTAAAGTAATAATATCAAAGATTTTCATTGCAATAAATGTCTATTAAGTTAATATCTACTGCCGAATTCAGTAACACAGTTCTGATTGCGCCTATATGCCCCACTGACGCACACTGCAAATACTGCTTATAGTTATGGTGGCTGCCAAAGGGGACAAAACGGAAATCTTTAATTTACGGCTGTTCAGTGAACAGGGGCAACTACAGCAGGTGTCAAAACTCTGACCGCATTCATCAAAACCACTGAGATCTGTTAGGACTGTTTACAGAAAAAGACCTCCCCTAATAAAACAGTATTGCGACCCTGCTGCCTTACAGGGTTATTGGGTCATATCCTGTATTTTGCTAGTCAACCTCGGGTTATCAGGGCTGGACTGGAAAAAGCCCCGCGGTGCAGATAAGCACCAGACTAGACGGCCAGGGCTCCTCCGTCCTCTCCATCATCCCTTAGACCTCGTGTCCATCTGCCTGCTCGAGGGGCTTTAGACGATGATGCTGGAGCAACAGAGCAGGGCATTTTTAACTGAAGGGACTTCCTAGAACCTGATAACGGAACAATACTTAGATTAGAGCAAAGTTATGGAGCACATTTTACTCCTCCCTGTTACATTTCCTCAAGTCAATATCCGTCTGAGACAAATTACTTGGAAACAACTAATGAAGTGTAGCAAAGCAATTGCTGATACCGGCAGTAGAAATAAATGTCACTTTACACCTTGTTTGGGGTGTAAACATGACATGATGGGCTGGGCTGGGAGATAATTCAATTATATTGTTTATTGAATATCACCAACATGATATGGAGATATGATCATTTTGTTGTTCTACCAGTTTCTGTTAATGATCAATGATTACATTATTGATTGTAGGCGGGCATTTTTGAAGAATTAAGTCTTGTGTATTGCGTGCCACTGGGAAAAATATGAACTTCTTTCAACATCTGTTTGATTATATTGTGTGTGGTTTTATATACATTTGTCTTATGAAATCCCTATTAATCATGTTTTCAACATTATTGTCCATCCCTACTGATAGTGGAAATACTTTTGACATCCTTGATTCAGTCAGAGCTTCATATGTATTTATAATTCTGTAACTGTTTTGTCTTTAATACATTTGGGATGTGATTAATCAACCGACAATGAAAAGCCATGCAGTGCTTCCTGCTGCTCTAATGTTGCTGTTAGATAGGAACGTATCCCATGTGTATAGCTTCGTAAAGAGGCCTGAAATCTGAGATGCTGAGTAAGACCAATCATTACACACATAGTGGCTGTTTAACTGGAGTTCAAATTGCATAACATGTCTCCTCAACTCTACTGAGGGCTTTAATTGTTGTAATAGATTCATACATTTGGTTTAGTACACCTGAGAACTTATTCTGTTGACAATAGACACAAGTTGCTGTTTTTCCATCTCTATTTCCAAACACACATCCAATAAACTAAAGAAAAAAAAAGATGTGTTTTTTACTCCGTGAAAGCTGTCTGATGTGATAAGTGCTGAGCTAGCATTGCTTCATCTCTGGGCCTCATCTCTGTCCCTTCTGAGACTGGGCCAAAGGAAAACAAACTGTGTGTCCCATATAAAAAGGTGGAATTCTGTTTGCAGAAGTCATGAAGAGCATGGATTAGCACATCTGAAGCAGCGGTGGGGAATGGGCCTTTTTGTTTTTCTTGGCCCGTGCGTCAGTGATCGCTCCAATGCAGCGGACATGGAAGACGCTGGATAATTTCAGCCTGCAGGACCTTTTGTTCACCTTGCATGGGGGGGAGAGGGGGAATTGTTTAGGAGTAACACAAAATCCTGAATAGTTGCAGTGAATGAATAATTCTGAAACCGAACGCTGACTAGTGAATATCTAGTCATTACTGAATAACTCTGAATAAAAGATTATATACTAGTGAGTTGCTTGACAACTTTGTTAAAGGGGGGACTCCACTGATTCTACACATAAAGTAAAACATAAAATAATCAGTTTTCTTGTATTAACAGCCTGGGAAAATGTATAATATCTGGCTCTGGAAGACATTTCTTAAGTGTAAAGAAATGACCCCAATGATGTGTTAGCTTGGGCACAAGACTTTGACTTGTAGAAAGTCTGCATTTCAAACGGGACGAGTTTAAAACCACCAGGCATTTTTGGTTGCATCAGGGGAAATGTAGGATGTAGTCTCAGATCTAGAATATATTGCCCTCCTCTGCTTTGATTTTGAACAAGATTTGATTACTTGCAAGTCCCTCACAGTCCATTTGATCAACTTGTGCATATTTTTCCAATAAAAAAATATTAATGACTGGATGACCTTTCTTTTACACTATTGACTAAAATGCTAAGGTTCATGAACAGTCTCTCCACAAGGCAGGGCAACGTGATCTGCTAACAATGCGGGATCAGTCTAAGCTGATTTTGTGCCTTAATGGTGTAATTTGATATATTTGTGAAAAATGTTCAACTAACCAAATTACAAACAATAATTGACATGCAGTGAACCTGGCGGCTTTTGTGGCCGCTGGAAGTCTGGGGCCCAAGAGCTGTTGCCTGCTTTGACCATTTGGTTAACCAGCCTCAATAATCACCACTTTCTTAAGACATTGTTTATGAAAACTCCAGTAAACCAAAACGAATCACTACTCCCTCATAATATACTATTTTTGTCCATGCATCGTACTGAGCTGAATCCTCCCTAAGAATGGATCATGAGTTCATTATAATTATTACCATCATGTGTCTTTTCTGTGGTAATTTCAAGCTGTGACACATGGGAGTATAATGGACTTTCATTGCTGTAATAGTGTATTTAGGTTACTTTAGGATGCGCGCTCTTCACCTTGCGTAGTCTCCCCCCTCGTGATGTCACAACATGTCACTTCCTGCCGTCAGACAGCCAGTTCAGGCCAGTTCACTACTGCTACTGTAGTACTCAGTCTGAGCTGTCAACACACAGCAGCCAACAATTCTGCCTGTCTGCCGCGACAACATTTTTCTATCAACATTGGTCCATTTGTCTCTTCAACGACGTTTTCCTTCAGATAACAGCTACTCCCGTCTCACCATGACTCGGAGGTGATCTTCAGCGTGTCCAGGTGGTTCTGGGTGAGTGTGTGTTTCATGCCTCGCTGTCACCATCACCCATGTGTGAGTCGCTACCTAGCTGGGGATAAAGCTAACGGTAGCTAGCCGATGCGTGTCTGAGAAAACCGATTACGGTAGTTTCTTTTTGAAACGCTGTTTCGCTCCAAGATTTTCTGAATCCGAAAGCGAGAACAGCATAGGAAGACACATGCTGGTTGTTATGGAGGTAGTCACCAAGTAACGGGCTAACAATGGAGCTTGGGCTAACGTTAGCCAAGCTAGCCGACATCCAGAAGCACTTCCTGAGGCTTGGAGGCATGATTCGTTGTCAGAAATCAGGTATTTATCGCTAGGGAACATCATGAGGGTAACATTAGCTGGTAAAAACCCATGCGCTAATTGTGTTACAATGTAGACCTATAACTGTGGAGTTGACGTGTCTTTGGTCCTTAATTGGCTTTAGACTGAATTATTAGTAAGTTATTCCAACTATAGTAGCAATTGATCGCATAAGTTACGTAATTTCATCACAATAGAGTGTATATATGTGTGTATATGTATGTATGTATATATATATATATATATATATATATATATATATATATATATATATATATATATATATATATATAAATATAAATAAATAAATAAAAAAACACCTGCTTTTTGTTAACCTCTAGCTTTGTCTCATTCCTGGTAAACACTGGTCGGGTCTTCTGTACTAGTCAAACATATCATTTGAATTACCTTATACAAAACTATGCATATATGTATAACGTTATATCTTTATTTTAATATGTTGCTATAAATCATTGTTGATGTTGTTAGAAGTTTTAGCAGTTAATTTAATTCATTCATCCCAGGACGTACTTTAACATTGAGGAGTTAACGGTATTGTGTTCATCAGCCATCAGGTCACTCCAAAATTGAATTAAAACTGCCTTGAAGTAGCTGTTTTTGCATTACTTATGGTCTCACACTGTCAATGTGGATATCATTCAGAGACAGCTGGCTGTTATTTATTTCTTTGTGTTTGCTGCGGCATGGCTGACATACCTGGAACCACTAACGGTTTAAGTAAACAAAGGATCAGAAAGGAATTGGGCGTCAACACCGATCAATTAAAAAGTGTCCTGATCGAGTTCAAGTTTATTTGTGTCACGCAATTGGCAGTCGTCCAGTGGATCTCAGTACAAATGTATTCACTTTGTTAATTGTTGTTCACTTTTATGTTACATTAACAGAGACAGTGAGGCTGAGGGGATAATTAGTTTATGTGCTTTTATTGAGGATGTGACCTTTGAGATGAGAGGAGTGATATCCACACATAGCAAGTGGTCAGAGTAGACATGCCCAACTGGTGAGTCACCAAATCCTCACATTTCACAATTTGTGTAAAAGCACTGAGCAGCGCTAATTATTGCAGCGCTACAATTTAATTTGAGTGGTTCCGTCTAAATTAAGTCAGAGAATAGAAGTAGAATTAAGTTTGCTAAGAGATCAGCAAAGCTGGACCAGGTAATTTAATCAAACTGTCTATGTTTCATGCTTTGGCTTAGTTTTTTTGTACTAGTTTAGAAAGTTTGACTAGGGTAAGATACCGGATCAGTTTCTTAATTGTAATAAAAAAAACGTATGTATCATTTTTGGGGGGGGGGGGGGGGGGGTACTTTATTTTCTGATTTCTTTTAAACAAATTACTGAACACAAAACACAGAAAGAAACCCCAATTCCTTATTTTTCCATATGAACCCAATTAAAAAAACAAAGAACAGTGTATAGAGTGTTATATCCTTTTAAAAAGATGGTTTTCTGGCTCAATGATCACATTGCTATGGTGCTGTCAGTGATGTACCTTTGTATTTTAGATAAGGCTGCCATATTTATGTAAGTATCATTGAGGGCCTGGCCTTAATAGCTCAAACCATGTTACACATCTAGATTCCAGCAATCAAGTAATTGAACTTGCCCTTTTCACCTTTTAACTTTCTTCTTCTCTGTGGGAGAGCCTAAGGTCTTTGAGCCAATGCCTCAAAACCTTTTCACAGGTGAGCTTTAAGACAACACCGTGTTGATGGAAGGCCTGCCAGTGTTGACTGAGAGTGGAGATGAGAAATATCCCAACATGGTAAAAGTCCTGTCGGCAGCCCAGCGCTGTTTGGTGTGGAAGCCCCACAGCGATGTGAAAAGAGAAGCAGATTTTTCTTGTGCCAGTTTAGCGGTTTGCTTCCAACAAGAACGGGACAAACCAGTGGCCTGCTTCAGTCGAAGTGAGATGAAACGCAGAAACAACTGTGAAATTTAACACAGTAACGCAAACCTGAGAATACAGTTGTGCAATTAGACGAATGAATCGGGCATTGCTGATTGAAAGTGCATTTCTGATTTGATTCATAGTGTAAATCGGGAGGACTCTCCACTAACTCAGGTAGTTGTTTATTTTAGAATTGATTTAAAGATTTTACTAGGGGATTATAAGGCCTTGCATAGCCTGGCCCCAAAAAATTTGAGCTTTTAATCCCTTACAAATCTGCTTGCCGTCCTCAGACAAGGACGTCTTGACTGAATCCCTCAAGATGTTGGCTGTCGGTTGTCAGGTGCTTTTGGGACATGTATAGTATGGAGGACCATCATTTGTTGTTGTGGTGGTGTGTCACGCACGGTTTGCTCTATCTCGCACTCATCAGCAGCAGCTTCTCAGACGATTTGTGACAGAAAGCTCAGGACAGAACTGCTGTTAGATCCAACCTTAAAGTGCTACTCATGATGATGATGATGATGATGATGAAGCAGTGCAAGAGATAGGATCAAATCAAAGCAGCCGTTTCTTCATTCCTTTCTCCGAACTGTTTAAACTGTTAAAAAAAAAAAAAAAAAAAAAGACGAGATGACACCCCCACACCACTAATCCATCTGGCATTACAACGGTGACACAGCCACACACTTGTTGCGCCCTGAGACTCACAGTGGATCATTTTGCGGTCGCAAAACTGTTGTGAAGAAACAGCAACTCCTGAAAAAGTGACCAATATGCTCTGTGGACATATGAAACTCTAATGCATTAAAAAAAAAAAAAAGCACACACAGGAACATAAAATCTGATAGTAATAGGGGTGTGTTTGATTGAGACAGTGAGGATACTAATTGAAATATATTAAGATATTATTTCTCATATTTATGATTGTATTAAACTTAAGTCTTTCATCTTGGTTTGCCCTAATAAAGAGCTTTTTGAGAACATTTTGCTCATGAATTTAGGAAACTAATTCAATAATCTGTTACATCCGTATAAAAATATTATTACTCACCCAGGGTCAATATATAAGCTGCTCAATCAAGTAAAACGTGTTTTAATCTCTTGCACATTGTTACACGCAGTTTTTCACAGACTGTCCAACAATGCTGCTGTTAATCCAAGAGCATGTGGTCTGACTTAAAATTCAGCACACTTTTGATCTGCAGGATTATTGTTTTTTTTCACAGGAGTGGAGCTCTTATACAGACTCTTTTTTTTTTTTTAGATCTTTTATTTTTTACCTCATTCACTCCCTGATCTCATCCATGTGAACTTTGAGCGTTGGTTATTGAAGCCTGGAACGTAAGCAGTTCTTCTCACTTGGTTGTGACCTAAAGTGTGCATATATCATCTCAAAACACACAGAACATGTGTTGACGTTTCACTCTGAGGTGGATCCTGGACTAATTATAAGAGGTGTGGATGTTTACTTCATATTTCAGTTTTACAAGGCGATTCATAATTTAAGATTGAGCTGATTTGATAGTTCAACAAGCAAGAAGCTGTTAATTGCGTATCTAACCTGCTACTAATGATGAAACTGGAAGTGGTTGTGCGCTTGTTGCGTTGGTACCTTCCGCTCTGTTTGCATTAATACTCATGTTCTATCCTGGCAAGTTGTTGAGAGGGAATTGTTAGATTCATTATGTTATCAGTGCTGGTGGTCTCTGTTCAGACAGCAGAGGAAGTGCAGAGAGTCATAGATTTTTAGTAAGGCCGGTGGTCGCAGTGATAAACAGCTTGATTGGCCCGTGAAGGGGAACAAAGCTCGGCTATAATGTCCCATGCGAAGGAGGGGAAGTGATAAAGAAAGCACATTGAGTGCAGAGCATGATGGCAACAAAACACTTTTTCCTCCAAATGCTTCCATGAATTATAGACTTCTGTCATTAGGTCATTGGTCATTGTTCACTTTTCCCTTTCTGTCTGTGTGTTGAGGAACAAGACAGAAAGGGAAAGGAGAACATGTCTCGTCTTAGCTTTCCTGGATTGATTGATTTGTATACTTTTGCTGTGCTCATGTTCAGGTTTTTGTGTGTCTGAGCCGCGAGTCTCAGCCTCACCCAAAAGTCAACTTTGTACTGATAATATTTAGCAAATGATGATATTGAGACACTTGGGCCTTGAAGCATGACTGTAACGTAGGCTTCGGTTGACATATACATTGATGCATGATAATTAGCTTTTTAAAACTTTACTGACTAAAGACTTAATGTGACTTTTTGAATCATCAGTCAGTGACGAAATGATAATCAGATTAATCAGTCATTTTTCAAGCAGAATTTTAAAATATATTCTGGATTCAGCTTTTCAAATGCAAGAATTCACTGCTTTCTTTTTGTCTCGTACACAATCAACTAAATATGTTTTGGCACTTGGACTGTTCGGGCAATTTAAGAACAAAACTTTGGGTTTCTGAGATATTGGGATGGGCATTTTTCTGAATGTTTACCAATTTTGTATAGATCAAAGGATTTATTGATTGAGTAAATACTCAGCAGATAGAAAATGAAAATGAAGCCCTGGTCCCACCATTGTTCAATCATTGGCAAAGGTCAATTTGCTAATGATAATGAATGTATTACTGATAGTACATTGAAGGCAATTGATGAGTTGGAGTCAGGCAGCTCACAGTACAGTCAAATAGATTAATAATGAATTGTGTCTAGCGATGATCACCTCATAATACACAACAGCCTGTATAAAAGCTGTGCTTGATCTGAACAAGATCTGCTTTCTGCTGTTCATGTTTTCACCTCTGTTGTGGTTTGATACACATTTTGTTTTCTGACCACTTCCAGTTTCTTTCCAGAAACACTCGGGATGCTAATTTTTAATTTCTTTCTGACGTATTGTAGACACTCATTAACCAATCGTTAACCATTAACAGACAAGATTAGTGACTCGCATGCAGGGGTGCTGCGGTTGAAGTTGCCTAACTGCAACAATAACCCATGAACAGGTTAAATCCATCATTTATTTCCAGCTGCAGTGTATGCGCAAAACAGGCAACTGTCCCCGGTTCACCCATACGGGAGTTAGCAGCCACGATGTTGCGTGCATTGTCGTGGACACATGCAGCCACTTTCCCAGTAAGTTTGTTTTTAGTTCAGCTTTGAGGTTGTCAGCTGTGTGTCTGCCTGGCGTACTCTGTCAGGGCTTCTGCCAGTGCATCACAAGCCTGGCATTACAAGGTGTGTGTGTGTGTGTGTGTGTGTGTGTGTGTGTGTGATGGGTATGAATCTAGCAGTAGTAGCTTGTTTGAGGTGTGACTGAAATATCTTCAATAAAAGACCATAAACAAATGCTTTCGATATGAAAACGTACTTAATTCTTAATGTCAGTTAACAGTTAAATGGTTAATTATTGAGCTCACTAACACTGATGATTGTCATGTTTAATCTTATAGTTTGATAAAAGGTCAACAGCTGCCCTGTGTTTTATTTTCCCAAGCCTGCATTGCTTATTAATACAATAGCAGACTAATCAAATGAGAGACAACAATGTGGCTTTAGGCAGGGCTGGATAAATCTATAAATATCTCTGAAGTCATGCTGACTCTTGGAGGCCCTAGAAGGGTCCTCTGTATTTCAGTAAAAAAAAAAAGAAAAAAAGAAGAAGTGTTTTCTCCGGTCGCCCTCACATTTATTATAGTATTGCATTGGTATTGTGACAGGAGCACCAGGCCTCGTGAATGGAGGGGAGTCAGGAGGAATCACCTGACCGTTCTTCCATATACTGCAGCCATTTGAGCATGAGGTCATGATTAGTTGCTCAAGGCATGCAATGCTTATTATGTTGCCACCAACAGTACCTATGTTCTTTAGTAACTGTGGGAAATAATCACTGAGAATGAAGCCTAAAATGGTCACGGTCTGAGTGGGACAACAGAAGTCTGCAGGCGCTGGTGAGAACAGGAAGAAGTCAATCTGAATTTGAGGTGATGGTAAAACCTTCACTTACCCTCCAATCTGGTCTAGTAGTCCATAATATTCTGTACTAAAATCTGCATTAGTGTGGACATGGTCTCTGTTTAGTTTGTCAATGTTTTAACTGCAGAAAGGACAACCAAATGAAATGAATGTCAGTTGTTGATCCTTACTTAAAAGGGTGTCCTATCCAGAACTTGATAAGTGCTTACGTGATTAGTATATGCTCTCCAACATTGTGCACCTTGGCATGTGCTTTCACATTACCTGGTAACTATTTTGCTGCAGCGCAATACACATTAACCATTATTGTTTTTCCCTTTTGGATGATATGTTACTGTTTTGTGAAAGTCTCTCTTCCCAGTTTATCATCATAGTCAATTTAGTGGAAAAATGTGAAGTTTTTAAAAGCTGTGTTCATAATGTACATTGTAAATTGGGCGAAAAACCATAGACTGCATGTCAATGCGAAAAACAATCTGTCCACGTTTTAATTGTTTTGAATGGTGTGTTTGGCTAACAGCTAACTACACACAGAGCTGACTGCTTCACTGCCGCCACTCTGCAGCCAGAGACACAGTTACTCCTTGCTTTATTGGGCATCAACCTTGTGTTTACACTTGCATAGCTGAGTAAGACGAAGTGTGTGTGTGTGTGTGTGTGTGTGTGTGTGTGTGTGTGTGTGTGTGTGTGTGTGTGTGTGTGTGTGTGTGTGTGTGTGTGTGTGTGTGTGTGTGCTGTATTGTGTTCATTCAATCACACAATACAGCAGACACACCTGGCGGAGATCCGTCCTCTACTAAGTCCACCTTTCTAAATGTTTGTTTTTCTCCCAGGGTTCCAGGTTGGTGTGGTGAGAGAGCAAACTAACTGTGGGGAGGAGGACTGCCTGGGGCATCGTGTCCCTGGCGCTCAAGGTAGGAGCACAAACAACGACAGTTCCCCATCCCTGCTCTTGCACAAGTTCCCTTAAATGAAAGTTTAACATGACTTATCTCCAGTCTGAGTTAACATGTGACATATTGGTACCCAAGCCTTAAACAGGGTTAATATGTGTGGCTTCTGGGCCACCAAGGTTTAACTGTGTCCTCCTGTCTGTTTGGAGCCTGTAATTTTGGGACCCTGTGCGTTGTCTATTGTTACAACCCTGTGTGATCTGAACAATTGATTCCTTCATAACAGAATATGTAACAATCTTTCCATTTCATCCTTACGGTCAGCCAGAGGTGGTGCTTAACACCGGGCACAGCCTCTGGCGGTCATCCAGGATTCACAGAACCGTAGTTACATCCGTAACTTTCGTAGGGTACAGTAACCACATAAGCTTGATACTTTTAAATCCTTTTTTGGGTGCCATTGTCATTGGTGTGTTATCTGGGAGTCACCATGCCAGGACAGCAGTTTTGTAAAAGACTGTTTGCATGATGAACTGGTGTTGGTATTTCCAGTCACAACAGAGTTCGGGGAGGGATTGTTCTTGTTGCACTGCACCCACTGCCCAGCGCCGGCCAGGGGGCTGCTATTGTAAAATACAAGGAAGGGCTTGGTCCTAAGCAAAATATCCCGCTGTATGCCAGAGAAAAAGTCCACCCGGGTGCAACTGCCAGATAAAAATCAGAGTGTGGGGGGCACTGATACAGGATCAGAGCAATGCAAGATGCAGAAGCCAGGTGGTCCTATTGGCACCGTGGCCCTAATGCACTATGCCAGGGCTCCTCAGAGATAGTGTTTTAACTCTCCCCGTTTCTGTAACTTCATGTGGTTTTTGGATTATTTTTGTTTCTGTTTGGGTGTGTGTGTGCACTACATTCACACCAAAGACACAGTCACTGCACAGAGAAAGGCCATTGTTTTTCAATGGAGACTGCGGCTATGCTCTCCTTAACAGTGGCGCTAGTTTAACAAAACTCAACTTTGACCCCACATACGCTTACTTGTAAAGGTAATGCATTCCTGCAGACAGAGGGCAGATTTTCACGAGTTGGAAGTTTGGATATAACCAGCAATAGGCATAAAGAGAATAGGCAAGAGGATGTGACATTTTTGTTTACATATTTAATTTGATTCGGATGAATCTCAGCAGCTGGTAGTTGAATGAATGGCTGTATCATTGCATGATTTAACATCTGAACGCTTTGCGCATTATTCGTATCAACAGTAAATGTATTTAGACTCTTTTAAATAAAAATGTATACTGAATTTTACAGCAATGTGTACAAGATCAAAGCCACCATTTTAAGCTAAATAATATCTCCCTGGAAACAGGAAGAGAAGTGAAGTTTGAAAATAATCTTAAAAACATTACTCATTCATCCTGCTAATGTGGACTCTGCTGGTTGGGAGTGGAGCTGACTTTTCCAGAAAAAATAACAGTGGATTATATCACTTTTGTGCAAGTTTATGCTTGTTCAACGGTTGTTTTCATAAATGATTCTCATTGGATTTTACTCACAGGAGTTGTATTGCACTTAAAGTAACAAGCACAGTTGTCCTCTGCGGTCTCTCTGCTCAGCATGTGTGTGTGTGTGTTTGTGTGTGTTTGTAGGAGTTGAACCGAGCCCTCAGTCAAACACAGCAGAGGAGAGAAAGACAAAGTGGAGCGACTGCATGTGCCATCATAAATGACACCAAAATCCTATTTTTCCGCTCTGCTAATCTTCCTTACTTCTTCAAGTGACTATTTAAGAACCACCCTTAAAATAACCCTGAAAATGTATTGAGAACTGGCTACAATTCAGAACCAGGGTCCCGGGGGTATCCCTAGTCAGAACGCTGAGTCATTCCCAGTGGTGCACCCAAATAATGTTTCACATTTGCACATTCTAATTGTCACTGGGGGTATGCGAGCAAACTGCTTGCACTGTAGAACCCTGGATGAGGTGTCAGTGAAATCCACAGTGTACCAGTTTGACTAACTGATAACCAACTAGCCTAATTAACCTCTCGTACTACTTCATCAGTTTGACTGTACATGAATTCAGCTTTACTGTTTCTCTCTGTAACTCAATACAATACACGAGCAACAAAATGGCAAACTAGCCTGCTGGAGCTACTTTTAGCCTGCAGCCCAACTGTTTTTTCCAAAAGCCTGTTCATCTTTTGACCTAGATGCCCCTCTCTGTCAGTATCAATGCAGAATTCACATACACACTCACACAAAGTGGTAGTGTGCCCTCCTTGGCAGCTGGCTGGTCCTCCCTGAGACAACTGAGAGGAGGGAATAGGGTCGAGCTTGATATTTGGTAACACGCATAGATTACTCCGTTGGTCTGTGTGTGGGTGTGATGACACTCTTAAGAGATAGGTGATCTGAGATAAAGCAGCTGTCTTGGAAGTGCTGTGCATTCTTGTAGATTGTGTGTGTGTGTGTGTGTGTGTGTGTGTGTGTGTGTGTGTGTGTGTGTGTGTGTGTGTGTGTGTGTGTGTGTGTGTGTGTGTGTGTGTGTGTGTGTGTGTCATGTGCTCAAATGAACTACTGACCTCTAATAGCTTTACCTCAGATGGTCTTCTCAGCAGCAAATATATTTAATGGTGACTCCACTGTAACATATCAAATTAGAGGATGATTATTCTCCTTTTCATTTGAAAAAATTATTAAAATAATTATGGGGTGATTTTTGCAGGGAACTGAACCAAACAACAATGTTTTCCTAAATTCGTAGAATATGATGTGTAGGCCAGGATTTGTCTGCAGCACGACAATATTTAAATTGGTATGCTGACACACATTTTGCCAAAATATCGCACCTCCTGTGGTTTGAAAATTGCAATAGGCCAAATTTTGATTTTGATAAAATGTAATTGTTGAGCCTACCATGAAATCATTATTACAATCTTACACATAATTTGTCCGACTCTCACACCTCTTGCCTCTGCATTGCACCTCTCACCATCCTTATAGCCCGTCTACATGCCACTTACCTGCCCCATGATTCCCAGAGTACCCAAAGGAGCCAGTTTATTAATCACTTGTTCATCCATTATAAAACCTGTTTAAGCTGTTTTAATTCATTTGAATCCTGAAATAAGAACTTTGCAGTATGCTCAGAGACGGATATTACATTTTAGATAATTTAACTGTTACTCTGAGTCAGTGATGTGTTTTGGATAGTTGCAAGGCTGGCTAATTGGATTTCAAGGGTCACCAGCAAAGTTACCCCTTTGCCCCACCAATGTACCATTAGATTTTCACACCAGATTAAATGTTAATTGGCTGCACAGTTGTGGTCACTAATCCTTCTCATAAACCTCAACTATTAAGTTATTTGTAGTGCATGCATGGTTTTGCAACCACAGGAATGCAGAGTTAACTGCATAAAATAAAACTAGTGATGATCTGGGTTTTTCCCCAGGATCATTATATAACAGAGGAAGCTATCAAAGATGTGATAAATGTGTGGTGACAAACACAGCATTTTCCACACAATACTCTTTTTGCATCGTATCACTAGTAAGCATCTTGTGACCCTCTGGTGTATAGTCCCGGTTTTAATTTGCTGTTGAGCTGAAATGGTTTTCCACACTGTTCACGCTGACATTTTGCCTGTTTGTGTTTGCAGTGACTAAGGGAGGAGCTTGGCAAACTGTTCTGCAGCATGGAGAAGGAAGACCTGAAGGTCCTCAACAAAGGGGAAGAGGAGGAGATGGTACGGCTCTTTTTCATTTAACATCAGGGGCCAATGTGTGAATTATTGCTTTCTTCCTTAAAAGACTGCATCCTCTTTTCTGCTCCCACCCTTTAGGAGCTGCAGGGCTACCGTCTGTGTCGTTGGCGGCTGGCCCTGGTGGGCTTCGGGGTGCTGTGTACGGGGGGCTTCCTCCTCCTGTTGCTCTACTGGATGCCAGAGTGGTGCGTCAAATCCACCTGCACCCGTACCACAGCCCGTGATGCCGAAGTGGTATTGCTGCGCTCCACAGTAGGTAGCAAGTGAAGCTGCAATAATGAATCGCTTAGTCAACATATCTCATGAATTGTTTGTCATTTTTAAAGCAAATATTTACTGGTCTCAGCTTCCCAAATCGGACAATTTGCTGCTTTCCTTTGTCATATATGACAGTATATTTAATATGTTAAATAGGGCTGCAACTAACGATTATTTTAATAATCGATTAATCTGTTGATTATTTTTTCGATTAATCGATGAATCGGCGGGGAAAAGGCGAGTGAATAAAAACGTGTCTTTAGTCTTGCAAACTATACCACCCCTGCTTTACTACTGTTATTAACGAGCTAATGCTAACTTGTCATGCTTGTCAAACTGGATAACGAGTAAACAGCAGCACCAGGAGAGCTACTGGAGGGACGTTACGTTCCTCACCTCAAAACAGAACAACAGTAGGATTCTGTAGTGACTTATCCTGCTGTTGAACTCCCTTCCAAGTTCAACAGCAGGTAACCATCAACCAAATTCCTATTTCTGAACAAGCCTCTTTAAGAAGTGAGCAGCAGCAAAATGTTTACACTTGAAGGTTACTCCTAATGCTTTAACCCTAATGAGAGTATTTAAAATGACCCAGAATCAAACACATGGATTACACATAGACGGTAATGGGAGAATGCAAGCACATGTACATAAGCATGAGACCAACACAGAGAGAAAGGAATGCAGACACGAGCACACACACACACACACACACACACACACACACACACACACACACACACACACACACACACACACACTAAATTATCTGTATTCCTGCTGGTGTGACTGTCTGTAGGATTCACTCAGGCATTTACTGTGCTGCTACAATACAACAGTTGTATTCACGCACAGCTTTAAAAGCTGATACTGTACTATATATATATATATATATATATATATATATATATATATATATATATATATATATATATATATATATATATATATATATATATATATATATATGTATATATATATATATATATGTGTATATATATATATATATATATGTATATATGTGTATATATATATATATATATATATATATATATATATATATATATATGTATATATATGCGTATATATATATATATATATATATATATATATATATATATATATATATATATATATATACACACACACACACACACACACACACACACACACACACACACACACACACACACACACACGTACACATGCATCTTTCTTCAGGTGGAGGCATGCAAGAACAGTTTTCCTCCATAATTCAGGGTAACTCAGGGTGAATAATTGATATACAAATGGTAATTTTGTGAATGAAGTATTCCAGGACTACAACTTTGCATATTTCTTTGTCTAGGATGAGTTTCGACGCTGGTTCCTGGCCAGGGTACGAGTGATGCTGGCCCCGGGGAGCAACCCCTTCCACAGCCTGGAGACCCAGACCACCTCCCCCTCCCCTTCCTCTCCCTCCTGTCCCTTCTCCTCCCCCCATCTGGCCAACGGACATAATCCCCACCCCTCCGATGGCAGCCCTGCTCAGGAGCTCATCAGAAGATTTGGCGACTACCAGCCCACACAGGTAGGCACCTGTCTCCACAATATAACACACACACACACACACACACACACACACACACACACACACACACACACACACACACACACACACACACACACACACACACACACACACACACACCTTGTAATGCCAGGCTTGTGATGCACTGGCAGAAGCCCTGACAGAGTACGCCAGGCAGACACACAGCTGACAACCTCAAAGCTGAACTAAAAACAAACTTACTGGGAAAGTGGCTGCATGTGTCCACGACAATGCACGCAACATCGTGGCTGCTAACTCCCGTATGGGTGAACCGGGGACAGTTGCCTGTTTTGCGCATACACTGCAGCTGGAAATAAATGATGGATTTAACCTGTTCATGGGTTATTGTTGCAGTTAGGCAACTTCAACCGCAGCACCCCTGCATGCGAGTCACTAATCTTGTCTGTTAACGATTGACTCACACACACACACACACACACACACACACACACACACACACACACACACACACACACACACACACACACACACACACACACACACACACACACACGCGCAGAATATATCAGTGATGGAAACCATAAACCGGCTGCCAGACTGGCCAAGTATCTGTGTTTTGTTTCCAAAGTTGATAGAAGGGTTGGCAAGTTGTACTCATGTATAATTATTAGTGCTGGGCAACTTATCGCGTTAACGCATTAATTAATTAACGCCGACAATTATGTTATCGCGCATTAACACAGTTTTTTTTTAAATGCAATACACACCGTTGATGCCAGCAAGTTACCCAAACAGTGGAGGGAGGCTTCGGGAGACTACGTTGGATGCAGCGTGTGGGAGAAGTATAGATAAACAAAAGCAAGTCAAGCTAACAAATGCCACAGCGAAGAGGATAGCTACAAACTGCAGGCCGATTAATATTGTGGAAGATGTTGGTCTGAGGAACGTTCTCAAGGTGCGTTTGCGTCGCGTTTGTTGTGAACGCACCTTTAGGATCGCAACGAATGACGGCACATATGAGCCTCCCTTAAGACGCACCATCACAAGAAGAATACACGAGTTGTATGGAAAGGAGAGGACTACAAAAGCGACGACGTTACAACGTGCACCAGCTGTTGCTCTCACTGGAGACAACTAGACATCGCTGGGTAACCATAATGACCTCAGAGTTACAGTGCATTATATTGATGAACAGTGAGAGCTGCATTCACATGCTCTGACTGTAATGAAGACAGACATTTTGCTGAAACGTGCGCATAACATTTTATTCATGTTGCACAGCAGTGGAACTTCCGTTTCAAATGAAGTCAGCACACTTAGCACAGATAGTGCAAGAAATATATCTGCTACTGTGTAAAGGGAATACTGCTGTTAAAAAGCACCTTATTTGTTTAAAGTGTTTGCAAACCAAATGTTATTGCACTTTTGTTCATATAGCAGTACTTTTAAAATAAAAGTGCGCAATACACTACTTTTGAATTCATTATTGAACTTTGCGCATAACAATGCGATTTTAATTTTAATCGTTGCCCAGCACTAGTAATTATACTTGCTTATTTATCAGTAGTGATACCGCAGATTGTAAAATGTATGAGAACAGAACTCTGCCCCTCTCTTTCTGTTTGAAGCACAGAGATGCATGCACTCATTAGCCTCGCTGTCCTTGTGGGTATTCTCCATTGACCACATTCATTACATAATGCCTCATCCCAACAAACTCAACAATACAAATATAATGTAATGTCCTCCACTCATTCAACTATTCAAAGTGATATTATCGAAAATTGTATATGTTGCACTTTGTGAAACTGCTTCTCTCATCAGTTTTCTGTTATTTTTTAAGTTGACTGTTTCTTTCCTTTAAATATGTACGTACAGTAATGCTGTAATGTCTCTTTCCTCTTGCCCCCTCCCCTATTGTATTTCCTTCAGATTCGCTATTTTACCTTCCATAGCACAAAGTATTATTGGAACGACGGGGTGCAGAACTTTGACGTTTTAAAGTAAGAGTTCTTTTATTATCTACACACATTTGACAGGCTATTTTTTTTTTTAAACCAGTTTGCAGACACTTTCACAGCAGAAAAGTCTTCATTTAAAGTGAGCTAAGTTGTTTAAGGGCTTTATCGGGCAGTGTGTGCACAGCATTACACAGCAGTAAAGATAACTAAATATGCACAGTCACATTTGTTAACTAACAAAAAGCTGTAAAGAAAAATGAGGAAACAAGCTGTAAAACGTCTGAATTACACACAACTGTGCCTACAACACAAGTGTTAAGTGTTGACGTTGTCCCCTGCCTTGACCAATATTTCCCCAACAGTGGCCTGGATGATCTGCAGGTCAGCTGCTCCACCCTCCACTTGGAGCACAGTGCAGGCCTGACCAGGAACCAGCAGGAGTACAGGTAACATCACCTGTCTGAAGGAAAGCTTGCACAACTTTAGACAGCCAGATAGGAGGAGGGTACTCACATTATTCTGTTGTTTGAGTTACACTAGCTGCAGTTTATATTCTCAGAAGTGGTCAGGGGAAGTCAGTGCAGAGATGTTAAAATGATAATTTATACTGTACAGAGCATGGATAATTTAAATGAGAGGAGGAAGCAATGAGAGAAATCATCTGGTAATGTTCATGAAAACCTGCATACCCTGTACCTTAAATGGTACATTGCTGTGTAACTTTGCTGCATACCATGTGTATGTTTGCATGTGTATGTGTGTTTAGATATGAAGGTCTGGTTCAAACTTGGCTCACGAATGTCTCTTTCACCTCTTTGTCAGGAGACTGTTCTTCGGAGTGAATGAAATTGCAGTGAAAGTGCCTTCTGTTTTCAAGCTGCTTATCAAAGAGGTAGGGCCCACTTTGCATTAACACAGGCAGTCTTTTCTTTAACTCAGTCTGAATTCCCCTTGAATGAAAGGCACCATGTCAACTTGTGTGCTCATATGTTACAAGTTACAGACTTGTTTGGTTATGGTTTCTGTTCAGTTGCTGCTAAAACAAACATTGTCAAAACCACACTAATTAACCAATCTAACTTTTTCTCTTTCCCAGCTAGTAGATAGAGCATAGTTATGTGCATACTTGTTAAGGAAGGTATTTGGGATATCTACTCTTTGTATTTCTACAAGAGGAGAGTGTATGTACAGTATGTATGAGGTACGTTGGTAAATACTACACTAATGCCCCCTGCAGACCAACACAGTGATGTGGGTCACAACTCGCATTCAAACAACTTGGGTAACATTACCTAATGCATCTCATACCCTTGCACCTCAAACACGGCTAAAGCATGTGAATGTGATAATTTGTGTTTTTTCCCCCTCACTGTCTTGGTAGCATCTTGGTTATGCCCTCAAGTAGACGTCTCGGTTTTTAAATTCATTGTAGTTGTTCCTTCATGCTCTCGCCTCTGCAGTTGCCAAACTAATATGACTCTTTGTCTCCCCCTGCAGGTTCTAAACCCTTTCTACATCTTCCAGCTCTTCAGTGTGATCCTGTGGAGTGCCGATGAGTATTACTATTATGCTGTGGCCATTCTTTTCATGTCGGTCATATCCATAGCTACCTCTCTGTACACCATCAAAAAGGTGAGCTTCACAAAAGGGTTGAGCCGTTTATCTGACCTCATAGTTATGACATGACCTGGTTAAATTGAAATGGAAGAGAAAGTAGATTCATGTGCTCATACACAGGCTGAGAGTTAAGCAATTATCCCCTTGTGTTTGACATTTTGTTATTGGATTATGCTTAGTATAATTGTAATTTAGAGACACATTTATGCCAGGTTACTGAACTTTTTGCTTTTGATGTTTTTGCCGGTTTCTCCGCCCCAACACTTTGATCCAGAGCAAGATACTTCAACAGCTAATGGCCAAGATTAACATGAAATTTCGTAAACGGCCTGCTGTTGCTGGCTACATAGTCAAACTCAGACAAAAACAACTTTGCAGTCACACACGTGGTCATGGGGATCAAGAAGCGGTGTAAAGTTTCTCATCTTTTTTTTCTTTTTTTTTCCAGCAATACATCATGCTTCATGATATGGTGGCAACTCACAGTATTGTCCGTGTGTCTGTATGCCGAGCCAACAATGGTTTGTCAATTCTTTTCATTTTTGTCTTTTTCTGTGGCCTCCGTAGAGTCATTTTTAATAGTAGTGCATGGCATGTTTTATTCTGTTCAGTCTCCTGCTGTTCTGAATGCTTTCCAAAGCAAACCTGATGGTAGACATGTTTTGTGCTTCTGTGCTTGGCCAAACTCAATTACACTAGTTACACTGCTTTGGCTGCTAGGGTGGGAAAATGCAGACTTGGAGAAGAGACATGGTGTATGTTTGATAGCGGGCATGGCATGTGTGTACATTTTAAAAAGCACTCAAATAGTTCTGCACATTCTTTCGTATGTCTGAACTCCTTTTTAAATGAGCGATAGTGTCTGCAGAGATGATGCATGACAGTGTCATCAGGTGTCTTATCAGCTGTAACCCATTTGAAATTCTGTGAGTTGGCCAAAGGACAACATTTAACTCATGCTCAGAATCCGTTTGAGTCTGTAGACTGCTGATGCTTTAATTTACGCATCCATTTACTGCGCTGGCCCTGCTTGTGATACCTAAGCTTTTTTTCCTGCTGCCTAGAGAGGTGTGTGTAATGAGAGATGTACTGAACAAGACAAAATATCTCCTTCCTCACCCCTACATGCACCATCTGATACTGCTACGGCTCATTTACACACGTTACACCTTTCTACACACGTAGCATTTCCTGTCTTCTATTTAGTTACCCACACTGCACTTCACCTGTCTGTATTTAATGCACACATTTACCTTCTTCACTCCTCCATTGCACCCCCTCTTCCTGGCAGAAATCGAAGAGATTTTGTCTACTGATCTGGTGCCCGGTGACGTGATGGTCATCCCCAGCAATGGGACCATCATGCCATGTGACGCCGTGCTGGTCAGCGGCACCTGCATCGTCAATGAAAGCATGCTCACAGGTTAGAGGCGACATCTGGAAATTTAAGTAACTCAAGAGTGAGAACCACTGTAGTATATTTTTTTCATGAACTTAACAAACGGGCACAAGAGACTCCAAACTATTTTTTTTTTTTACTGCAACAAATCACTTGGCTAAATTCCTTGTATGTGTAACAAACTTGGCAATAAACCGTTTCTGATTCTGAAACGGCAAAACGCTTTTCCTGTTAATCTCACAGCAGCCAGTCCTAATATCGATCTAACCCCCATCAGGTGAGAGCGTTCCTGTGACGAAGACCAACCTCCCCAACCCATCGCCCGGGGAGAGGGGGGAGGAGGCTGACAGTGCCTACAACACAGAGGAACATAAGAGACACACACTCTTCTGTGGGACCAACGTCATCCAGACCCGCTTCTACACAGGAGACCTGGTCAAGGCTGTAGTCGTCAGCACAGGTGTGTGTGTGTGTGTGTGTGTGTGTGTGTGTGTGTGTGTGTGTGTGTGTGTGTGTGTGTGTGTGTGTGTGTGTATTCAGAACTGTTAATGTTTGGATAATCTGTAAATTGGTGTACATTTCCTTGATTTCTGGTGTAGAAATGTGGGTACTAAAACATAAAATGTCATAAAGGGACATATCCCTTTTTATTCAGGAAGCTTTTCTATTATGTGCTCTGCAGTTTAATCCTTGTTTAATACAGTTCAGAGACCTTAGCCCCTGTCTGAAATACTTTTCACCCAAAACTTCTCTTAACAACCTCTTCACCCAGGTTTCAGCACAGCCAAAGGCCAGCTGGTGCGCTCTATCCTCTACCCAAAACCCACCGACTTCAAGCTGTACCGTGATGCCTACCTCTTCCTGTTGTGTCTGGTGGCTGTGGCTGGAATTGGCTTTGTCTACTCCATTGTCCTCAGCGTCATGAACAAGGTAATCTCGCAAGTGACGAGCAGATTAAACAAATGTCAATGTTCTAATTTTGATGGGTTCAGAGTTTCAGAAGTAAAGGGGGACGAAAAAAGGGAGTGCAACTGTCAGAAAGTCAAATCTGGGACTGTCCTATAGAACATTGATTGGCTTTGTCTTTCTGTTGATTTACGTACTTGTGAGCTGCTTGAATACAACCACAGTTTTATCTGTTGACCAGCTCACAGTGGCTGAAGCTTGAAAGTGAACTGAAGAGATTTTTTGTTGGCATAAAAACAAACTCTTAGTTACTTGAGTCATTTGATACTTACTGACTGGTCTTTTAGCCTTTCCCTCCCTTGGTGCAACTTTTTGCAAAAGCTTTTGCAACTTAAAAACTGCAAGGCCATACATTTCTCAATCAGTGTGTGCTGCAGAACATGGACTGTTTGAGACATTGGTTTTCCCTTCTCTGTAACCCTTGTTGCATGATTATAGGGATGTTGTAGGATTATAGGGTTGTAAGATAAGCATCATTCTTGGAGGATCTGTTCTTTTGAGTCCTTGCTTTGGATTTGCTGTGGAAATGAGCAGTCAGAGGAGAGACTTTGCTGTACCACACTGTCACATATTTGACTCTCAAAGCATGATTTTAGCAGCCTCTTGTGAACTGAGAATCCCTTTCAGTTTTAGGAGGGCTGAAGACAAGTCATTATCAAACATTCAAAAGTTTCCTGACCTTTTTTCCTTTCTGTCTGCTCCAGGTGCCAGCTAAGACCATCATCATTGAGTCCCTGGACATCATCACCATCACTGTGCCACCGGCGCTGCCAGCCGCCATGACAGCTGGCATTGTGTACGCCCAGCGACGCCTCAAACAACTTGGCATTTTCTGCATCAGTCCACAGAGGATCAATATCTGCGGTCAGCTCAATCTGGTCTGCTTTGACAAGGCGAGTACTAGTGGTTTTATTACTACCGTTTATGCTCCTTAAGTAGTCAGCACTTACCTTAGATATTGCTGAAGAAGAGTTTCCATTTTCTGGAGGCCAACAAGAAAGTACACACCTGAAATTAAACAATATGTGCAGACATATACAACATAGTGATCTGAACAGTAGTACCACTGGAACATTTTGAGTAATGGAGAAATTAGATTTCATTCTATTTGATTTAATCACAAATGTACTTCTAAAGGGATACTTTCTTTCTGCTTACAGACTGGAACTCTGACAGAAGATGGATTAGACCTATGGGGAGTCCAGAGGGTTGAGAATGGCAGGTAAGCTGGTCTGTACTCTAATGAATCAACCGTGGAAATACCACTCTTCCAATACATTTAGGCTGCACATTACTGAGCTGGTATTGCTTTGCTGATTACCTGGTGGAAAGGATTTGGAATGTCTTTGTCGCAAGGTCTCATTTAAAATTCTTGTAAATGTTGAAATCTCACTGATTATGAACTGGGATTATTGTGTGATGATTGTGTCAAACCGCTCGTGAAATTATTTAGATATCAGAAGAGATCAGCTAAATCTTCAACCAGCTAGTATCCACTTGTAATATTTTGTATTCAGCTGCACAGTAATGCAGTTGTTTGTCAGATATTATAATGTGTATGAATATTGAGTGATGATTATTTATTTTAGAAAAATAATAGAGGCAAGAATCAATAATATTAATAATCATGCACTGTTTCTGTACTTTTTTGTTATACATGTAGTTGAAATCCATTGCTTCTGGAAGCATTTTTATTCTCCTCATGAAATATGTTTTTACATCAGTTCTATTTACTTGAGCCTCTCCCAATCAGTAAACCTTCTTTCCTCGTTCACCTGCTGTTTCTCTAGTTTCCATCTGTCAGAGGAAAACGCATATAAGGAAAATCTTGTCAAGTCTCAGTTTGTGGCTTGTATGGCCACCTGCCACTCTCTTACCAAAATAGAAGGCCAGCTGTCTGGAGATCCTCTGGACCTCAAAATGTTTGAGGCTATAGGCTGGGTGAGTTGTTCTGTATCTATTCAAAAGCATAATGTTGGTCAAAGCAGCACAGTGGGAATGTAATTAGTCAGATTGTGGGGACAAATAGCCTTTGGAAATCATTGTATGTGTAAGCAGTGAGAGAGAGTATCTAAAAGATTTTCATTATGTCAAATATGTTTACACATTCTTGATATCTCTTGCTGTTCAATAAAAAAATGTTCTGAACCTTATTTTCTCTAAACCTTTGTCTGCCCAGATCCTGGAGGAGGCCACTGAGGAGGAAACAGCTCTCCACAACCGTATCATGCCCACTGTTGTTCGACCCCCAAAACAGCTGTTGCCCCCAGAGCCTGAGGCATCACCAGAGCAGGACATGGTATGAAGAGCAACCCAGTCGTTCCTAAAAACGACCACAGGTCTTCAAAGTCTGGGAAATATCCACAATCCTATATTTTCATTACAAACATTGAACTATATACAGATCTATAAATCTAATGTTGTTAATAAAATATTAGATTTGGAGAGTGGTTTTTGATATTGTGTTATTCTTTCTCTGACTTTTTTATTCTGCAATTTTTAGTTTATTGGCTATATTGGCTTGTACCTCAATGCAACATAAATGGACGCTACCACCAGAGCACAACAACAGTAACATGATTAATACTGTGAATGATTAGTTTACTTGATTTGACAAACTCTGCTCTTTTTCTCATTCTAGGAACTCTATGAGCTCACGGTAAGTAGTCTGCTTCCTTTTTGAAAAAGTACTAAATAAATAAATGAATAGTAATAATGCAAACTTTTGTTTGTTGTGTGTGTGTGTGTGTGTTTTGTCTCTTTTTGTCAAATGAATTACACTCATAATACGAGTGTAGGGAGGTAGAGAGTTTGTAACCATAACTGTAAAAAGTGATTTACTACAAAAAAGTTTAGATTTTAACTTTAACTAAAATTGGGTGTAATAGTGGCCTTCTATTTACTAATCTTGGCCAGATACAATAAAAGTCTGTCTAAGATGAGCAATTCCTAATTCCTTATTATCCTTAGTCTCAAAAAAATGCCGATCTAATCTGTATAGGTGTCAAGATTTTGTCAACCAACATTAAATTAAGCCAATATCCCAGGAATTGTAATTTTGCGATTGGACATTTACAAGCATTGTTCGTGATGGATATTTCATTGTTTTCTTGACAAGACGGTTATTTGTGTGTGTGTGTGTGTGTGTGTGTGCGTGTGTGTGTGCGTGTGCGTGTGCGTGTGCGCATATATAGTCAGCGTATGAGATAGGTATCGTGCGCCAGTTTCCCTTTTCTTCAGCACTCCAGAGGATGTGTGTGGTGGCTCGCCTGCTGGGGGAGAAACGTATGGATGCCTACATGAAGGGAGCGCCAGAAGTGGTGGCTAGTATCTGCAAGAAAGAGACAGGTGAGTAGTCTAATTACTGTTACTGCTATCTTGCTGTATAGCACTAAAAGTCTTATTTTTAGGGATGCAGGATACATCGGTGGCCGGTATATTTATAGGCCAATAAGCAAGAAAATTAGATTATTGTTTATTGTTCAGACAAATGGAATGTTCCGCTGTCTCTTTGCAGTGCCAGAAAACTTTGCAGAGATTTTGGAGGGCTACACCAAGCAGGGTTTCAGGGTCATCGCTCTGGCTCATCGTCGACTTGAATCCAAACTCACCTGGCACAAAGTGCAGAACATCAACAGGTAGTGTTCTGTGTTTTATCGATATTGTTACAGTTAACCATCATTTTAAACCTATTCAGGGAATTTTTTTTTTAGCATGTTACTTCACACTGTCACGCCTGCATTCCTATAATCACTGACATTTGAATACAAATGTGTATGGATTTTCTGTTAAATTAGGGATCACATTGAGGCAAACATGGAGTTCCTTGGTCTGATCATCATGCAGAACAAGCTGAAGCCAGAAACTCCAGCGGTGCTGCAGGACCTCTACCAAGCCAGCATCCGCACAGTCATGGTTACTGGTGAGACCATGCTCACATTCACACAACCTTTAACTAAACGACTAATGACATGAACACTAAGGAGGACACTCAGATATGCAAATTAATCCATACAGTGAACATGACACACAATCTTTCATGTCTTTCTCTGTCTTTAGTTGCTCATTAAAAACCATGTATTGACACAGGCAGCATAATTAGTTTGGTAATCTGTGTATTGGCATTCAGAACATGCAATCCCTCTGGAATTTACTCAAGTTTACCTGTAATCTCAATTAATAACTTTTCTAGGCTGCTCAATGTAACTGGCACAAACTAACTCCAACATCCACCAGAGGATTTTTCTTAATACCATGCCTAGCTTTCACCTTTCACATTGAAGCTGAAAATTTATTTGGTAACTCATGAAAAATGAAAAGCAAAATAATACATTTGTGCTGTATTCACAATCCAGGTGACAACATGCTGACAGCGATCTCTGTGGCCCGGGACTGTGGAATGATCCCTCCCCAAGACACAGTCATCATTGCTGATGCCCTCCCTCCCCATGATGGACAAGCTGCGAAGATCACCTGGAGATACGCTGACAAGGCGAACAAGACATCCCGCCTGGAGGTGAGGCGATGGGGCTAATGCTAACACGAATACTCGCACAAAACACACATGGGGAAAAAGAGCTACCGATATATAAAGGCTTGCACAATCAGACACACAATACAAGGCTACATGTGGGCGTATACTCCTGTGTCTTAACTGTCCCTGAAACCCAAAAAGTGAAGTTGTTGGTCATTTGGCTGCTCTTAATGACGAGGAGGTTAGGGAATCCCATTTTGCTGCCTCTTTGTCAGTCAAAGAAAGATCCAAGCAAAATATTTTTAAGTGTGCGCACAAATGATTTTAACACTGGAAAAACGATCTGCTTTAAACTGCCAAAAAATGCTAAGAAGACCTTGAATAAAGTCAGCACACAGTCTTGTTTCAGTGTATATGAAAGAACATAATTTAAACAACTAAATACATTTGTTTACATAGTGCAATCCAATACAACAGTTGCATACAAAATATGACCTTTGCAAAACATAGAATGAATTAGTCTGAGTAAGTATTTTATAATGGATTGGCTCTAATCTACACTGTCATTACTTTTAACAGGACGTGAACATCAGTCTGGAGGATGTGTGTCACGTAGATGAGCCCAAAACAAAAGAGCTGTACCACTTTGCTATGAACGGAAAATCGTTTGCCGTTATCTCCGAGCATTTCCCTGACATGCTTCAAAAGGTACGAGGGCTCTTATATGAGAGTGGACATCCCTCCAACCTTTTCTGTAACTGAAGAGGAAACGATAAAGTTGCTCCTACTGTTCTTTGGGTGCAACCATCTCCACAATACCTAAAATATATGTTATTATTGTATGTTCTGCCTTGCAGCTGGTGCTGCATGGCACAGTGTTTGCCAGAATGGCCCCGGACCAGAAAACTCAACTCATTGAGGTGTTGCAAGGCGTAGAGTAAGTATCAATGTCGAAAACGTGATGTAGTCCAAAGTTTATTGAAGCGTTACATCCACAGTATTTGCTGCTTGCCACTGAAGAGAGTCGCAGCAGTTGAATCGGCCTTCAGTCAGAACCATTCAGCACAGAGTCACTGCTCTTCTTTATTTGCTCACAGCTACTTTGTGGGGATGTGCGGAGACGGAGCAAACGACTGTGGGGTATGTACAGGCATTTCAAAAGTAACTATTAATATGAGAATATCAGGTTGACGTTGATTGATTGTAGTCGAGTCATACTTTATATTTCTCACTTTCCTCACCCAGGCTCTGAAGAGGGCACATGGTGGCATCTCTCTGTCAGAACTCGAGGCCTCTGTAGCCTCGCCCTTCACCTCCAGGACCCCCAACATCTCCTGTGTCCCCAGCCTCATCAAGTTAGTCTTCATTTCTTTTTATTTCTGTGACACACAGTAAATACATAAATAGCAGAGAAAATGTGAATGAATGTTGTTGTCATTACTTGCTATTTAGTAGTGGTGGTAATGAAGCATAAACTCTTAAAATTTGTTACATTTTCACACTTAAATACAAGTAAACCACCACATGCTTTTTAAATTCACCTACTAACTCATAGTGCTGAGAAGGGCTTTTTTATGCCAAGTTGTGTTTGTATATCTACATGACATAATGTTACTCTGTGTTGCTTTTACAGGGAGGGGCGTGCTGCTCTCATCACCTCCTTCTGTGTGTTCAAGTTCATGGCGCTCTACAGCATCATCCAGTACATCAGCGTCACTCTCCTCTACTCTGTATGTAATGCTGCTTCCACAAACAATAGGAGCTGAGGAATGTGTGAGAAATCCAGACTGTAATCTGTGCCGTTTGTTGATTTTGTTTCTAAGATCCTCAGCAACCTTGGAGACTTCCAGTTCCTCTTCATCGATATTGCCATCATCCTCCTCATTGTCTTTACCAGTAAGTATAAGACATTTTTATTTTTATTTTTATATTTTTTATATCATGGTGATTTGTCTCGCTTTTATTTTTCTTAACCTATAGGTTTACTTCAGGTCTCTTCTCCTCACCCATAATGTCTGTTTTCTCCCATCTTCATCGTTTCCCACTGCTCCTCAGTGAGTCTGAATCCAGCTTGGAAGGAACTGGTGTCACGTCGTCCCCCATCAGGTCTGATCTCAGGGCCTCTGTTGTTCTCCGTGCTGACCCAGATCCTCATCTGCTTGGGCTTCCAGACCATTACATTCCTTTGGGTCCGACAGCAGCCCTGGTACACAGTCTGGACTCCACTTACAGAGTGGGTACCTGCTATCATTGTCAATGTACCTCAGCTAAACAAAGATAACATCACAACATAATTGTTAAGTAGATATTAATTGAGAATAATTTCATAATAACTGTAATTTGCACAGATTTCTATGACATCTTATTTGGGCCGTTGTAGTTAAAAATAAAAGGAAAAACTCCATTCTTACTATCCGAACACTACTTTATACGCAATGAAATTTAGACTGAGGCTAAATTTGTGACTTTTTTTATTTTTACTGTTTTTGCCTTTAATGTTAGACAAAAAAAGTTAACAATGGCCCTAGTACGCTGTTGTTGTAGATGTCTGTATTTTGACCACAGACTGAAAATGTATTTTGATTGTTCTTGAATCAAACTCCTCTCACCTAGTGTCTGCAACCTGTCATCGTTTATGAACGTGTCTGACCACAATGACACAGAAGTGGACGACCACAACATCCAAAACTACGAGAACACCAGCCTCTTCTATGTCTCCTCCTTCCAGTATCTCGTTGTTGCTATCGTTTTCTCAAAGGGAAAACCTTTCAGGCAGCCTAGCTACAAGAATTGTAAGAAACATCCTTCCTATAAATCTCTCATGCATTAGTTACAAAGTTACTTTTATATGTTATAATTCTGTGTGTGCATGTTTTCTCACCAGGGCCTTTCGTGCTGTCTGCCTTGAGTTTGTATGTTTTCCTGCTGTTCATCATGTTCCACCCTGTCAAAGGCATTGATGAGTTTCTGGAGGTAAGAAGACGTTAACACAAGACTGGTGTTGCTTGTTTTATCATGCCGAGCTCTATACTCTTTATCTATATCATTCAGATGGGCCTAACTCAAATGTTGCAGGCACATAAAGCCGTAAAACAAGGCTGTCTTTCAAATAATTTCTGGATGTCAGCGTTGGAGTATCTCTTTCTCTCTCTGTACAGATTGTTTGTGTCCCGATTGAATGGAAGATAAAACTCTTCATCATCATCTTAGTCAATGCTGCCGTGTCTGTTTTCATGGAGGTAAGACACACACACTTAAACACATGGTTAAAGTCGATATTTTTCTCATGTTCAGCTTTTGTTTTTTTCTTGCAGTGTGCTCATCTTTGTCTCATTTAGCTGGACAGCAGGATCAATCTTGTGTTGTGAGAAGAATTTATTTTGTGAAGTAAAAATGTTTTTTTCTTTGAAGGGACAAACTACAGTATTTGTAATAGTTAACACTTTAAGGTGTGTTTTTTTTTCTGAAATGTTAACAGTTGTTGGGCTTTTGAAAATCATCAAAACAGCATATGTTTGTCTTGCTCTAGTTTATAGATGGATAGAAGATAATTTATTGCTGCACCAGCATGACAATGGATAGCACACTCAGTGGAGCAGTATCATAACGCCTCTGCTTTCCTTTTAGATGACTACCTTGCATTGATGTACTCATTAGCACCCTAGATGAGGCTATTTCCTAAACTTCCTGTGAAAACTCCTTTCACTGTTTTAATTGAATACAAATAATATATATTTTGCACATAATCAAAGATTTTAGCATTTTGTTCAGCATTTTGATACAGCAGTATACATGCACTTTCTTCTTGCCACCAAAAAAACAAACAAACAATGCAGACGCTATGAGAAATCAAATTAGCCGCTCTGTAATTCTTTCCCATGCACACTGCACTATTCCATAGACCTTCATCCTTGACATCATCTTATGGAAGCTTGTGTTCAGCCGAGACAAACAAAGCAGCTTTGGCATCACTCCTGTCGCCCTGACACCACAGGTTGGGAATATCTGGCACCTTCTTCTTTCACCTTCTCATTTTCCTCTTGTGTGGTGTTCCCTCTTTCTGTCCCCATTTTTTTCTCTATTGTTTCAGAGACACCTTTCTATTGTAACTTATAACCAAGAAATGCATGTGCGAGACATCACTCTCCTTCTTGCTCGTCCTCTAGTTGTCGTGTCTCTCTGATGGGCCTTCTCTTTAGGGCTTTATAACAGTTTACCTTCAAACCATTCTGTTCTGCGGCTCCGTTTTGAGTTAAGCTTTAAACTGCTCTTAAAGACAAGTATTTTACTTAATAACACTCTTACTATTGCTGAAAGCTATTTCCAAATTTAGATTTACTGGTGGTCACTGTTAAACGCATTTAAATTGAGATGAACATGTTTATGACTGGAAAGTAATTGGTTTATTTTGAATCTTGATGATCAAGAGAATGAGCAATGCTTCCGCCTCCTTTAGAAGCCACCATAGATCCACCTTGCTCAATCCTCTACTAAGCTCCATTTGCTGCACTCTTATTTTCCCTATTAGCTCCGAGATAACTGTAAGTCAATGCTGTCGTGGTTCCTGTCAAACACAGTATATTTAAAATTGAAGCATGGTTAAGGAGAATATTTGACTAGTATTTTTTAATCTGTAAAGATCTGCTGTGGAATCCTTTGTTTGTGTGATCTTTAACTCCATGAGCTTGTTTTTAGGGAGTGAGTGGACTCAGTCTTTAAGCTTTCTACTGCCAACTCCCTCAAACTATTATCATGCTAAATTTTGTTTTAGCTGTCTTGCATGGATGAACCATTGTTACAATTCACCAGTGTAAAGAAACGTGCCTGCATTTAAATGGCTCCTCTCCATTTATATATTTTGCATGCCACTGTCAGACATGCATTGGTCAGTAAGACCCAAACAAATTATGACACCAGTTAATGGAACCTGTCCTATTGTCTCTCCCTTTCTCTTCCTTTCCCTGATATTTTTGTTTAATTTATTTGTTTCATTTTCGGGTTGTGGCATTTTCAGGGCGTCATTGACCTGCAATCCTACAAGTGTCTGTCCCGGCTGTGCTGCCCAAGCAAGATCACACCCAAGGCTCGTTACATGCATCTGGCCCAGGAGCTCAGCGTGGACCCCGACTGGCCTCCAAAGCCAACCACCACCACCGAAGCCAAGTCCAACCCAGAAAATGGCTCCACCTATCTGATCAATTCCTAGCACCCCCCCACAGCACCTCACACTATCTAATATATCCCTCCGATACAGGAGACGTGTACGCATATGCCGCGTGTTCAGTGAACGCACCTTCAACCTATTAAAATTACATTGTCATAAGATAATCAATCGCCTGTTGTCACACAGACTTGCGTCTAATACTGTAGTTCCAGAGAGGTTGCTGCAAAAACCTTAAGATTACACAGGAGTACCAAATACTATTCTCTCAGCACTCTTGCTCTCTCTGGCTCAACCACTCACGCGGTCTCAGGTCTCTCTTGCTCGTCTTTAAATGTAATTATTGTAATTCCCATTCCTTATTGCAATGTCTGTTCTCCAAAGCTGAGGAGCACTCAACTGAGGCTGGGAGGTGGGGTTGTATGCCAGGTGGAATAAGTGCGCTGACCTCTTCAGATAGAATGCCAATGCAGTTTTAATATCCCCTCACTTTGTCTGTGTGAAAGGGGTATAAAAGAGAGCCGAAGTTGCACCACATCATTAGCAACCACAGTACTGGATGTCAATTTTCCACGTAAAATAGCCTCATGTGTCTGAGCCTTTTAGAATGGTCACTGAGGAAATATAAATAGGAGATAAGTACAGTATAGGATGAAAAAGATGGTAGTTTAGAAGAATGGTTGTACTTCGGCCCACTCTTAAACGGCGAGTAAGTTAATTGGTCGATAGAGAAAGATTTTGGACTGTTTGAGGAAGAGGATGGAAGAAAAAGGTCTCATTGACCAACACTGTATGAGTTGATCAAATCATATACAGTTTTTAAAAGCAGCAATTCCTCTGTTTGTATTTCTGAGCAGCCTACACCTCACTTCAGTTTGTTCACACAGTAACAGTAACAGGCGGTGCAGGCTCAGATTGCTACTAGGTAGTGGTCTTATGCAGCTAATGTAAAGGTATAGAGGGTCATTTTAATGAGCTAGCGTTACCACCTGGCCAGTGCTCATTAGAGATTATTGAATCATAACCAAAAAGAAAAGCTTTAAAGCTTACCATGGACCCACAGGAATGAATGAAAAGTAATAATTTGAGACCAGTATTCAAATAATCTTTCAAGCACACTGTGAGTTGTAGAAGATTAGGAATTTTGGAACAACTTAAATTGCACACCTCCGGCAGAATTTCTATTTGCTGTCAAGAGCCAATGATGGTTATGGAAAAGTACAGAAAATGAAATGGGGCATTTCCAAATTTTAAGATTTGGAAACTTTACAGTAAGTCTGCTTTTCCAGAGTTAACAAGACACATTAAAGGTGTTTGTAAAGCTGTTGTCACCTGCCATACCGTTACATGGCCTCTCTGAAAATTGTACTGTCCCCGGCCACATTTAATTTAAGCCCTCAGAAATTTTGAAATATATCTATATCTATAGATAGATAGATAGATAGATAGATAGATATAATTACAAGTAGGTAAGTTAGGTTAAGGGAAAGTGTTTTTAAAATGAATCACAAATTACAGTACATTATGCATCAGATTGATGATTGAAGCTACAAAGTGATGAACCACCTAAACTTTTGGCCAAATTATGAGGAAAATGCAACCTCAAATGACTTCCTTATAGTCAAAACTTTAGTGCTTGTAGAAAGTAAAGGACTTGAAGAGTCATTGTGATTGTCACTCTGTGAGAGTTTACCTTTTAAAGATATGTAGAAAAATAAAAAAATGGACGTGAACAAAAAACTGAATGTTTTAGGCATGCTAGTAGATCCATTGGTCTGTCGGTCCACCAACGGCTCAATAACACTTCAGGATCCCTCGGAAACTACGGTTAGCATGTTACATGATAAGTATTACCATACCATGCTAACAAGTCTGACAGGGAACAACGTGGCCGTTCCTCTGTTGCTCTCCTCAGGCCAGACATTTGCCCCATTTAGTGGTAAAGATCTAACGGCAAATGTGTCTGTACTTTTCATTCACCTATAGATGTTTTTTCTAGGGTGTAATGAGCTGCACACTCTCATGGGCCACCAGTGGGACTATATTCTAAATTATAACCATGTTTTTGCATCCATGAGCCATCTGAAAACCTCCCAAGACTTGCATGAAGCCAGCTCTTTAGTGTCACGTTCTGAAGACTTGATGGCTGCAATACCAGACATATTGCTACAAATACAGCATTACTGTAGAATTTAGGAGCGTTTACATTAACGTCTCTGTATTGAGAATAGTCTGCACAAGAAACGGCATTATTCTGTCTGTTTAGCGTGGACAGTTAATCACATGCATGAGGGTGTACAAGTCAAAGTATCCTACATTTACAAACTCACGTACATCAGTACTACTTTTTTTTAATTTATTTTCTAAAAACAAAATTTCTTCCTATGGAAGACTGATTAAAAGCGTGATAGTAAATGAAGGCCTTGTGCATCTCATCAGCTTGCTGCACATTCAAAATATCCATGCTGCATGTGATGGATGCTGATTACCTTATACACTTGTATGAAACATAGGCTACCTGCATTGAGAGTTAAGGGCTATATTTTATGTTTGCTGCTTTTTCTTTGACGTTGAAACTGATGCTCCCCAAAAATCAATTCTTCAAGTATCAAACGCGTAAACGTTGAAGGTGGCTGTAAAAGTGTGTTGTGTCTTCCTCAACAAAAGTTTGACGATGAAATCCAGTTCAAGATTGATTACAATAATACTGTGCTAATAAGCATGAAAATAGATTGCAGTTTTGCAGAGTTTTTAAGTTGCATTTTGCTACTTTCTTTTAGCTATGAAAATTGTTCCATTGAATGGAACAATTACAAATAATTGTGATTGATTGGATTCAAGCTGACCACCGTGCTGGAAGGAGAAGAAAACAGTTTTAGAGCCACCTTTAAAGCCACCAGTGATTGATCCTCAAAGGAAGACTGAGGGTGGAGTATCACTTTAAAGCAAAGACATGCAGCTGGTTCTCAATGTCAGTATAACTGCTTAATCTGCCCAGTAGCCTGTCTTTCATGAATTCTATGGTTTAATATAAATGATTTCAAATAGTGCTTACCGGAGGTTATGAGTCACGTCAAAAGAATGTCAAACTAAATATAATGCTACTCTTCCTCCTTGACAAAATTGAGCAAATTATTTCTCAAACATCAGGTAACAGTGCTGTATTCGACACTTAAAAATGTTTTATACATGACATTGCATTTAACTTGTCCATTCATTATTAATAATTGTATTCATATAGAAACAAAATCACAATCTGTTATAACAAGTCTAAAGTTGCTCAGTTCCTAAAAGCCATTGTCTATTGAGATGCTCTTGATTTGCGAAAGTATTTGAAACTTTTGATCCATACTGTTTTTTATGACGAGCGCAAATGTGATATGTGACTATAGTTTTCAAAGATACATTGTTTATTTGATGAGCAAAGTATAGTATTTTGTTATTGTATATCGTACGTTAATTGTCAGCGTGAGAAGAAAGAAATATATAGTACTATAGATGGAAAAAAAAATCTGATATGTTGTCAAAAACATTGGCCACATGGGTTTCTGTGCCTCTGAATACTTGGTGGCATCTTTTCATTTTGTATTTGCTTTCAGGGTTTAATTATTATTTTGTATCTCTAGAGTCCTTCTGAGACTAAAACTGAATGTTGTTTAAAGAACAGAATTTAATGCAATGCAATACAATGGTTAGTCATTTTTTTCCCCAAAGACTTTTCATCACTTCTCAATTGGTCATTTGAAAAAAGAAGAAATGTTTAGTTTTAGCCTGTGTTCAGTTCTCTCAAAAATGTGTCTCTGCAGAATTGGACTTAAAGGTGATAATAATATTAGATGTTGGATTATGTCTGTATATAAGACATGTACATTACTAGTGTGTGCATAAAAGTCAAAAGATTTAGTATAAAAATGTTTGGGTTTTTGGATTATCAAAGGGCTGGCGTGTCTTTTTCTACTATTTTGGTACTGTGTTACAGTCGGTTGTCTGTCTACCTTTTGATTTGTACTGTCTATTGAATTTATTTGTACTTTCACTTCTGTTATGGAGTTGCATTAGCTTGGATCTTCCTAATTTGGGCATGAATCCTGGGCATTTATTTCATGGTTTTAATTAGTTATTGTGACATGTGATTGGGGCACGTGATCAATATTTGTTCCGTCTTGGGTAAAAACACAATGCAGCATGTCTACTTGAGAGTTTGAAGAAAGTTGAACCGAGTCCTGTGTGGAAACATTTGTCTCTGCAGGATCTTAAAACTGATTGACTTCTCAGCTTTTCTTTTGCTTCTTTTTTGTCTCACTGCTTTGTATAATATCAAAGACCTGACACAAGAAGGGAATACAACTGGTATAGTGTATATATATGTGGCCTCCTCTTAGCAAATTCAGAATCTGAACAACATATGACAATCTTGTTGCTTTTCTGTTTAATCATCCAATGTGCATATTTACCTTTTTGTCTAGAACTTTTTTTTTTTTAAAGATCATTTGCATCCACGTCAAATTTTAATTGTAATTGGCAAAAAGAATGTGCATTGCTGCTCGATATCAACGTACTATTGTAGAAGTGACTATATAGCTGCTAAGGGCAAAATGATTCAGTCTCAGCTGTGTCATAACTGTGTGCTTTGATACAGAAAAGTTATAAATGTAATGACGTGCAAAGCGTAAATACTACTATTGCTTGTCTTCTACACTACAGTTTTGCCTTTTATTCAAACACAGCTATGTCACAGCAATGGCTTTTATGCTGAAACCTCTATGCTCTTATACAGGTACAATATATACCGGCTGGTGATAGTTTGCATTGGCCTCTTATTCACTTCATGTATTTTAAACAAACCATCGACTGGCATTTAGATTGAGTCAGCCACTGAGTGTATCAAGTCTCATGTGGATGTTGTTTCCTCAGGGAAATGTATCTATTTGTAATGAATAAAGAAAATAATAAAAGTTGACGCCCAAACTGAATGAAAATACAATGTTGGTAAAACTTTTTATTACACTCAATCTGTACGTCACTCTTTCATTAGAGATATCTGGTGTGCTTTTTATTTGCAGCTCCAACACCTCAGCAAGAGGCACATCTGGGGTGTATGTGTTGTTTTTATTGGCAGAGATGTACATTTTGGAATTTTTTTGTACTTTATAATTTATTTTGTATTTATTTTCATTTCTTTTTCTCCCTGAGGATTGTATTTCAGATTTATCTCGATTTCTTTCTTTTCAATAAATGTTCTCAAAATGGTCTACTGCAAGTCTGTGAGTAATTTGTGTCCATTGAGCATGAATGGGATACCATAATGCTGCAGACACTACAGCAAAGCATCTTGTTATATGTAGAGAATGGTGGGAAGGCTTCAAGTGGCCAATGTATGGCAGAAATTCAAAATATAGTGTTTATTGATTTTACCTGTTAAAATTGTAGTTACTGTAAATAAGTGTAGTATCTGGTTAATGTGATGTAATCACAAGATATTTAAAAACTTCAGAAGTTGACCAGGATCACCTAAATGTAAACAACTGAGCAGGACATCATGAATAGTGGGATACTGAGGGCTACAATGGCTAAACAGGGTTTGTCCTCCAAATACAGGTGATTTAGCAGAGCCTTCGAAATGTGATGCCTCTCTGGATGCATTCATTCTAGAACTGTGCACTTTGGAGGATCTAGCCCCTGAATTGGGACATAATAAAGCTTCAATCTTGTGCAGTTCCTCCTCGTTGGTGTTGGCACTCTTATGTACCCTCTTATGCACCCTTATGTACACAGATGTAGCTTACATAAATTCCTGTGTACATCAGGAGGCAGATGAACAGCTGCAACAATTGGATTTCCTGTCATTCTTATGAAAGTGAGACTTGACAACCATCAAATATGTGATATGCAAAATCCTGCCTATAGCAACAAGTACTTATTGCACAGCATTTAGCTAAAGTCACACAACTAACTGCATACTTATCTGTACAATAAATGTATTCATCAAATGACTGGGCAGCTCAATTTAATCTTTAACTAGTCTAAACTGCACCTGTTTATTCAAATGACACTTTTACCAATCATGTTATTAATGTCCATGTAAATGTCCCAACAGTTAGCCCTCATAGTGGTGTCTACTTTGGACCCCAATATGTGCACTGAGGGAATTACCATTGTCTGATGTTACAGAATGACAGAAAGTAATTTTCAATTTACATTCATATTGAAGCAAGTCTAGTTGCCAAATAGGATTATTGTATTATCACCCAGGCAAGTCATTTAACAAAGCGATGTCGCATAGATGTCGCATAATAGAGTCCTACAAATAGGAACTATTTCACTGATGCGTTTTCTGTCCGTTCTTATTTGATAGTAGCACCGTTCACCGGAAGTGGACTGTCAGTCTGGGCTGTGTCCTTGTTAGCTAACAAAGCTAGTTAGCTGCCATAACAGGCAAGCAAATGTGTACCATTTGGAAAGATGACTTAAACCGCGCTTAAAGAGTGATTTTGAGAGAGATTTGCGTCAACCCGCTGTTGATAACAGCAACATGTTGCGTGTCGGGAGTAAAGCTACCTGGTAAGTTCCCATTTTACAAAGGAAACGACACCAGAAGCTAGTTGTGTTATCTTTGGTAGAAGGAAAGCACACAGCTATGTGGTCAGTTTGACAGCTGAGGACAGCGAAGCTAGCTAACTCTTACCTATTCCGTGTAAGCAGTCGTCCTGTAAATCATATCGCTAATTAGACGCTAAGTAAGCTCTCTCCACAAACTGCCACCGACATGTATTCAAATCTTCAAGTCGACTTGTGCCGCTGATGTGGATTTTGACGTTATATTGACGTTAGCCAGGTAACGTAGCTAACATTAGCTAGCTAACAAGGTGTTGGAGGAATGTGGTTTATCTTACATGGCTTTAGCTCACAATGCCTTTTATGCTGTAAGATTGTTTGCTAAGCCAAGCATGTGATAGTTATAAACTTAACCTTGATGGATTTATTTACATAATGTAAATTTAGAATGGATATCGCTGTCAGGTAACGTTAACGTTGTTAGCATTAGATAACGTTAATGTTACCTTAAAATATGTAGCAAATCTTCTCTTCGCCTTCATTTTGCAGCGTTGTGTGGTTATATTCTTAAAGGACCACTGACAGAATTGATAATTTGTCCCACTGTGACAGACTTGTAACGTAACACTAGCAACAGTAATTTATCTACGCACTCTATTATCACTTGCTAACGTTACTCTCCCTAGATTATCTGGTAGGCTGGCTCATTTCACTGCTCCAAGGCCTTCACCTGATGATGGAGCCACCGGCTGGAATTAAAGAGATTTGACTTACATTTTTTAAATTCTACTACTGCTACAACAACAACCACCAGTACTACTGATACAAGCAATAGATTCCAAAGTGTCTTCTTGGAGAATATATGCTTTTGATACAAAACAATGTATGCTATTCGTTGTACAGAACCAGTACCAGCATCATCAGGGATAGAACTGGGGGGATGATTATACCAGAAGCTTCTACTACTGAGATGATATATTCCGGGGTTATGGTGTTTATTGGCAAAAGAGGAAGGTGATCTTGTGTAGTTTATTGTCCCAATTCCTCTGTCCTCTCAGCCTAGCCTGCAGGAATCTGGTCTCCACCAACATGGGGGTGAGATTTCGGGTACCACTGCAGAAGCTGCACCCTCTGTCACGGGCCATCCACCACCGCTACTCTGGAAACACCAACCCCCAGCGACCTCCTCACCGCACGGCAGCCCGCTACTTTACCTCCATGTCACGGTTGCCCATGCGGCCTCCCAAGCCTCCCCCAGGGTCGGGGGGCCGTGGCCACCAGCAGCAGCGTAATTTCTGGGTGGTCCGCCTCGCTTCCCGGCTGCTAAAGCTTCGATACATTCTGCTGGGGTCAGCAGTGGGAGGAGGGTACACCGCTAAAAAGGTCTGCATTGAGTCGCTCTAACTCAGGTTTTCTGAACTAGTTTTTAGTTCTCGGTATTTTATCCTGGATCGCAATATTAACACTCACAATAAGTTGAAACCGTTGCGGTACACAGAAAATGTATAGATGCCTACATAAGTAGTCACCAACCATCTTATTTTCTAAACCTTTCTTGGGCAATCAACAGCTGTCCTCTGCCTGTTGTTTTAGCTGTGATGGCACGCTGGTGCTTATTGAAAACAGTAGAGGAAAAACTTAATGTGAAGATAACATAAACTTGTGATTTTGTCTCCAGACCTATGATGAGTGGAAGGATATGCTGCCTGATTTTAGTGAATACAACTGGGTCATACCTGATTTTGTCTGGGAACTGAGTGAACAAATTGATCTTGGTAAGTGTTTTCATTTTAATGTGCTAATACTTGGTCTTGTCTTCCTTGTGAAGGAATTGATTTCAGTAAGCGCAGGGGCAATTATTCTTAGGTTGAACTTGAAAATGTGTCTGCACAATTATGCATCATGAGATAAGACCTTTCTGTCTTCTCCGCTTGACCTGTTTTCTCTCGTATCCACAGATAAACTGGCCAAAGCTCTCCCAGAGATTGAGGAGATAGCCAAACTACTACCTGACTTCGACAAGATAGGCGAGAACTTTGCTTTCCTCAAAAGCCTCTTGTCTTCTGGTGAGTGAACCAAACCTCAACTATGTCTTCATAAAGTTACTGCATCATAACAAAAATAAAATGATTTGCAGACATCAGAGTGTTTAGTCCAGTGTCTATTTTTCAAATGAAGATAAAAGTAATTGTATTCCACATCTGCATTGGTCTCTGCTTTTTATATAATATATCCAACAGTTCAGTTGAGTGCCCTACCGTACTTAAAGTGGGGTATCTGTGGAAGAAATGAGATTACATACATTTTGAGTAATGACAAAATCAGAGGAAGAAGCCTTCTTCATGCTCTAAATTACTGCTTTTTCGGCAACTCTTCTGTTTATGGTTGTGGATGCTAAATGATTCCACAAAGAACCCTTCTTCACACCATGTGTTTTGGATCAGTGGATTTGTCGGCAATATTAAAACACCTTCCATCGTGTTGGTCATTTATTCAGATGGTACCAGGTGCACATTGCTGTGTATTTCTATGTTAATTTCACTGTATTTCTTTATAAACATCATCTAAATACACATGAAAATTGTTTTGTATGGCATCGTGGTTGTGGTGTATGGAGAGCGTTAAACAAAATGGACAGCTCAACCTAAAATACAGTTACCCTCTCACCATCATGTCAGTTGAAATTGACTTGAGATTATTCAGCAAATTTGCAACTGGTTTGTATATCTGGTTTTCGCGGACAGTCTGCTTGTTAAGAGTTGAAAATATATAATAATAATATAATTATATATATATATATATATATATCTATCTCTGAAGCTAATCTAAGCTTAGATCATTGAATTCCTCCAGTAACCTGTGCAGGTGTTTTGAATTCAGCACTTTGAATCCAAAATTATTTAGTCCATCAAGTTAAAGGAAGTGATGGATGATTTTTATGTCATCATTTAAGCTAAAAAAATAAACCATATTCTGCCTAAAAATCAGTAGCCAATAGAAGAAACACCTTTTTAAATAGAGTAACCTCTCGATTGGGATCAGGCCCAGTTTGATGTGTGCTCATCTCTTATAACAGTTTCCCATTAAGTGGCCACTTCCCTCAAAGCTCCAGCACAGCAGCCACTTTTGTTTTAATACTGCTCATTAAGCTGTGTCCCTGCTTTGAACGCCATCCCTCTGCTTCTGTCTGTTATGATTTTTTATCTTGTGTGTTCTTCCTTTCTCCTCCTCCCCATCCCTCCTGTCCTCCTCCTCCACATTCTTCACAGGTGTGAGTTTGGGTAGTGAAGTCAAAGGAGCTTCTGGTCTGCATCTGTTGTTAGGTGTGTAAACCCCACACTTGGTAGCGCTGCCTACTCCCCCCTGTCCCACTGCCGCTGTTTGACTATTGCCACGATATTGGTATGGTTGTGGTTTCCTGCTCGCCATGGTTCGGCTCTAAAGGCATAGCGGGGCACCTTCCCAGGACTTTGGCTCCCAAGTTGCAGACCAGTGACGCTGTCAACAATGGCAGTGTTCACGGTTAATGCAGGTTCTGTATTCAGTGAAATATATGACCTGTGACTAGGATGGTGAATAAGTTTAATCTTGGACTGGATATTCAGATGTTTATCAATGCAGACATCCAATTTGATCCTGTGACTGGCGTCTGTGTACTGGCTCCAATCTCACTCTTTAAATTTCTCTTCTTTTTGAAATATTTTAAAATCCTTTGAGAACTTGAATGGTTACTTTTCCCTAGTTCATATATATATATAAAAGCTCAAGTCCAGCAAAAGAAAAGTGTTAAATAGTGGCAATAACCGGACATGGTTTTACATTTTTCGTTCCTGATCTTAAATACAGATCCAGTGTTTGTCCTCTTCCCCTTTGAGTCTCATTAACCCGACTGTGCGTGGCTGTACTTTTGTCTGTGTGGTTTTTTTGCCTCCTTTGACTTCCACCTTTTCTCTCCCCTGGCCTGAATGGGCTGCTTTCTTTTAAATCTACTCACATTCACTAATATCTGGGGTGATCTCAGTCTGCTTTTAGTTATTTTCATTCAAATGTTTGGAAAACGCACAGAAAATACATTATGTATAGAACATTCGGTGAAGTTACAAACGTGCACTAAATATTTGTCTCTTGAAATTATGCCAAATAGTGGTAAAATAATTGATGAATAATGAAAATGATATAACCCTAATATGGTTTAAGGTCAATCACGCTGGTACATGGAAAGACTATCTTTCAAAATCATTTGTACAGACTGGACCACACCTTTGCTGTGAGTCATAAAACCAGCAAAGGAGTGTTTCTGGCTCTTCTCAACTTCACACCCTTTTATGACTTGACTATGTTTTCCTTAACAGTTTCTTGTTTTTATTTTTATATTTAGTGTCCTTAGTTACTACATTTGACCATTCATATCAGATTGCCGTGGGGTGCCTTTGTAAACCCCCACCTCACTGAAATGGCTCAGCAGACTTTGCTTTGTGCATGGTAATAAGTTTACATCATAGAAATGTAAGTTAGGCACTTTAGACAAAGTGGATCATTGATTATAAGGCAGTGTTTTGAATTGTTTTAAAGATCATGATACTTTATTTCATTCTTTTCAGCATTCAGTGGTACAGTAACAACAGCGATATGCTTTTCTAGCCACAATGCTCCACCCAAGTTCACAAATCAAAGTTTCAGTAAACAGTGAACAACAGTACATCTAACTGGAAATATCTATATCTGTTTTCTGAACCTTGATAGCATATTTCAAAAAATTAGCTCGAAGAACTCCAGGCGCACTAAATGTTATGAAGATACATTTTACTCTTACTGGACCTAATTACACAATAGATAACAATGCATTCTTTTAACAATCACTGCAAATGTATTTAAGTCTATAGTTCAGTGATCCCAAAAAATCCATTGGACTGTGATTGCGTTAAATCACAGTCAATAGAGATTGATGTGTATATATGTACCTGTATATACTGTATATGTTCAAGACAGTGCGAGATTTTCCAAACATTTGAAATGTAATCATTCACTTCTCTAATCGTATGCATGCTTCAAATGTCGGTTATCTGGCATATTTCCGCTATGCTCTTCACTGTCTCCCTAAGGTTGTTAACATTCAGTGCTCAATAGTCAGAAATGCAGTATTACAAGGAGTCTCATTCTCTGTCCTTGTGCCTCCACTGCTAGAAACATCCGGCGATCCTCCACTGAAAGCCACAGATTCTTCGACTGCAGCCGCACAAGACGGCAGTGACAAGCAGTACAAAAAGGTAAGTTAGTAAAACCTGCTGACACTTCTCAGCTGTCCTCTCTGCAGCTTGGCTACCTTTCACTACAGCAAGAACTGTAGTGGGTTGAATCAAACTCTGCTTAAAGAAACATACACATGACTTCAAGGCATAAAACCGTAGCATTTAAGGGCCCCGAGGCACCACGGAGACCTCATAGACCGAGCAGCGACTGAGCTGTCTCCTCTTGTGGTCCCACATAAGTTGTTCAAAGTTGATCTCAAACGAGGTCCTAATTATATTAACATATGCACTTACAAAGCACCTTGTATAAAAGTGACCCCTAAATTTGTAATATGGGGAAATGTAATATTTTTGAGTGTGTTTTGATTCAATCAGTTCATCTAAATGTTGAGTTTCATGCGCTGGCGCCAGCTTTTGAGGCCATGTGGCAATGTTATCGTAAGAATGATCTTATCTCGTTTTATGACCGTAACTGTATGATTTAAAATGTATACGGTTTTACCATTACCATAATAACCATGTATGTACATCATTCTGTGGAGTGTAAGCTCAGAGTTTATGCACACTGCCTTAAGTACTTGTCATGCTTCTTAACTGTTCCACAAATCTAACTGATGGAGACCATTCATTTTTCTAGCTTTATATTCTACAGTAGTCTCTGGCAGAACACTATCTACATTTGTTTTCATTGCTGTTGTCCTCTCTGTTCCTTGTTCATTTTGAGTTTTGTTAATTTTTTGCAAAGTAATCCATTTCAGTGTCCCTCTCTTCTATTTTTGTCTGTTTTTATTACTGTACAGAGTTGAAGTATAAACAATGATAACATGATGTGAAGGTTTGACAACAAATATTAAGAAGAGCAGAATTTAAAAAGATAATAATTATGTTGGCTTTCCTCTCCTATGTCCTGCTTTTATTCTACAATCATGGTCTCCAACATGAGCACATAAAACACAACTCTTATATGTTGATGTTTCACTTCAAATTATATTTAACAAATATTGTGTGTGCATTTCACAGAGCAGAAAGAAGCAGAAAACAACTCAAAGTTAAATAATGTCATGTTGGGGACCCCTGAACTAAATAATGTATGCTTTGTGCTTCGCCCCTGATAGAGCAATATCCCAGTGCTGGCTTCGCTTATTTTAATCATCATCATCATGTTAAGCATCATCAGACCGATGAGGTTCAAAACCGCCGCACATTATTGTGTTGCCGCACATTGTCGTCTTAACTTTGGTTTTTATTTTACTTTTACAGTAAAACCTGACTTTTCACTCCCTTTATTATATTTTATACTGCTAGGTTTAAGTATGAAAATCAGTTACAGCATTGTCTGGTGAAGATAAGAGTCATTAATCCACAGTGGTGGATGATGGCGAGGAAAGAGAACACAGTCATTGTTGTTGCCACTTGCTGAGAGGTGCTGGTTGTGGTATTAGTCACCTCCTCTGCCTTCAGTCTGGCAAAGTTTGGCATCTCCCTTTTTACGTTTGAGAGAGACTCACTTTGTTGGGTAGTTCTGATGATAGTGGCAAGATTAACAAAGTCAAAGACCTTGATTCTGTTAAACTTGAGCCTTGGCTGAATCATCCTTCTCGAGCCTGAACAGCACCAATGCCAGTGATTGAGACGCGGGTCTGTTGTAGCCCTGTGTTTGGATGCAGCATTTGCTTGTGTGGCTGAGCCCAGTGGCTGGTCGATGTCTTTGTTGCTGCTCCTACCTGTCTCTGATTATGACGTACCCCAGCAGGGTCTGCTTGGCGAGCTCATTCTTATTCAGCAGCAGATCCAGCGGCACGAGGAGGAGGTCCGGCGGGCCGCAGCAGCCAATAGTGCGCGTCCCCCACCGCCAGAGCCTGCTCCCAGTCCGCCTCCACCTCCGCCTCCGAACCCCAGTCCCCCTCAACAGAAACGCAAGGTGAAGGTCCCACCCCACTTAGATCCGCCCTATCCCATCAAAGTCTCCTCGCAGCTGCAGAGAAGAAACAGTCATAGACGTATAGTGTATTTATATTCTAGGACAAATGCATTTCTACCAGCTGTCTTGTCAAATAATACAGAAATTTATCACCAGGCTGAAAATCAGTGTTTCATCTGATCACAACCTGCATCACTGAGCAGTGTGGTTGGATTTGCTCAGTGCAAAACATGATTTTCACCTGATGTTAAGTGGCTCATTAACTAACTTAATTTGTGAGAATAGAGCTGGTAATTTTAATATTTAAATAAAACTCGTTCATTAAAAAAATTGAAGATTACAATTTTAGAAGTAGTGCTTTCTGTTACTCCCTAATACACAGGTCATGGTGGACCCAAGAACATGAACAGCTGCAAAATAATTAAATGACACAATAATACATTCGAGTGCAGTGGCCATGCAATAAATGCAATGTTACAAAACATGCAATGTAAAACAACATCTTACGATAGAATGCAACAAAACCATAAATTAAACGACTCCCCTCTGACTGAATGTATTTATTGCATTGCTCTTGCATTGGATGGCATTATATTTGATAGATGTTTGTGTCTAGCGCTCTACATTAATCCATAATTCTAAGCTAATTTTATAATATGTGAACAGCATTAATATGTGAACAGCATTAAAATTAGCCTGTCGATACTTTAGTATGTCCCCGAGGATATCCAACAGTAGCCTCCATGTGTCACCCCATAGTCTGTCAGGCTCAGCTGCGGTTGTGGAGAAGGCATGCATGGACCTTCATAGCCCGGCTCCAGCAGCACAGTGACGTAGCTCAGTCTCACTCCCCATGTAAATGGATGGATAATCATCAGCAGCTCTCCATTAATGTACGGAAACACTGCATGGAGTGGAGTGGCAACCAGCTGCATGGTGTGAGCTGCACTTTTTCAAGTTACCGTGAATGGACCCAGCTATGTAATAATTGGGGAGTTGACTTTGTTGTCAATGACAAAGTAGAAGCCTTAAATAGGTGTTGTAGTTATGGAAAGTCAAAACATTTTAATACACTGAACATTAGTTACAGAACACTGCTTGTTTTATAGTGTAGTTTTTGATAAAGTAGTTTGGTGTGTCTTAAATTACCTTCTCTTCTGCTGCCGATCCCATTTGTTCATGTTTGCTATGTCTCCTGCTGTCTGTCCTGTCTCTCATCCTGACAAACCAAGTGTACAAAATATTTAATCAAATGAGGTTTGCCCAATCATGAAAAATCAAGCTGTTATCACTAAACAATTTTGCATTAAATTAAGCTGTGTTTTTCAGGGCTCACTCTGTGATTTGTGCCTGTTAATGTTGATCGAAGCTGAGTAATACCAGAATGCGTGGTGTCTGCCTGACATTTGATTTTTGTTCCTCTCTTTATGCATTAACTTATCTCTCAACTCTGGTTCTCTCTGTAATACAGTGTGCACGTAATGAACCTTCGTGGTGCTGGTGGGATTTCGTGCTTGTGAAGTTGCACAGTGAGAGTAACGGGAAGCCCATATTTTCAAAACAGAAAGGCAGCATTGACTAAATTTGTTGCTGTTCTTTTTCTATTTCATCCTCTAGTCATCAGACAAAGAGAGGCTGGACCAGCTTCAAGAAGAACTGCTCCGTACGCAGGTACAGTAGATTGTGTTTCTTTTGATAAAAGCCATTTCTAAACGGAACAGAGGATTGTTAGTATTTTCTAATATTTTTGAATACTGAATGCCTTATAAACTGCCCAAAAAGTCAAATTGGGTAAGATGTTTGTTATACCTACATGAAGAATTAGTTGTACTACACTCAAAAACATGGTAAATCACACAATTTTACCACTGGATCAAATACTGCCATCAAGTTTTGGGCAAAAACATTATTATATTAGATGTTAAGTCTTAATGATGCTAGTTGTTTGATTGATTGGATTCTACTGTTTATCCCACAGCTAAAATATCAGCGCATGCTGGAAAGACTGGAGAAGGAGAATAAAGAGTTAAGGAAAGTGGTGCTGCAAAAAGATGATAAAGGGATTCACCAAAGGAAAGTCAAGGTGGGTTAAACACTGAAGCACATGCGCTCAATAAACACTATGATACACACTAACACGTGTTTTTTTTTTTTTAAGTTTTTGCCCTACTTGGGGTTACTTTATGATCGTTCTACAGATACTGGAATATTTTTATTTTTTTTTAAATGTAACTCCTTTGTTTACAGTGACTGTAACACTGCTGTTTGTTGCCTTTGATATTAGTTTAGTTATTCCTTTAGTTATCCATTGCTTTCATTGTCACTCTGGACTATTTACAATGTTAATATACATTGTCATTAATATTCATTGCTGTTGTCTCCTCTAATGTAGAAATCCCTTATTGACTTGTATTCTGAAGTCCTGGACATCTTGTCAGACTATGATGCCAACTACAACACCCAGGACCACCTACCCAGGGTAAGGATCAGTCAGATGTAGTCCTGCTGTTCTTGGGAAATTCATTTTTTGTTTCAGGTACAAACAAGGCAAGAAACATGCTAATATCCCAAATCTTGTTTTGTCATTAATTTTTGTGGTGGAATTGGTATCTTGATTTAAATAAATCCCCTTAACTAAATTATTAAACTTGTATGTCATATTGCTTGGATTCTGATCACTTAATGCCCTCTGTTTCTCATTCTACTTTGTCCTTATGCCATTGTCCTTTTTCGGTCCTCTGTCTGTATTTTGTCCAACCCCTCACCCTCCTCCTCCTCTGTTTCAGGTGGTTGTGGTTGGCGATCAGAGTGCTGGGAAGACGAGTGTGCTGGAGATGATAGCCCAGGCCAGGATCTTCCCCAGGGGCTCAGGAGAGATGATGACCCGCTCTCCTGTCAAGGTATGTGGGACCACACTGGCTGAGGTTTGCGTAATCTTTCCATTTTAAAAGGACCACACATATTCTCAGAATTTGTTGTCATGAAATGACAGCATTGACAGCCACTGTTAGCCAGAATGGACAAGAAATTTGTGAGAGGTAAATGTGTGGGAACCCAGGGCCTTCGTTTGGGCCCTTGACAATACTCATCTTGTCTCTGCAGGTAACACTAAGCGAAGGCCCCCACCACGTGGCGATGTTTAAGGACAGTGGCCGAGAGTTTGACCTTACCAAAGAGGAGGACGTAAGTCTCGCATTCCATCCATCTAAGATGAATTTTAGCACTTTTTATTAACTGTTAACATCATTTCATCTGGCTTTTCATCCTTTGTCCTGCAGCTCGCTGCTCTGAGGCATGAGATTGAGCTGAGGATGAGGAAGAGTGTGAAGGAGGGACAGACCGTCAGCTGTGAGGTTGGACATAGTGCTTCCATTTAGATTTGTTAACAAAGCAGCTACTTGCTGATTTACGTCTGTAATGTTTCATAGAATAAATATATATATTTATTTTTTTTGCTTGTCAGACAATATCCTTGAGTGTCAAAGGCCCCGGCATCCAGAGGATGGTACTTGTTGACTTACCAGGAGTCATCAGTGTGAGTATACATTCTTAAATTCAAAAGGCTGGGAATGTTAACAAATGTATTTGACTGAATACTATCTGTCATGTATACACATGTACTGTTTGAGCTTTGTACTATCAAAGCCAATAGACCAAACTTGTCTTCATAAATACAGTAATACAAATGGTCCTAAAAAGTAATTTTTATAAATGTGTGTCTCTCTCAGACTGTGACAGCAGGCATGGCATCAGATACGAAGGAAACCATCTTCAGCATCAGCAAGGCTTACATGCAGAACCCCAATGCAATCATTCTCTGTATTCAGGGTGAGGCGTGTTTTTACTTTTGGCAGTTGAAACAGTCGTATTTACAAGCAGCATTTGTCTTTGTGAGTAGGGAGATGGTCTGTCAGGGGACTTAAAGACTCCTCCATTTGAGCAAAACACCAACCTCAATCTTTTATGATTCACTCTCCTTGTTATGATATCTACATCACTGTCATATATCCGGTGCCCTCCTTATCTCTCTTCAGATGGCAGTGTGGATGCAGAGAGGAGCATTGTAACAGACTTGGTTAGCCAGATGGACCCCCACGGGAAGAGGACCATCTTTGTCCTGACCAAGGTGGACTTGGCTGAGAAAAACCTGGCCAGCCCAAACAGAGTAAGATGGCTTAACTGTCCCAAAAATCCAATACAACAAAATGTTACTTCATATCTCTGTCTCTGGGCTTCACGGCTCTGCAGACTAAGTCTAGCATGAGACTGCGGCTCATTGACTGCAGTTCACTTTTGCAGCTGGATGCTGGATATAGTAACCGCAGTGTATATGTCAAAGCAACTGACTAATATGCAATTTTAGAATTTACCTTTGATAAGTGTATTACATTGATGTTTCTGACAGCAAGTAACAGCAACTTTTCATGGGTAGATTTATTGATTTGGGTGCCCCAGGCAAACGCGTTGTTGCTTTACTTTTCCCTCTTTCTTTCACCGGGAATGTTGGTATTGACAGTATTAGAGGAAGAAGGCTTCTCCAAACTTCCTTTCTGAGGTAAAACTGCTGATAGTAGAACTATACAGTAAAACTCCTGCAAATGTTTCAAATTTTTACTTCAAGTGAAGACTGAACTAGTGAGTGTGTGAGTGAAGCTATATGCACCTGCTCCACAAGAGGGAGCTCAGCTCCTTTATCTAACTCAGTGGTCCTTCAATAAGCTAATGTTGTTGCTTGTACTATAGAGTGGACTGTTGCCAGAATATCAGAAAAGCTTTTTGTTTTCTTTTGTCTTTCAGATCCAGCAAATAGTTGAAGGAAAACTGTTTCCCATGAAGGCCCTGGGCTACTTTGCAGTGGTGACAGGAAAAGGTAACGTCTACTAGTAATCCATCGTGCTGTATTTAACGTCATATTATTTCATGAGGACTTTCAGGTCATGATCGAGCTAGTTGGAGGTTCATAGTGGTTTTTCCAACGTGTTGTTATCTGCAGACATTCTTTTGTAGGGAAGTTTTTACCCTTTGTAACCTGAATTATGTCACACTCGTACTGTGATTAAATACGTATTGTTGTTGTTATTGTTATTATTATTATTAGGTGTTAAATCTAACATTAACTGAATTTACCTACATCTTATTCTGCTGTCTTCTTGTGTGCAGGGAGCAGTGGTGAAAGCATAGACTCCATTAAAGACTATGAGGAAGAGTTCTTCCAGAACTCTAGATTACTAAGGCAAGTTGCACGTGGTTCACCAAACATTAATGCTTCATCAAATTAATTAATTTGAAGCTGACGATGAATTTATGTCTGCAACTAGGGACGGCATGCTGAAGGCCCACCAAGTGACAACAAAGAACTTGAGTCTGGCCGTCTCCGACTGCTTCTGGAAGATGGTTCGGGAGTCTGTTGAGCAACAAGCAGATGTCTTCAAAGGTGTGACTGCATATGTGGGACTAACTCTTATCATGATTTTAATAGTGTGAATGAACATGGTTGGATTTGATTCATTAACTGTACAGGGAACAGGTGCTACTACTACTCCTCTACTCTCTCCCCTCCCTGTATTGGTGCTACTCAGCCCCCCCCCCCCCCCCCCCCGCCACACTTTTCCACTCTCTGTCCTGCTTTCCAGCTGCAACTAGTCCAGACAATTTCAAGCCCATTGCTAAGAGCACAGGAGATTTATGGCCATGAGACGGCAGTTCCCATAGGTCCATTGTGTGGCATATCGATCCGTATCCCATCAAATCACACAGCCGGCCTCTATCCTCCATGCTTGGCGCCGCTGTGGCCCCACAAACCGGCAATTAGCCTAATCTCCACTGTGGAAAGGGAGCTGTGGAAAGGGACGGCAGGCTTGGTGTGTGTGTGCATATATGAGACTTAAAACTATGATTATTGATAAAGAGTGTGTGATTGGCTCCATCCCCTCTACTCCTAAGGGACCAGTTAAGAGAACGGGTGTGCAAAGTCCTCACCAACATTTATTCAAGGAGAGGCACCATTTGCAGTGAGAAAAGCATATCAAGTTCAAACAAAGCAGGCACTGTCCCTGTAACATGCCGGAGATAAGTTTCATCCAGGCATGAGAATGAGCACGTGCCAAATGACACATTTCTAGGTTGATTTATTTAGACATTTTTTAAGGGGCCGGGTTTAGTTTAAGGCCATATGATGAAATCATTAGTATTCACTTGTATAAAATGTAAAGTTGTTTATTTTTCATTCATTTTTCACTGTTCCTACTGACCACAGCATCTCGCTTCAACCTGGAGACAGAGTGGAAGAACAACTACCCTCGCCTGAGAGAGCTGGACAGGGTGAGAAACACAAACAGCAAGTGCACATGAAAGACACATTTACATTGCTCTTTTAATAGATGCTCGCCAAACAACAACAAAAAGTATGAAGGGAAATGATTGGAAGCTCATTGGTGGCCCTTGTTTTGTCAAGATAAACACAAGAGTTTATAAAACAGTTGCACACCATTAAAGTTTTCCAAAGACATTAAGTTACAATACAGATGTTATTATGTCTTTTTGCAGAATGAACTCTTCGAAAAGGCCAAAAATGAAATCTTGGATGAAGTCATTAGTTTGAGTCAAGTGACCCCACAACACTGGTAAGTTAATGACGAGCTAATTTCTAAACAATGTTGTCAGTGTTAATTGTTAATACAGATAA
>NW_027176265.1:177631-572631 GCF_023349555.1 Cebidichthys violaceus
ACTGTGATTGCGTTAAATCACAGTCAATAGAGATTGATGTGTATATATGTACCTGTATATACTGTATATGTTCAAGACAGTGCGAGATTTTCCAAACATTTGAAATGTAATCATTCACTTCTCTAATCGTATGCATGCTTCAAATGTCGGTTATCTGGCATATTTCCGCTATGCTCTTCACTGTCTCCCTAAGGTTGTTAACATTCAGTGCTCAATAGTCAGAAATGCAGTATTACAAGGAGTCTCATTCTCTGTCCTTGTGCCTCCACTGCTAGAAACATCCGGCGATCCTCCACTGAAAGCCACAGATTCTTCGACTGCAGCCGCACAAGACGGCAGTGACAAGCAGTACAAAAAGGTAAGTTAGTAAAACCTGCTGACACTTCTCAGCTGTCCTCTCTGCAGCTTGGCTACCTTTCACTACAGCAAGAACTGTAGTGGGTTGAATCAAACTCTGCTTAAAGAAACATACACATGACTTCAAGGCATAAAACCGTAGCATTTAAGGGCCCCGAGGCACCACGGAGACCTCATAGACCGAGCAGCGACTGAGCTGTCTCCTCTTGTGGTCCCACATAAGTTGTTCAAAGTTGATCTCAAACGAGGTCCTAATTATATTAACATATGCACTTACAAAGCACCTTGTATAAAAGTGACCCCTAAATTTGTAATATGGGGAAATGTAATATTTTTGAGTGTGTTTTGATTCAATCAGTTCATCTAAATGTTGAGTTTCACGCGCTGGCGCCAGCTTTTGAGGCCATGTGGCAATGTTATCGTAAGAATGATCTTATCTCGTTTTATGACCGTAACTGTATGATTTAAAATGTATACGGTTTTACCATTACCATAATAACCATGTATGTACATCATTCTGTGGAGTGTAAGCTCAGAGTTTATGCACACTGCCTTAAGTACTTGTCATGCTTCTTAACTGTTCCACAAATCTAACTGATGGAGACCATTCATTTTTCTAGCTTTATATTCTACAGTAGTCTCTGGCAGAACACTATCTACATTTGTTTTCATTGCTGTTGTCCTCTCTGTTCCTTGTTCATTTTGAGTTTTGTTAATTTTTTGCAAAGTAATCCATTTCAGTGTCCCTCTCTTCTATTTTTGTCTGTTTTTATTACTGTACAGAGTTGAAGTATAAACAATGATAACATGATGTGAAGGTTTGACAACAAATATTAAGAAGAGCAGAATTTAAAAAGATAATAATTATGTTGGCTTTCCTCTCCTATGTCCTGCTTTTATTCTACAATCATGGTCTCCAACATGAGCACATAAAACACAACTCTTATATGTTGATGTTTCACTTCAAATTATATTTAACAAATATTGTGTGTGCATTTCACAGAGCAGAAAGAAGCAGAAAACAACTCAAAGTTAAATAATGTCATGTTGGGGACCCCTGAACTAAATAATGTATGCTTTGTGCTTCGCCCCTGATAGAGCAATATCCCAGTGCTGGCTTCGCTTATTTTAATCATCATCATCATGTTAAGCATCATCAGACCGATGAGGTTCAAAACCGCCGCACATTATTGTGTTGCCGCACATTGTCGTCTTAACTTTGGTTTTTATTTTACTTTTACAGTAAAACCTGACTTTTCACTCCCTTTATTATATTTTATACTGCTAGGTTTAAGTATGAAAATCAGTTACAGCATTGTCTGGTGAAGATAAGAGTCATTAATCCACAGTGGTGGATGATGGCGAGGAAAGAGAACACAGTCATTGTTGTTGCCACTTGCTGAGAGGTGCTGGTTGTGGTATTAGTCACCTCCTCTGCCTTCAGTCTGGCAAAGTTTGGCATCTCCCTTTTTACGTTTGAGAGAGACTCACTTTGTTGGGTAGTTCTGATGATAGTGGCAAGATTAACAAAGTCAAAGACCTTGATTCTGTTAAACTTGAGCCTTGGCTGAATCATCCTTCTCGAGCCTGAACAGCACCAATGCCAGTGATTGAGACGCGGGTCTGTTGTAGCCCTGTGTTTGGATGCAGCATTTGCTTGTGTGGCTGAGCCCAGTGGCTGGTCGATGTCTTTGTTGCTGCTCCTACCTGTCTCTGATTATGACGTACCCCAGCAGGGTCTGCTTGGCGAGCTCATTCTTATTCAGCAGCAGATCCAGCGGCACGAGGAGGAGGTCCGGCGGGCCGCAGCAGCCAATAGTGCGCGTCCCCCACCGCCAGAGCCTGCTCCCAGTCCGCCTCCACCTCCGCCTCCGCCTCCGAACCCCAGTCCCCCTCAACAGAAACGCAAGGTGAAGGTCCCACCCCACTTAGATCCGCCCTATCCCATCAAAGTCTCCTCGCAGCTGCAGAGAAGAAACAGTCATAGACGTATAGTGTATTTATATTCTAGGACAAATGCATTTCTACCAGCTGTCTTGTCAAATAATACAGAAATTTATCACCAGGCTGAAAATCAGTGTTTCATCTGATCACAACCTGCATCACTGAGCAGTGTGGTTGGATTTGCTCAGTGCAAAACATGATTTTCACCTGATGTTAAGTGGCTCATTAACTAACTTAATTTGTGAGAATAGAGCTGGTAATTTTAATATTTAAATAAAACTCGTTCATTAAAAAAATTGAAGATTACAATTTTAGAAGTAGTGCTTTCTGTTACTCCCTAATACACAGGTCATGGTGGACCCAAGAACATGAACAGCTGCAAAATAATTAAATGACACAATAATACATTCGAGTGCAGTGGCCATGCAATAAATGCAATGTTACAAAACATGCAATGTAAAACAACATCTTACGATAGAATGCAACAAAACCATAAATTAAACGACTCCCCTCTGACTGAATGTATTTATTGCATTGCTCTTGCATTGGATGGCATTATATTTGATAGATGTTTGTGTCTAGCGCTCTACATTAATCCATAATTCTAAGCTAATTTTATAATATGTGAACAGCATTAATATGTGAACAGCATTAAAATTAGCCTGTCGATACTTTAGTATGTCCCCGAGGATATCCAACAGTAGCCTCCATGTGTCACCCCATAGTCTGTCAGGCTCAGCTGCGGTTGTGGAGAAGGCATGCATGGACCTTCATAGCCCGGCTCCAGCAGCACAGTGACGTAGCTCAGTCTCACTCCCCATGTAAATGGATGGATAATCATCAGCAGCTCTCCATTAATGTACGGAAACACTGCATGGAGTGGAGTGGCAACCAGCTGCATGGTGTGAGCTGCACTTTTTCAAGTTACCGTGAATGGACCCAGCTATGTAATAATTGGGGAGTTGACTTTGTTGTCAATGACAAAGTAGAAGCCTTAAATAGGTGTTGTAGTTATGGAAAGTCAAAACATTTTAATACACTGAACATTAGTTACAGAACACTGCTTGTTTTATAGTGTAGTTTTTGATAAAGTAGTTTGGTGTGTCTTAAATTACCTTCTCTTCTGCTGCCGATCCCATTTGTTCATGTTTGCTATGTCTCCTGCTGTCTGTCCTGTCTCTCATCCTGACAAACCAAGTGTACAAAATATTTAATCAAATGAGGTTTGCCCAATCATGAAAAATCAAGCTGTTATCACTAAACAATTTTGCATTAAATTAAGCTGTGTTTTTCAGGGCTCACTCTGTGATTTGTGCCTGTTAATGTTGATCGAAGCTGAGTAATACCAGAATGCGTGGTGTCTGCCTGACATTTGATTTTTGTTCCTCTCTTTATGCATTAACTTATCTCTCAACTCTGGTTCTCTCTGTAATACAGTGTGCACGTAATGAACCTTCGTGGTGCTGGTGGGATTTCGTGCTTGTGAAGTTGCACAGTGAGAGTAACGGGAAGCCCATATTTTCAAAACAGAAAGGCAGCATTGACTAAATTTGTTGCTGTTCTTTTTCTATTTCATCCTCTAGTCATCAGACAAAGAGAGGCTGGACCAGCTTCAAGAAGAACTGCTCCGTACGCAGGTACAGTAGATTGTGTTTCTTTTGATAAAAGCCATTTCTAAACGGAACAGAGGATTGTTAGTATTTTCTAATATTTTTGAATACTGAATGCCTTATAAACTGCCCAAAAAGTCAAATTGGGTAAGATGTTTGTTATACCTACATGAAGAATTAGTTGTACTACACTCAAAAACATGGTAAATCACACAATTTTACCACTGGATCAAATACTGCCATCAAGTTTTGGGCAAAAACATTATTATATTAGATGTTAAGTCTTAATGATGCTAGTTGTTTGATTGATTGGATTCTACTGTTTATCCCACAGCTAAAATATCAGCGCATGCTGGAAAGACTGGAGAAGGAGAATAAAGAGTTAAGGAAAGTGGTGCTGCAAAAAGATGATAAAGGGATTCACCAAAGGAAAGTCAAGGTGGGTTAAACACTGAAGCACATGCGCTCAATAAACACTATGATACACACTAACACGTGTTTTTTTTTTTTTAAGTTTTTGCCCTACTTGGGGTTACTTTATGATCGTTCTACAGATACTGGAATATTTTTATTTTTTTTTAAATGTAACTCCTTTGTTTACAGTGACTGTAACACTGCTGTTTGTTGCCTTTGATATTAGTTTAGTTATTCCTTTAGTTATCCATTGCTTTCATTGTCACTCTGGACTATTTACAATGTTAATATACATTGTCATTAATATTCATTGCTGTTGTCTCCTCTAATGTAGAAATCCCTTATTGACTTGTATTCTGAAGTCCTGGACATCTTGTCAGACTATGATGCCAACTACAACACCCAGGACCACCTACCCAGGGTAAGGATCAGTCAGATGTAGTCCTGCTGTTCTTGGGAAATTCATTTTTTGTTTCAGGTACAAACAAGGCAAGAAACATGCTAATATCCCAAATCTTGTTTTGTCATTAATTTTTGTGGTGGAATTGGTATCTTGATTTAAATAAATCCCCTTAACTAAATTATTAAACTTGTATGTCATATTGCTTGGATTCTGATCACTTAATGCCCTCTGTTTCTCATTCTACTTTGTCCTTATGCCATTGTCCTTTTTCGGTCCTCTGTCTGTATTTTGTCCAACCCCTCACCCTCCTCCTCCTCTGTTTCAGGTGGTTGTGGTTGGCGATCAGAGTGCTGGGAAGACGAGTGTGCTGGAGATGATAGCCCAGGCCAGGATCTTCCCCAGGGGCTCAGGAGAGATGATGACCCGCTCTCCTGTCAAGGTATGTGGGACCACACTGGCTGAGGTTTGCGTAATCTTTCCATTTTAAAAGGACCACACATATTCTCAGAATTTGTTGTCATGAAATGACAGCATTGACAGCCACTGTTAGCCAGAATGGACAAGAAATTTGTGAGAGGTAAATGTGTGGGAACCCAGGGCCTTCGTTTGGGCCCTTGACAATACTCATCTTGTCTCTGCAGGTAACACTAAGCGAAGGCCCCCACCACGTGGCGATGTTTAAGGACAGTGGCCGAGAGTTTGACCTTACCAAAGAGGAGGACGTAAGTCTCGCATTCCATCCATCTAAGATGAATTTTAGCACTTTTTATTAACTGTTAACATCATTTCATCTGGCTTTTCATCCTTTGTCCTGCAGCTCGCTGCTCTGAGGCATGAGATTGAGCTGAGGATGAGGAAGAGTGTGAAGGAGGGACAGACCGTCAGCTGTGAGGTTGGACATAGTGCTTCCATTTAGATTTGTTAACAAAGCAGCTACTTGCTGATTTACGTCTGTAATGTTTCATAGAATAAATATATATATTTATTTTTTTTGCTTGTCAGACAATATCCTTGAGTGTCAAAGGCCCCGGCATCCAGAGGATGGTACTTGTTGACTTACCAGGAGTCATCAGTGTGAGTATACATTCTTAAATTCAAAAGGCTGGGAATGTTAACAAATGTATTTGACTGAATACTATCTGTCATGTATACACATGTACTGTTTGAGCTTTGTACTATCAAAGCCAATAGACCAAACTTGTCTTCATAAATACAGTAATACAAATGGTCCTAAAAAGTAATTTTTATAAATGTGTGTCTCTCTCAGACTGTGACAGCAGGCATGGCATCAGATACGAAGGAAACCATCTTCAGCATCAGCAAGGCTTACATGCAGAACCCCAATGCAATCATTCTCTGTATTCAGGGTGAGGCGTGTTTTTACTTTTGGCAGTTGAAACAGTCGTATTTACAAGCAGCATTTGTCTTTGTGAGTAGGGAGATGGTCTGTCAGGGGACTTAAAGACTCCTCCATTTGAGCAAAACACCAACCTCAATCTTTTATGATTCACTCTCCTTGTTATGATATCTACATCACTGTCATATATCCGGTGCCCTCCTTATCTCTCTTCAGATGGCAGTGTGGATGCAGAGAGGAGCATTGTAACAGACTTGGTTAGCCAGATGGACCCCCACGGGAAGAGGACCATCTTTGTCCTGACCAAGGTGGACTTGGCTGAGAAAAACCTGGCCAGCCCAAACAGAGTAAGATGGCTTAACTGTCCCAAAAATCCAATACAACAAAATGTTACTTCATATCTCTGTCTCTGGGCTTCACGGCTCTGCAGACTAAGTCTAGCATGAGACTGCGGCTCATTGACTGCAGTTCACTTTTGCAGCTGGATGCTGGATATAGTAACCGCAGTGTATATGTCAAAGCAACTGACTAATATGCAATTTTAGAATTTACCTTTGATAAGTGTATTACATTGATGTTTCTGACAGCAAGTAACAGCAACTTTTCATGGGTAGATTTATTGATTTGGGTGCCCCAGGCAAACGCGTTGTTGCTTTACTTTTCCCTCTTTCTTTCACCGGGAATGTTGGTATTGACAGTATTAGAGGAAGAAGGCTTCTCCAAACTTCCTTTCTGAGGTAAAACTGCTGATAGTAGAACTATACAGTAAAACTCCTGCAAATGTTTCAAATTTTTACTTCAAGTGAAGACTGAACTAGTGAGTGTGTGAGTGAAGCTATATGCACCTGCTCCACAAGAGGGAGCTCAGCTCCTTTATCTAACTCAGTGGTCCTTCAATAAGCTAATGTTGTTGCTTGTACTATAGAGTGGACTGTTGCCAGAATATCAGAAAAGCTTTTTGTTTTCTTTTGTCTTTCAGATCCAGCAAATAGTTGAAGGAAAACTGTTTCCCATGAAGGCCCTGGGCTACTTTGCAGTGGTGACAGGAAAAGGTAACGTCTACTAGTAATCCATCGTGCTGTATTTAACGTCATATTATTTCATGAGGACTTTCAGGTCATGATCGAGCTAGTTGGAGGTTCATAGTGGTTTTTCCAACGTGTTGTTATCTGCAGACATTCTTTTGTAGGGAAGTTTTTACCCTTTGTAACCTGAATTATGTCACACTCGTACTGTGATTAAATACGTATTGTTGTTGTTATTGTTATTATTATTATTAGGTGTTAAATCTAACATTAACTGAATTTACCTACATCTTATTCTGCTGTCTTCTTGTGTGCAGGGAGCAGTGGTGAAAGCATAGACTCCATTAAAGACTATGAGGAAGAGTTCTTCCAGAACTCTAGATTACTAAGGCAAGTTGCACGTGGTTCACCAAACATTAATGCTTCATCAAATTAATTAATTTGAAGCTGACGATGAATTTATGTCTGCAACTAGGGACGGCATGCTGAAGGCCCACCAAGTGACAACAAAGAACTTGAGTCTGGCCGTCTCCGACTGCTTCTGGAAGATGGTTCGGGAGTCTGTTGAGCAACAAGCAGATGTCTTCAAAGGTGTGACTGCATATGTGGGACTAACTCTTATCATGATTTTAATAGTGTGAATGAACATGGTTGGATTTGATTCATTAACTGTACAGGGAACAGGTGCTACTACTACTCCTCTACTCTCTCCCCTCCCTGTATTGGTGCTACTCAGCCCCCCCCCCCCCCCCCCCCCCCCCCGCCACACTTTTCCACTCTCTGTCCTGCTTTCCAGCTGCAACTAGTCCAGACAATTTCAAGCCCATTGCTAAGAGCACAGGAGATTTATGGCCATGAGACGGCAGTTCCCATAGGTCCATTGTGTGGCATATCGATCCGTATCCCATCAAATCACACAGCCGGCCTCTATCCTCCATGCTTGGCGCCGCTGTGGCCCCACAAACCGGCAATTAGCCTAATCTCCACTGTGGAAAGGGAGCTGTGGAAAGGGACGGCAGGCTTGGTGTGTGTGTGCATATATGAGACTTAAAACTATGATTATTGATAAAGAGTGTGTGATTGGCTCCATCCCCTCTACTCCTAAGGGACCAGTTAAGAGAACGGGTGTGCAAAGTCCTCACCAACATTTATTCAAGGAGAGGCACCATTTGCAGTGAGAAAAGCATATCAAGTTCAAACAAAGCAGGCACTGTCCCTGTAACATGCCGGAGATAAGTTTCATCCAGGCATGAGAATGAGCACGTGCCAAATGACACATTTCTAGGTTGATTTATTTAGACATTTTTTAAGGGGCCGGGTTTAGTTTAAGGCCATATGATGAAATCATTAGTATTCACTTGTATAAAATGTAAAGTTGTTTATTTTTCATTCATTTTTCACTGTTCCTACTGACCACAGCATCTCGCTTCAACCTGGAGACAGAGTGGAAGAACAACTACCCTCGCCTGAGAGAGCTGGACAGGGTGAGAAACACAAACAGCAAGTGCACATGAAAGACACATTTACATTGCTCTTTTAATAGATGCTCGCCAAACAACAACAAAAAGTATGAAGGGAAATGATTGGAAGCTCATTGGTGGCCCTTGTTTTGTCAAGATAAACACAAGAGTTTATAAAACAGTTGCACACCATTAAAGTTTTCCAAAGACATTAAGTTACAATACAGATGTTATTATGTCTTTTTGCAGAATGAACTCTTCGAAAAGGCCAAAAATGAAATCTTGGATGAAGTCATTAGTTTGAGTCAAGTGACCCCACAACACTGGTAAGTTAATGACGAGCTAATTTCTAAACAATGTTGTCAGTGTTAATTGTTAATACAGATAAAACTGATTTTCTATTTTTATATCACATATATACATTTGTCAGCACAAATATTTTAAACTGTAGTTTAAAACCATTTGAAGCTTTTATGGTTTTTTATGTTTTGTTTGTTTTTATTTTTGGAGGAAGATGTGTCCTGTTCTCCAAATACACAGTGCCTCTGCCTGTAATTTCTTCAAATGTCAGTTTTGGCATTGCAAATATAGATCATAATTTTGTATCCTCTCTGTGTAGGATATTCGTCTTATTGAGAAGCCACCTTATGAGGACCGAACTGTGTTGTCTTTGCCTGAAAGCAATTATATAATGTGTTTGCACTGCTCCAACACTCAACCAGGCATCTGTTGAAAGCTATTTTTAGAGCAAATTGCAGGTCTATGTCTTGCTGTATTTATCTGTGAGTGAATGTAAAGTTCCTCAATGAGGACAACCTTGCTTAGTGAGATGTATGCACGGTGTTGTGGCCATCCCTAGTGTGCGTGCCATCAGTTCTCCCAGATCAATATTTTGATGAATGGCCCATGGACCAGAACAGGGGTGGCCCTGTTAGCCAGCCAGCAGTATCGGAGATAGCGCTTATTGACAGTGAGGAGTGCTTCCCCGAACAAAAGGGGAGCCTAATGAAATATGAGTGTGTTTATGATAAATGAGGAAGGCATAACACCGGTCTGGTCTTCGGGGGGGACTTGGTTAAGGTTTTGTTCCATTGTCACACTGCCCTGGAGAGATGGAGCGAGAGTGTGGAGACTGTTAGCTGCTAACAGGGTCAGACTGGAGCTGTATTGGAATCTGCGACCAAGTGCAACTGCAGCACTGACTACAAAAGTGAAAGAAGCTCAGACAAGAACGATTACTCTTCACTCATTGTTTTCTTACCCCACCGGGTCACTTAACTGGACTGAGCTGGACACAACTTTGTTACAAACACTCTGGCTTGTTCGATCCATCTTAAATATACATCTAAAAATATTAATCAGAATGTAAAAAATAAAAAGTTACATGCATCTGCGATGTGGTCGAAGGACCGTCGGCATGTTACGGCCAGAGGTGCCAATCAAAAGATATCTTCTTCCCTCTCGTCAACTAGGCATGACTTATCTTTTACTCTTCCAGGGAGGCCATCTTGCAGAAGAAGCTGTGGGAACGTGTTTCCACCCATGTGATTGAAAACATTTACCTGCCTGCTGCCCAAACAATGGACTCTGGTACCTTTAACACCACCGTAGACATCAAACTCAAGCAGTGGACTGACAAGCAGCTTCCACACAAAGCACTGGAGGTAACGCTCAACGTTTACGTCTTCATACAACTGGTCATTATTTAATACAGACTGTTTAAAGGGAGATGTTGACATTTTATACATTTAATTGGTTTATGAGTTTGTTCCTGTTGTGGCATTTCTTTCAGAATTACATTATGATGTTACCAAAACTTATTTATTACAGAATGATTTAGGATTTTACTGATATTTAAATTCTATACTTTAGCATTAATGTATAATATACTCCTATTTTACTACTTATATTTAGTTCAACTACTGTGCCCCAGACGGTAGAAATGTAACAAATATTCAACCAAGAAATGGCCTCGTGGTAATACGAGCCTCCTCTTTCCCCACTATACTTGGCCACCCATTAGGTTGCCTGGGAGACACTGCAGGAAGAGTTTGCCCGCTTCATGGCTGAGTACAAAGGCAAAGACCAGGACGACATTTTTGACAAGTTGAAGGAGGCTGTGAAGGACGAAAGCATCAAGAGGCACAAGTGGAATGAGAGGGCCATGGACAGCCTGGTAAACACACAGTAAATCCACTCACCCTGTGTGCAAGCGAACAGAGATACATGTTCATGGTCATGTGCACCGAATATAAAGAAATTGGTCTTGCTAACATTGGTGCAAATACCTCTTGATGCTAACTGGATGTGGCACATCTGATAGAAGACTTGATATGTATTGCAATTACTTTGCAGCTCAACTTCCTTATTTCCCTGTGTGTGTATGTCAGAGGGTGATCCAGCACAATGCCCTAGAAGACCGCTCCATCACGGACAAGCCCCAGTGGGATGCAGCCATCCAGTTCATGGAGGAAACCCTGCAGTCACGCCTCAAAGACAGTGCGTTAGCCATAATGCCCTCATGCAGTGTCACTTAGCCAGTACTAGACTCACTTCCCTCTTAATGTGATCATTTTACTGATTTTTCGAAATGTGTCAAAGTCCTATGTAGATCAGACTAAGTACGACACAGACACAGTTGCACAGTTACAGTTGTAACAAAAGATTTCACATCATGTTCAGTGCCTTCACCATCTGGCCTTTTATTTCCTCCCCATTTGGATAGTGTTCAAACATACTCATGTCAGATCTATTTAACAGAATTTTACAAAAGATATTCTTACATTTTCATTGCCACATTGTGATATAAATTGCTAAATGAGTCGCAGACACATTAGGAAGAGGACAACTTGTGAATCGTCCATGTTTCTGTGGTGTCATGAATGCTCATGACTTTTGCTCTTCTCTCTCCCTGTAGCTGAGTCAGTAATCAGAGATATGGTGGGTCCAGGCTGGAGGCAGAGGTGGATGAACTGGATGAATCGCACACCAGATCAGGTCAGAGTTTAAGGGGTCTCTCCAAAAATCCTGAGGATAACTGTGCTAATTTTTTAGAGGCACCGCAAAAGGTTTTAAAGTGGAAGGATTATTCGTTAGACTGTTATAATAATACTAGTTGCTCCATTAGTGCCGATCCCCATGTACCGTACTGTGCAATAAATTAAATAGCCATCTACTGTACATCTCAACACAGTGCTCTCTTCCTTCTCTTTGACCTTGTAGCACATTCGTAACGAAACAAAAAATGAGCTGGAGCGCTTGCTGAAGCTACACGATGAGCACACAGCCTACTTGGCCAATGATGAGGTCACCACAGTCAGGAAGAATCTGGAGGGACGAGGGGTTGAAGTTGACCCTGTGCTGGTGAGATAAAAATGACTTACATACTTGAATACTTACTATTACATTACTTTTTTTGGGGGGGGGTGTTGGATCCTCTTGATCGTGGCTAACATAAAACACAAGCTTGCTATATTTTGAGCTGAAGCATCCATACAGTGCTTCATTATGCTGCCATCCATTAACTACTGAATTACTGATCTCCTTACATGGTCAGATCAAGGACACGTGGCATCAGCTGTATCGCAGACACTTCTTGCAGAAGGCGCTGTCTCACTGTAGCCTCTGCAAGAGAGGCTTCTACTACTACCAGAGGCACTTTGTTGACTCTGAGGTAAGGGAAGAGGATAAGCAATCCTGAGTTGTCTTTCTTTTAGAATTTATTTTCTTCTATATTTAGAGTGTGACAAGCTAAGCTGTGTGCCTGCATGCATTTCTAGTTGGAGTGCAATGATGTGGTTCTGTTCTGGAGGATCCAGAGGATGCTGGTCATCACAGCAAACACACTCCGACAGCAGCTCACCAACACTGAGGGTAAGGATGGGGGATATGAAATATGGTATCCATCATTTATATAAAAAAAGACAAATATAGATTATTTTGTAAATCCCATTTTTATTATATATCAAACTCTCTGCCTTGCATTGCCTCTCACGTTTGGATTAATTGTGTATTTGGGTTTGGCTGTTTTGTACCGGTACTTATCTTGTGAGCTGTTCTGTAATGTTGACAAGTTATCGCTACAATGTTTATGTTGTACAACACATGCAACAGTAGCATTTTTGGTCATTTAGGAGGGAGATTCAACACTGAGTTCAAAGGACACAGCATTTTTTCTCTGTGTTATATTGTTCAAAGTGGTCCAAATATGGTCAACTGGGGCAGCTGAGCTTTGTGATATAATTTACCCAAGATCCATAACCATTCACCAATAACCATTCAATAGGGAAATTGATTTTACTATTAGTACATTCATATATCGGTCGCCTTAAGTGAAAATAGACCTCTCACAGCCACTGTAATGATAGTAAATTATGTTGATCATATATTTCAACAATAGAGAGAAAAATCTAAAGCATAGTTGTTTGATTGAATATTGATTTTTATGCTGCGTGTGTGTTTGTGTTTGTTCCTCCGTTTGTCTTCTCAGTGCGTCGACTGGAGAAAAATGTAAAGGAGGTGCTGGATGACTTTGGGGAAGACATGGAGAAGAAGACCCACCTCATCACTGGCCGCCGAGTTCAGCTGGCCGAGGATCTCAGTAAGACGCACAAAGACTTAAAATATGTTTATTAGTTAGATAAAAAAACACAAACAAACAGGCCATGAGTTAGGAGGCAGTTTGTCACTGTCAGCTTGTCCCATTGGTTGTTGTAGGGATTGTGAGACCCCAATGCAACTCATACACTTGCTTCATACCTAAGCTTGTGGTATGTTAAGTAAATGGTTCCTTCATAGGAAGTCTTGAAAATGTCAGTAGGTGGCAGTAGTGCTAAAGGAAATGGTATTGACTTGTCTGATACGGCAGTATTCATTCAGTTATCAAACTGATACAGTGCAGGAGAGTTAGAATATGTCAACTGGCAATTTAAGCTTCTTTTTAAGGCAGATTGGCTTTTCTATCAGACATATACGAAATTCTTCATAGAATAGGCAGTAATGCTGCCACATTGTAAAATGGTTGTGTGCACTGGTATACACTAGTCTTGGGAGGTGTTGGATTGGCTTATTTTTCTTATGGTCTAAACCCACCATGTTCACCGTCATATGTGTGTACTGCGCATGTATGGCTGGTCCCATGAGACTAAACACTACACATATATTTGACATACCTGTTCATGATGAAATCCGTCATACACATAAATATGTTTTATATGCTTTACATTTGGAGGTGTGTGTGTGTGTGTGTGTGTGTGTGTGTGTGTGTGTGTGTGTGTGTGTGTGTGTGTCTGATGAGTAGCAGCAGTGTGCTGGCTGTCTACCTGTCAGTTCCAGCCACCAGCCCAGCTCTCTGTTAACACAACCGTATTAATTAAACACAACAGACTTTGCAGAGTGCCCACATGCCTAAAAGACAAGCCCAGACTTGCTCTCTGTCTCTGTGTGTCCATCAGAATACGGTGACTATTACTTCCTCAACGACAAATGCATATATTATAAACATACCCACTGGGATTTTGCCATCTCTCTGAACTTGATAAAAGGTTTTCAGTCACTTGAATTGGGGAAACCGCCATCTAAAATGCTCTAGAAGCCTTAGGTGTTCCTGCAGACTTGTTCTAAAATCAGATATCCGCCACTCGATCCCCACTTTCAAAAAGAGCCTGCTGGCCACATTTTATTGGTCACATCCAACGTCATGTTTGATGTATATGTTAATGGTAAGATTTTAGGAACTAAATAGAATAGTGGAATCATTTTCTCAGGAGCATATTGTAGCACAGTTGTTTAAAGAAAGTGAATCATCATTTGGAAAATCATCGTGTTTTCAAAGGTCATTAAACAGACCCATGCCTGGCGTGCTCATTTGTTGTGTGTTCGGGTGGGATGAGGCTTCTATGAGTCACGACCAGTATGGCTCTGGTCTCAGTTTGAGCCCGGCCTTAATGGCAACCAGAGACGGATGGAGAAAATGTCTTCTTCTTTTTTTGGCACCACCAACGACCCCTCTAGTTGTTGACAGTTAGTCACGTCTTGGACTGCTCCACCAGAGACGTGACCGGACCTGTAGATGTTGTCTGGTGTTTCCATGGATATGTAAATGTATTTACCTACAGGGGGTTGATTGAGCCGCACTGCTGGTTAGCAGCCCCTGACAGTAGTTGTTAGCAGTGCATTGCTTGAGAATTCCTTGTCTAATGTGTTCCTGCCTGTACAGGGTTCAATCCATAAACCCGCTGTAGAGAGGCTGTTAAAGCAGAAGACCAATCTTCTCCTGACGAGGGTCCGTGGGGAAATATGCATAACCAAATTTACTTTGGTTAAAAAGCATTTAGGTATGTACAGAATGTGGCGTTTGCACAATGATGCAGTGCACATGTAATATTTCTGCATTGTTGGTAATTTTTGAAAGATGTTTCTTGGGGGTGGGCCCTACATATCTGCAAATTTTTACCTGTCTGCTCTCTGAAGGCTCCTATTTACAGCTAGTACAATGGGGGTTGTGTCGTCTCCTGCTTTGGTCTTATTCAGCAAAACTCTGCTCGCTAAGCAAAGTCTGTATTCACAAAGCAGAATGCAAGGCTTGCTGCCATATCTGAACTCTCTGTATGACACACACACACACACACACACACACACACACACACACACTCCTAATCATAGTTCCTGTCACCACAAAGGCACACACACACACACACACACACACACACACACACACACACACACACACACACACTCCTAATCATAGTTCCTGTCACCACAAAGGCACACACACACACACACACACACACACACACACACACACACACACACAGGCAAGCATAATTTACACACGCCTACCTCAAAGTACAAGTTGCACACACACCACCATTCTCTCATTTACACCAACAAAGGCTAAAACCCATAAAACGTTTGCATGATCTAAATTGTAGGGGGGGAAAAAAAACATTAAAATGTCTTGGATACACTAATTAGAAGTAATTAAAAATATGATTCATGAATGTGTCATTTTTTATAAATCCTTTTGACTACAAGAAAACATCAGTCAGTCTCATCGACATCTACAAGATGTTTTTCAGGATTTAAGACCATTTTGTTTGTCTCCAATGTAATTTGTATTGTTTGAAATAATTTTACATAAATGAGTTTGATGATCTTGAAACAAGACGGAACAAAACCGATCTGTGCTGTCATATTGAACACTAGAAAACTCAACGTTCAAGTCTCTCTATTGGAATTGGCTGCAGTGATCTTGTCTCATTTGTTTTTTTATGATTTCTGTTACATAAACCTGACTTTACTTGACTTCAGTCAAGACTGAATTGCTTTTCATTGGTTGTTCTCAAACTCTGACAGTTACGTGATTTTTGTCTGAAATCAAATTTCACATTAAATTTCAAGGACTTTTAAAGGTTTTTTAAATTAGAGTTTTTGCAACTTGCAGATACCCTGACCATCTGACGTTATTATTAGTCATATTTCTGGCTATCTTGTGATAGCGTTTAGTTGGCGGTGCTTTGCCCTCTGGCCCTGAAAAATCTCATCCTGCTGTCTTTATTTCCTGCTGCCAGATATTCTTGGCTTCTAAATGAATGTTTGAGGCCACAGCAACACCATTTAAACATTAACCATGTAAGAGTTCTCTACATTTATTTAAACAGGCGCACACGGTCTCTATTGTTTCTCGTCTTCAGAAGGACTTCCTGACTACTGATAGGGGACTCGTGTTGTAAAGGCCCGCAAATGAATGACGCAAGACTTTTAGTGGTTGGTTTATCTGTGTGTGTTTGGTTTGGTTGACTCAATTGTCGCCTTGAGAAAACAGACACACACACACACACACCCCTTCACTGACTTTTTCCCTCTGTGACTACCATTGAAAACACACACATATACAAATCATATAGGAACAGTATACATACTGTATTGTGCATTTAAGTAGACAAACATGCACACACACACACACACACACACACACACACACACACACACACACACACACGCACACAGACGGACGTTGTTTCACAGAGAATACCTATACAGTACATGTAGGCACAGTCAAACATAGAGAGACAAATAGAAAAGAGATACCAAGGGGAATGTTTTTGTTCCCTCTGTGGTGGAATCAGCTTTTCAGTGACACCAGCCGAGGGGAGAGAGAGAGGACACGCACACACCTCGCTCCATTAGACACTGTCTGGAATGCCCCGACCTGCCTGGCCTTGCAAATCCTGCAAGGCAAGTAAATCCAAAAACTTTCCCAAACAGGCAAGTCATTTCCACTTCCCACCACCAAAGACTCCGCTCACTGATAGATGTGGGAATGTAGCTGGAATCTGTCATGGGTTCTAGAGGGTAGAAACACACCTGTGCATAAATGGGATGCAAGAGATGTGCTGTCTGGTGGCTGTTTTTTATTTTTGTATTTATTTATTTGTTACCAATTCTATTTGTGTCACAGAGAAAGCATCAACACTGGCAGCAAAGAGAGAGTTAAGAGGGTACACAAGTCAGAACCACAGTGCTCAGGTTTTTGACCCAAAAAAAATAGTTATTTTCAGAAAAAGAGCTTAAGAAAAGATGTTGATAAATCTCTGGCACCGTGGTGCTTTAAGGGTTTAAGGTGAGCATTAAGCCAAAGTTCCTGCTTCGCGTTTGGCTGGAGACATTTGTTGCATTTATTATCTCTCTCTCCTCGTTTCCTGTCTGTCTCGACAGTCTAGTCACCAATAGATGTATGAAAATGCCCCAAAAAGTCCTGAAATGAATCTAACACCACTCATTTTGTTGTAACTCATACCTACAATATGTTGTGCAAATATTCGTCTCCGTATGCTTATATCACTAACTCCTAATTTTACGGTTTATGGTAGATTTTTCTTTTCCTCCCACCAAGAAAATGTATGTTTCAGAGTTTAAGCTTTGTCAATCTGTCTTGTTGAGTTAGTGGGTGAGTGGAGGATCTGGGTCATTAGCTGTCTGACACTTTGCACAGACCTTTCTGTAATGCAGCCTAGACCCATATGCGTGGGCGCGAGTATGCTGGTCCATCAGTCTAAAGTCAGTCTAAACTGAACTGCATTGGCTGATGGGCTGACTCTGTGACACGCCTCAAAGCACAAAGTAAGCGAGCTTCTGAGGGCCAAGAGTGTTTGAAACAAAAGTTCATATCAGAAAGTTGTATCTGCATAGACTTTTCCACTTGTGGTGCTCCTAAAATATCTTTTAAAAGTTTTGCTTTAATCCTGAATTAATCATGCATTGGCAAACTCAGTTACTGTATTGGACAAAGGCATCACCCAGTCATTGTGTTTTACCTACAGTCATTGGACCTGTGTTTTTACTCACAGGAGTCCCTTTGATAACCTGACACGCCAGAACCAGCTTGAGAAGCCGTCATTGGTTACTCAAATCAGGGGTTTAGGGCACTTGATAGAAGCCACACACACACCTGTTTTAAGCCATGCAATGTTCTACAGGAAACTTGTCTGTCTATGAAGCAATCGATGCATGATGAAATATTCATTCCTCATTTCATCACCTGCTCCTCCCTCAATCTTCAGCCCTTTTTAAAAGACAGAAGGTCACATTGCCTCAAACCCAAACTATGACCTGACCCCACAGGGCAGCCAGCTAATACCACAGGCTGCTTGATCCAGCTAGCTTTCTTTTCAACCTCTCCAACTCTCTGGATGTCTCATGCCAAATTCTGTCCAACTGACCCTGTCTCTCTCTCCTATTGACTTGAGAAAAAGAATGAGAAACAGAGTTGAGACCTCACAACCTCTACTCTGGGGAAAAAGGAGGGAAGATGGGAGCGAAAAGTGGGACCAATAGGAGGCGGGAGAAGGGATAAACGCACTTAACAAAGGCAGAAATATGCTCCTAGGGGCAGTTTGTTGTTAGGTTGTATTTGCCCCTACTTGCAGGCAGGCTCAGCAGTGCTCAGGTTACAAATACAGGTCAGGTGTGTGCCTCAGTGAGCAAGAGTGTGAAAGCACTGTTAATGTGTGTGTGTGTGTGTGTGTGTGTGTGTGTGTGTGTGTGTGTGTGTGTGTGTGTGTGTGTGTGTGTGTGTGTGTGTGTGTGTGTGTGCGCGCCAGACCAGCTGTATGGCACAGTACCGTCTCTGGAGCACAGCCCAGGCCTAATGTTCAAGCAAAGGCCTCTTAGGAGTCCACTGGGATGTCGCTTGGCTGCTTCGTTGCCCCTCATAGAAAGTGTGTGTGTGTGTGTGTGTTGTACTGTAAAAGGTACAATGGTTCCTGTTTTGAGTAAAGTGCACGATACCAGAGTGTTCCCAGAATTACTGCTTCATTATGATGTCATATTTCACATTATGAGCTTCCAGACACTTAACACTTAACACATAAATTTGAATTGCACCATTTTGCTCATTTGTCATTCATAACATACTGACCACCTTTTCAAAGGAGCTCTTGGTGGAATCCAAGGCATGTGGTATTTTTTAAACCATTTTTGTATTCCCAAAACATTAGTTGAATTTGCCCCTTTATTACCTTGATTGTCCTTTTTTTATTTCCCTGCTCCACCTCCTCTGAATTGTCCGCTCATGAAGGGGAAGAATCAGTTTAGTGACTGTCACTCCCCTCGTGGTGGCTTTTTATCCTCCGTGTCAGCTTGATACAGACAATGCGTACACACACTATCTCTTACTGACACTTTATTACATTCGCTCTTTCCTTCAGTGTGAAGTTACGGTCAGTTGTTAAACCTAAGTCAGGGGAGAGACCATGCGAGACACCATTACTCATTACTTGTCATGGTAAATACATTATATGGGTGGAGTGTGTGTGTGTGTCCACTAATGGGTTTGTGTCATTTTGTTGTACTGGTATTATCATGGTAACACGTTTTTTCACACTATGCAAAAGGGACGTTATTGTAAAGTGTTGCCATTTTGGCTGTTTCTCAGTTTTTCAGAGACCCACTTTAGTATCGACCCCAATGCCTATCCCTGCGAGTGGCTGGCCCACAGAGCGGCGGCTTCATGTGGATTTTTCAGGCTGTCCCAGGCTGAGCCCCATGGTTTATGGCCAAGATGCTGGCCTGGCGAGCTCCCCTCCCAGGTCTGGCTACAGAACAGGGCCCTGGTTTCCCTTTTCCGAGTGAGGTGCTACAACTGTTTCCTGGCAGATTCAAATTTTTCTTGCTCTGGCCCCTCCCCCTGGCACCACTTTGCCTTGAGAGACCCTACCAGGAGCTATTGCCCCCGACAGCACAGCTCCCAGCGTCACTGGGGCACGTTAAGTATGTGATTCATTGGGGATGCATTTTGGGATCAAATAAATCTTAGCAGATTATTTGGAATTTTTCTCTTGCACATAGCCTTAGTATTTCTATTCTGCAATCCTCGCTATAATAAATCTGGAAGAGCAGATTCCAATGACCACCTTGCCACCACACACAGCATTTTACAACAAGATCGCCATCTTCACTCTATGTTTATATTGCAACTGATGAATGAGACAAATGTGCAGAAGATTATGGATTTATTAGGAATTAAAGGTGTCAACAGAAGTTGCTCTGAAGAACAGCGATAATGTGTGAAGTGTTTTCATGTTTGCACATGCCGTCACTTTCTCCTTTTTCCTTTCTCTTGTGTGGAAGCAGAATACAATAAAGCGCTGGTTGTCTGAGCTTGCTCACCGGAATGCCTGCTCAGCCTCACGCTCACTTTGTTTCCTTTCACACCCCCCCCCCCCCCCTCCTCTTGAGCAGCTTCCTCCAGAGTGATTAGCGAGTGCTCCTCTGTAAGGGATGACGTATCGTTCTGAGGTGTTGTGTGCACATGTGCCTGCATGATCACAGTGTGCAAATGCTTTACCAAAGTCGGTACCACTCGTTTCACTATTTTAATGCCAGTGTACGTGTCGGGCCAGCTGCTCTACTGACATATACACTGAGAGACAGATATTTAGCTTTTTACCATTTCTACAAGATATTAGTACCTGATCATGTTTGTGTAACTAAAGGTTGACACGCACACATCAGTATTTTTCTTTACACACACACAGACACACAGACACATAATCACTGTCCACTGTGTACTGTTTTTCAAAAAGTCTCTTTAAAAAGTCGAAAATGCCACCTTGTTATGGATGGAAAGCCAAACCAGAAAGAAAAAAAGAGTCTGTTTCATATCATATCCACATAATTGTAGACATGGCCTGAGTCAACTGGTCTGCATTTTTGAATGTGGGGGTGGTTTTGTGCAGTGTGATTGTGGGCAGACTGTATGCTCTTTGGCACGTTGGGGGCCATTGCCCTTACATACACTCTAACTTCAGTATGACCTTTATGAATTTGAATTACTTCCTCTTTTTTTTCCTCCATTTACACTTCTGTTGACTCAACTCTTCACATCACTGCCTCGCTTCGATATCACTCCTTTCCTTTTGTCTTTTGCTCCCTTTTTTTCCACCTTTCTTGCTCTTTCTGTAAAACTCAATCCCACTCTTCCTGCCACAATTTATTTTATTTTTTTTTGTCTCTAAATGAAATAGACAACAGTGTCGCTTCGTAAAGTAAGGAGCCGTAGTAGTGATACAATATAAGTTTGTTTTTTTTCCATGGAGGAGCGAACCTCAGGCTGCAGAGCTGCTGCCAAATGATCCATTTTCTCCCCTTGAGCATCAAGTACACAAACAGTTGTCATAACACTGGCACAGTTACAGCTGCTCCTCCTGCATTTCATCTAATCTTATCTTGTTAATGATGTGTGGAAACTACTTCCGAAGTGAACTGACTTTTCTATCACAAGACACCCTAAAACATCTGTAAATATCTTGAATATTTTTTTCCCACATCTTGTGACGGCTTTCTTTGTACTGTGGTGTCAACGGCTAGATGAGTGAAGAGAACAAGGTTAGAACTGTATAAAAGAGATTTGTGTCATCATATCTGGTTTACTACATTAGGCTTCATTTCCATAATATAACTTATATCCTGCTTTATATAGTTTTAATTCAGTTACAATTTGATCAAGTCACGTTTTCGTTGGAATACTATATTCACTTTTCCATCTGTTATGCTCTTAAGAGCTGCAACAGTTAATCGATTAGTTGTCAACAATCACCAGCTAGCTAATAAAGTCATTTTTTAAGAAAAAAAAATAAGTCGAGATTCTGTGATTCCTGCTTCTTAAATGTGAACATTTCCTGGTTTCTTTACTCCTCTATGACAGTTAACGGAATATCTTTAAGTTGTGGACACAAAAAAAAGACATTTGATGATGTAATCTTTGGCTTTGGGAAACTGATCAATATTTTTCACAATTTTCTGACATTCTATAGACAAAACATTTAATTTATTAATTAAGAAAATTAGCAACAGATTAATCGACAGTGAAAATGATTTTTTTTAACTACTGTAAAACACAGGAGTCTCTCTCTCACCTTGTCTTCCTCCTTATTCACCTCACTCCAACAAGACTGCAACCAGCCACCTGCCCCTATTTACAAAGTTCTGACCTTCGTCTCTTTCCACTTTCCCATCATTCATCACTTCCCCCTTATTCCCTCCCTGTCACTGTCTCACTTCCTCTCTTCACTCCTATACATCCATCCTTCCTCTCCTGTCAACAACCAGGGATGTCTAAGACACATTTTGCACAGATGCATCGTACGCAGCTATACAGCATGTAGGCTCTTTATCAGTTATGAAAACAGGCTTAGATGAACCAATAAATTATCTGTGTGTGTGTGTGTGTGTGTGTGTGTGTGTGTGTGTGTGTGTGTGTGTGTGTGTGTGTGTGTGTGTGTGTGTGTGTGTGTGTGTGTGTGTGTGTGTGTGTGTGTGTGTGTGTGTGTGTGTGTGTATGTATGTATGTATGTATGTATGTATGTATGTATATATATATATATATATATATATATATATATATATATATATATATATATATATATATATATATAACAAATTACAGTACTGTAACAGTGGGTTTTACACAGACTAAGTGTTTGTACTTAACAGCCGAGTTTTGCTGATAAACCATCTGCAGGCTTCTGAATATCCTCCCTCGATACAAATAAATCCACCGGACTAAAGGAAACAAGAGAAAAGAGCTGTGTGTTTTTAGATGACAACCAATCAAGAGGCGATAAATGTAACTGGTGATAAAGAAGTAAAACTACGAAGGTGAATGTGTAGATCACTCTCTAGAGGAGAGACGGACCAAGTGTGGGAAAATAGGAAGAGAAGGAGGTGTGTGTGCTTCTGTTCACATGTTTCCAGCGCTCTGTAGCCACCGGGGACCCATTCCCACTGATCCTCCCGTCACTCAAACATATGCAGAGGTTCGACATCAGATGCTGGTAAAGATGAGGTAATAGGAAAACCATATAGGTGGAAAATATGCTAACTTTAGGTTGGAATTTTCTCATGTCGTGACCATACTGCCCTAGGAGGTTAGCCGTACCCTGTTTTTGATTTACTGTTGTCTAGTTAACAGACAGAAATTTGGGGTCTTGTTTATTGGACAGTTTTGTGGTTGACAACATGTAGGAGAATATCTTGGACGTTTCCAATAGACTCATTTCATAAGTGGAAAACGCTGTAAAAGGTGTTTCCTGTATGCCGTTATGAAGGTAACGTCTCACTTTGACTCGCTTACTGCAAAATTGTCGAGTCATACTAAACACGCACATATGAAATCATCAGTTGGCCAGACTAATTTTCAAAATATGATGCCTGTAGATGTAGTGTATGTGTGGGTAGGCTATTTTTGGAGTATGAGGTATATTTCAGCTTAAGTGTTGTGTATCTAGAAAGAGACAAACTGTGGCCCTTTCTGAGGCACCAGTGCTAATTTTCGGCCTTTGCAAGTAAAACACCTGCAGTCCATATGAGCCTGAACAGGCCTTTGCTTAAGGCTCAAAGGAATTCCAGGTGTGTTTGCTGTCTCTCAGCGTTTCATGGATGTGACGGTGTGTGGGGTCCATAGCAGCTGGAAACGAGTATTTACCTGAGGGCAGCGGAGAGGAGAGGACACCCGGCCTGTCTTATCTCTCTCTCTCTCTCTCTCTCTCTCTCTGTTGTCTTGTGTGATTGGCTGGTTTGGGGTCAGTGCCATGTCAAGAAGGGACTGAGAGAACGTGATTTAAAAACAGATCCTTAACATTTAAGCCCAGGTACCAACAGGGCTGGAAGTATGCATGCCTTTTATTTAAACTTGAGTGTGTTTTGTGTGCTCGCTCACTCGGAGTTCAGCTTTAGTTAACTTGGTCAAACACCTGTGGCCGATGCAGCAGAGGGATTATGACAGGATCTCAAGTTTAAACCCGACTTGTCAGCCTCACATCCTCAGGTCCATGTGGCTACTCGAGATTGATTGCCACTTACCCTCAGCACAGGACTGTAAAAATCTTTGAAAACTTCAGACTCGTGACTTTCTGTGATTTACACCATGAGTCATAAGTAGACTTCCTTTCTCAGAATACGTATGGAAAGTGATGGTGACTGTTTACTGCTATATTTGGATGATACGTTTCAGTAGTTCTCAGTTAAAACTCATCAGGCCCATCATCTTCCAAATGTTGTCAACACTATCTTCATCTTTATAGCCCCCTGTACTAAAATCAGCTCAAATCTCTCGCCCCTTCAAAGGCCCAAGCAATGCCTGACAATAAAACCCCCGCCACACAGTCGTCACCTGGCTCTTTCCAAGGATTTCTCTGCCGTTTTGGTTTAGTGTGCCCCCCAGCTGACCCGAAGCGTTGACCTGTTTGGACCTCCGTATGTCTTTCCCCAGGTTGGACTGCTCTTTTCCCAGGCATCTGTTTTCTAGATAAGAGCTGTGGCTGCGAGGGCTGATTCATTGCTCTGTCGCTGACACGGCGCTTGGGCCGTCGACATCCCCGGCTCTCCCAGTGTCCAGGTCTCCCATGGCCCAGTTTTTATAGCATGACAATCCAGATTTAGTGACAAATCAAGCAGCATGCTGAGGAGAAGGAAAAAAAAGGGGCTTTTCTGTTTGTTACATTAAGAGATCGCCTTTCAAAGCAGAAACAGCAGAGCGTTAAAATGTTCCGTGTCCCTACACTGTGACCCTGGCGGTCATGAGATTTATAAAAAAAAAAAAAAAAAAAAAAAAAAAAAAGGTTTCTTCGTGAATGATGACAGGTTGGGACAGGAACCAACTCCCCCCCTCTCTCTAGTGACCATAATGTGAATTGCTGCTAAAGTAGCCTCAACCTTGGTACCAAACTTCATCCGCTGAAATCTCTCTGTTGCCACTTTTTCATAACAGCCACCCTTTCTTTACAGGAGAGTGGCCATCTCCCACAGTAAAGAGGATTATTTTTTTTTCTTTCTCACAGTACGTTGCAGGCCTCCCTGTCCTCTCTCTCTCATCTTCTTCTCTCTTCTGTTCTCCCGCTCTTCTGTGTTGGCTACTTGTCCAGCAGGGCCGTGCAGTTTCACACTCTAATTACAGGTCAATTAAAGCCTTTGTAGCGCAGCTCTCCTTCTGCCAGCGCTTCGGCTGCGGCAGGCTTACGGGACTCGACAGAGTGAGAGTGAATGAGATATCATTTCATGTGGAGATCAGCCGAGAGAAGGTCTTGAAAGAGGGAATTTGGGGGGGGGCTCCCCTCTCTTTCTCTCAATGGGCGAGAGTCCCTCCATCCTCGCCAATCCACACACAGCACCCAGCATCTTAAAGAAGGGGCCTCTGGGATAGAGGCCAGAGGATTATGGGAATATTCATGACCAGATAAAGGGGTGAGCGGTTGAATGACTGTGTTTTGGGGCTCATCTCTTAGGTAAACAGGAGCCTAAATGGAGTTTTAGATCGCTACTCCCACTGCGCTGCGAGGAGCCGGCAATGGTGACTCTGTCCATTTTTTTTTTTTTTTTTTGCTTTTCCACAGGACGGAGACGGAAAGAAAGCCTTGTTGTGGCCTTTTCTTCCTCTTGCTGCTGTCTTTTTGTTGCAAACAGATGGTGTGGGGGAAATAAATATCTGTTTCTCACAGTTTTTATCTTCAGAATATTGGCTTTTTTGAAAGACTCCATTCACATTCAGCAGTGGCCTCCTGGGCTCCTGAAAGCTGCTGAGGGCTCATTTTAAAGTCATTAAGCATCCTGTGTAAGGGACTCGTTAATGGGTTTAGTTAGGTCTTCTCTCCAAAATGTCATGATGGAATATATATTAAAATGGGTGGCTGATCATTTTCTCAATGTGTCAGGAGACACCGGAGATTTAAGTTCAAGTTTTGTGCTTGACGGGAACTGGAAGTTTTGCTGCTCTGAACTGATTAAAACGTTATTAAAATATATTAAAATGAATGAGGGAGCTGCGTTTTTTTTTTATGCAGTACTAATGTCAACTTGAATGCGGCCTGAGGTTAAAGGGTGTCATATCTTGTAGTAGTGTAAAGCCTTCTGACACAAATAAGTGCCTTGTCATTTTGGGGTGTATAAAACTGTGTTTTTATTGTAAGCTGCCCAGTGCAACCACAGTTTTGTGCTCCACTGGATCAATGATGGCTTTCAGTTGCGTGATTTTCAACCTTCCGTGGTAAACTTTTCCAGACAATCTGGGGGAAACAAACTTTTCTTATCACAAGCCCTCTAATCTAACCGCTGCTGACCCCAGTGATTTCGAAGCGCACGGTGTCTTTGCCCGACAGTTGGCAGGATCCTTAATGTTTGACCCGTGTTAAGCGGTCTGCATGTGAAGCACTGAGGCTCCATAGCGCACCTTATCATCAGCCACATCTAAACCCACTTAGAAGCTTTGAAGCTTGAGCCTGGGGATTTCCCATGTTTTGATGATCCGACAGTCGGTAACCTCCTGTCCCCGCACCGGCTAAAACTCCACACCCCCGTATACCTCACAGCTCTTCTTCTTCAGGTCGAACAGATGTTGGTAATCCTACTCTGATTGGCTCTGATTGAGCTGTGTAGTTCTGTGGTCAGGGCACGCAGCCCACGCGGCTGAACTCTTGTCAGTTGCCTTTGAGCCGTGCCCTGCGGTGGGCTGCGTGCTGGAATGGCGTACCGCCGGGTTATGTTTCATTCAACCCCACACCTGCTGCACTGACTTGTCAGCGTGCCCCTCGACAGGCCCCTCTTAATGCCTCCATTAGGTGTTGTAATCTCCACCTAACGCCCTGCCATTTTGCCTGAGTGTGTTAACAGAGTATCAAAGGCCAGGGAGTTTTTTTTTTTTTTTTTTGCCACCTGCCAGCGTTGAGTGTGTAGGAAGGTGAAAAAAGGTGGAGGTAGCGTGACTGTACAACTCTAGCTGGTTTTCCAGACGTTCAGGTGGTTTTGTCTGTATTGTCCAAGCTTTTCTGTCTGCCTGCCTTTCGCGTGCGTGCGCGCGCGTGTTTTATCCAGAACTCTTCAGCTCTGCTAGTATTTCAAGAGGTGTGGGGGTGGAAGGGGGGTGGAGGTGCCTGCATCTCTCTTAACAACCGTGTGCTTTTCATCCATCAGGAAAAGGATACCTAAGCAGCCGTGCTCCCATCAAAAGGGGGCTGCACACAAGCCCCCGAGTACAATATTTAGTTTCACTCCAAAGCACGCACACACTTATTACCACCTTTGTGCTGACCTGAAATGGACACTTATACGACACTGGTGCTCTGAGGTCCGAACCACAATGATTTATCTTCCTGAAAAACGGGGCAAGTCTTTTTTTTTTTTCTTTTTTTTTAAAGTTGTTTTCATTGGGCCTTCTTTACAGGAAAGTCATCGACAATAGGTTGCCTATGGATCTCGTGTGGCCGATTGATCAAGACGGGAGCAGTGCTAGTTTGTTTTTCAGAGCCGGTGTTTGAGTTTGTGCTTGGGGGAGATCCAGACAGATTAGCGAGGGTGACAGGGAACGCCAGAGAGCCAGCCAGGCCTAGAGGTGCAGCTGGCATTGCGAGCCACGGCTTCCTTTTCTCTGTGTTGGCCCACAGACTTCCTTCAGCCACTGTTTAATCAGTGATTAAGACCGCTTTAGATGGCTCGCTCATCTCGTGTGACAGTACATGTCGGGTGGAGGGATTGTCCCGTCTAATGCGGTCTTCGGACAATGGGAGTGTAATCGTGAAAAGAAGTGACTGATTGTTTTTCCAGTAGATTTCCCCCACTTTCATGTGAAATGTTGTTGTTATGGTATCTCCCTCTGTCCATTAGCAATGTGCCCGCGAGGTACATACCACGAAAAGGGGAGGGTGAGAGCTTTGATGTGGTCTTTGCGGACTAGGAAAGGGTACACAAGTCTTCATCATCACATGTGTGAAGTGGTCTTGAGGTTTGGCTGTCGCTGTCAGAGGGCCATCTGGTGTTTCGGTGAAAGATGTGAGGGGATTTCTACCTGCAGAGGTATTTGGTAGAGATGGTAATATTGTTTAATATTTCCTCTGTTTAAAGAGCAGATTTATATGCTGCTACCGTTCCTGGTGTTGCTTCACTTAGAACTCTTTTTGTTGACTGACTTGATTGATTGACTGATTCACACTGTTAGAAGGAAAGCAGTCCATTCTTTGAATAACCATTGGAAATATTTAGGGCTGTAACTAACAGTTATATCCATTATCTATTAATCTTCCAGTTCTTTTCCTGATTGTCCATTAGAACATAGTTTACATGAGCCCAATTTGTTGTCTTCAGCTGTGTCACATTGACAGACAAACAGTCCAAAAGCCGAAAACATTCAGTATACTTGTGTTGGTACCAGTTTTCCAGAAGCCAAGCTGAGGTCCTCAAATATTTTGTTTCGTCCAACCAACAGTCCAAAAGATATTTAGTTTACAATGATTTAAAACACAAAAAAGCTAACAATCCTCACATTTCAAAAGCTGAGAGCAAAGAATGTTTGGCTTTTCTATTTAATTTGACTAAAAGGTCACACAATTACTAAAGTTGTTGCTGAGTAATTCATTGACATTGTGGGTTTTTTTGTGTTTTTGTCAGGGGTTTGACTAACCAACCTGCTTTTTGTGCTTTTCTGTAGAGAAAGTTCGTGAGATTCAGGAGAAACTTGAAGCCTTCATAGAAGCTCTTCACAAGGAAAAATAAGACAACCAGGTATTTGTCTCTGTGCTGTATGGTCGAACTTACCGTCTGTTAAATATTAGTAAATGTTCAGGTTGTTTTAAAAAGTAAGATCCTAAATAAGTACTGGCAGTGGGAAAATGGTAATTGTGCACTGTATGTAGATATAATCTATTGTTCCTTCTTTCCTTTACAGAACTATTGAAAGTAAATTCATGGATCACAACAGAGAAATGCACTGAACAAAGAGAATCTGTAAATGACCATCATCACATCCTTACCTTGGCCACACCGCTCACTCATCTGATTTTAATATCTGCGTCTTGGCTGCCTGTCCCCCTGTGAAGCTGAGGAAAAGATGGACCTGAACTGAAGGAAACAGTTTTCAAGCTTTATCTTTGATTTTCCTTTTTTTTTCTCTTGCAAACTGTCCCGGGTCCAGAATCCAGGGAGATGAGGAGGAAAAAGAGAAGCATGCAGTGTTGTCACACATCTAACCTCTCATTTTCAATAAATGAGGACTGTGTGCATGTTTTTTTTTTTTTCTTTTCTTTTCCAGCTGATGGTGTCTGTGTACATGTGATTAGAAGAGTTTGTGTCTTCACTGATGTCACCTTTGGCGCTGCTCCTGATGGGTGAAACAGCCTTGAATTTAATCCCTTTATCTCGCCTGGTGCTCCTAAAATACGCCATGAACTTAACTGGTACACAAGAATTTTCCTATATTTAACATTTACCAGTTCTTTCTTTGTTGCACTTAGGATCCAAAGCACTTAAGTTATCCCTCCAAGCAGCAGCTATACTCTACATTTATGCTCCATATTCCCCTAAATACGTGCCGCAGACGTCCTCGTCTAAAAATGATAAGAGTAGAAAGTAGCTTTAATATCCAGCTTCCCTCTCAACAACCACTCATTAACCGGATACGACCCGCTCTGAACGTGTCGCAAACAATAGTATGTATAGATTTATTTCTTTTTATTTTTGATCCAATGGGGTTATATTTGACAATGGTTTGTTTATGTCTGCCAAATGCACATGATGTCCTGGTCATGCCACCTTATGTTTGTGATGTTTGCACTTCCATCATTGTACATTAACATTTCCTCTATACAGTCCCCGTGTTGTAACTAAGAGATAATAATACTGCTTCCAAAGGAAAAACAAATCGGACACCCTCTTGATAGGTTTACAAATGTAATTAAACGTAAGTTCAGGATGCTTCTGGATTGTTGAGACACATTATTAAACTAAGAGCAGCAGTTTGTGAACTGATTGTGATGATATATTTTAACATTACATTGTTATATAATGTCTAAGGTTAAAGACGTCATTTCTCAATAGCCACATTGCATCATCAGTTAAAGATGTCATAACAGTGTAAAAGTAAATTATCAACCAGTTTAAATGTACATTTGATATGATTTTAAAAAGCTATGACACTGTCAGTTTTTCAGTGGTTCCACTCAATGTCTCCACTTCAGACCTGGGTTTAAGTCTTTAGCGCACTAGTATCCAGTCCATCTTGATCAGTTGGTCCAGTGAGGGGAAGGTGGGTTATCCCGATGAGTTTCCAATCTGCACCAGGTTTGATGGTTTGGCAGGACAGTTATGTCTGTGTACTCAGCACGGGTGCACTTGCACATATCTACTTTTCCTCTCCTTTCTGTGTTGATGGTCATTAAGATCATATGCCTCTTGCTGCTTGGATGGGGGGATGAGGTCAAACACCTGAAAATCAAGGGAATGGTAATCTCCCTTTGTAAATGAACAGAAGTTATCCTCAAAGTTAAGAAAAAGGAAAATATCGAACATGCTAGTGGGCCCTTTTAAACTGAAAGGGTATACTTTTGTCAGCTCACTGATTCTTCTACACTGCTCCTGATATTGTGCTTTTTACTCCTCATCTTGAACTCTCCCATCCACTTCCATCATTTGGACAATTGACTCGTCCATCACCCACCTAGACATCCACTCACTCTTCCTAGCTTGAAAAAACTCCGGTCTGATGTTTTGACCGGAGGTGGGGTGTTAGACTGCGTAAAACCTATCCTCTCATTCATGTGTATATGGGTGTGTGTGTGTGTGTGTATACACATACATACAATAGGCGGTGCATTCTGTACAGGTAAAGCCATGGAGCTACTATAATGTACAGCACGTGTATGCAGAGTGAACAACTTGTGTAACAAAAGCCATGAGTTGGTTCAAAAAATGTTTTATGTTGTAGAAAGTAATGTTTGCATGGTGTACCCCATCAGATGTGCTTTATTTATTAAATTTGTGGTTGAAAGAGACAAATTAAAAAAATAAAATGACAAATAAAAATGACCTTCATGTTGTCATCTTGTCCAGTCAGTGTTAAACATATTTGCACATTTGAAGTCGCCTGCAGTTAAGTGCATGGCGCTCCATATTTCCTCTTTTTAATGTTTTTCTTTTGCAGAGTTTCATTCAACAATGTCCATTTACCTGAACCTTTAGCCAAAGAGAACTCTAATAATATGAAGAAAGTTGACAAAACAATCTCATCGCAAACTCCATTTAGTAGTCTTGTGGAGCTTTCGACCATGTATCATCAGCAAATGACTGAGTTTTCCCAGCTATCATAGAAATGCTTTCAAATTACCTTTTTTTTTCCCCCTTTCGTTCTATCTTGTCCATGTCAGCCTTAAAGTGGAGGTTCAAAGCTCATTCTTGACCCAGAAAACCGTTGACAAAACAATAATGGTTTTCAACTTTTGAGACAACACAAAGTCAGAATTGACTTTTCCATGAACCAAGCTAATTCCATCCACTGATATATGATCATTGTGTTATATGATTGAAATGACCAAAACAACTAAATGCACATTGTGTTAACATTGGGTTTTTTTCAATTAATGTTTCAAAGTCAAGAATGAGATTGAAACTCAAAAGAATGAATCTAGAGTTGTTCTAGCGGCTCTGAGGGGCTGTGCTTAAACAGTGCTTTGAGCTAAATGCAAACGTCAGCATGCTAACATGCGCAGAATGACAGTGGTATTACCTGCTAACAACCAGCATGTTAATTAGCAATAAACACAAAGTACAGCTGGTGAGCATTAGTTTTGCAGGTATTTGGTCGTAAAACAAAGTTCAAATTTGGACCTCATGATACCGCTAGAAGAACACTTCAGTGATCACCAAATCTTGCCAGTTAATACTTGTCATGATTACAAGTCATCTGTTGGCAGCGAATGTCTGCAACATTTCATGGCAAACCATCCAATAGATGTTTAGTTAAATAGAAACCTGGCAAGTTAAAAGGCCATCACCTTTCATGCATTGTTTCACTCTCATCATCGGAGAGTTGTGTTGCATGAATGTATGTTTCCATAATATAGTTTGCTGTTGTCCTACAGCTGGTTGCATCTGGATGCAGTGACCTTTGTGCTGATGTGATGAGGCCTCTGGTTCAGGTCTGGGCAAACCTTCAGAGTATTTAACTCTGCAGGCTGTTATCTCAACCCTGAGCAGGCTGAAGACACGTTGCAGCCTGAGGCAGCAGCTAGGGAGAGGCAGCTGAGGGCCTGACTGATTAATAAGTCAGAGTCCAGAGGTCCTCCACTCCTGGGCATCCTCTCTTCTTTCACAAGAGCCTGGTTGTTACTTCATCTCCACATTGCTCAAAGGGAAGCGCAGTGGGGAGGGGTGGATGTAGAGGGTGACGGCCTCATCCTCACTACCATCACCTGAGGCATTACACATGGAGATAACTGCCTAACGTCAACTTTCTATTTTCTGTGTGGCTATTATATTCCCCTGTTTTCTAAAAAACAAGGGAAAAAGAGGAAGAAAAAAGAAAAGCCTAATGACTTTGTAGCAGCCGTGAAAAGAAAGGGGGAAAAGTCAACCTCCAGCAAAAGGCCTTTGTGCTATCAGATAGCCACGTTCTGGGAGGAGGGAGGCCGGCCGGGACACACTATACACCATTAGCATCTGCAAAGGCCGTCACGTTGACTAATAGCCAGTGCCACAACGGCACAGTGGTTCAGTTTGTGTTTTCCCTCAATCCCCATTATGTTGGTGACACAAAAGCAGCCGGGCCAGACTTTTCAAATGTGCCACAGCAGTGGACGTGCACAAAGCTTCATTTCTAGTCTTTCTTAAGAAAAAGAAAGGGCCGATCTTGTTGCTTCGTTTTTTTTTTAATCCCCCACCTCATCAGAGACACATTCTGGGTCTTTTGGCAGGGGGTGTGGCAGGTATATGATGAAAATGTTGAATAAGTCTTAGAAAAGGGCAATAAATTGTGGGGATGGGCGTTTTTTGGCAGTAGCAGCAGTGTTAGCATTTGTTTGCCTTCTTGTTGGCGACACTGGCTTTGTTCTCGTCTTTCTGTCCCCTCTGTTATCGAGCTGTTTGTTGAGGTTGTGAGAGAGGCAGAGATTCGTGGCCGTCAACTGACGTCGACAAATAGGCTGGTTGGTGCTGCACAGCTGCTTTAAAGCATCCTCAGGTGGACATTTACCAAAAATACAGTGGTTTAAGAATATATTGGAGAAAGTGGAGTGATGTGCCAACTTTAAGGACATCTGAATCTATTAAGCTCTAAAAGCAGATCATCCAATGGAGCCAATGGTTTGTGAATTCAGACTTTGATGGATATAATTGATTAAAAACATATTTGCAACCAACTACATGCCCCTCCGCTCACGTCCTCTCTTTCTAAGTGTGTCGGAGACATACGTGGCCTATAGGAATGTAGAAACAAAAAAGGAAAAGAGCCAAATAAAAGTTTCGCTATTCCAAAAAAAATACATATAATTATAAATGAATAATGCTGAATAATGCTTCCAACAAGGCCTTAGAGGCAATATTATAATTATATTGGTATCACGTGGTATTTCCATGTTTCAGGAGCTTTCCTTTCTAAGTATTGTTTTTGGTGCTATCTACGGTGCTATTTTTCATTTTTGGTGTATATGACCACTGAAGCTGCATGTTGTATTTTATTGTTTATTTTTGACAAAAAATTGAATAGCACTTGATACCAGAATAGCCCAGTTTGGTCCACTGCACTGGCAATAACAAATATTGATAGTAATGAGAGACTCAAGAATACTTGAGGAGACACTACATGTAAAAGACAGTGATTTGGCCTAAGAGAGTCACTTATCAGCACTTCAGTCAACAAGTGCAGATAAATACAGTGGATGTAAATCTAACACTTTGCGCCCCGGGAGACAAACTGCCACTGTTGACTCACCACTGATGAATCTTATCAGAGGCTTGTTGGAGCAACAGGCTTCCTTCTCCGTTTCAGCCAACAAAACATTCTACTGTCCCCGGGGCCCGCTGCTTTCTGCCCCGCAGAGAATAGTGTCACAATTGGCCTTTGTGTTCATTATGTTAGAGGCATCTTCCCATTGCGCTGTGGGGTCCATTCCAATGCAGAATTAGGCCCATGGGGATTTTAGCCAAGTCACAGAGGTCAGTGACCCTTCTTGTCACACCCCCAACACACACACACACATAGAGAGAGCCCTGTTCTTATTCTGTGTGAGCTATAAATTATGGCAGCACTCAGTGCTTCAATTTTAAGATTGAAGGAGGCTTGACCGTGTGAATCCTGTGGTGGTCCTGTATCTTTATATATATGTGTGTGTGTGTGTGTGTGTGTGTGTGTGTGTGTGTGTGTGTGTGTGTTTCCACAGGGGTGGCCGGGCAGAGGACCACTGCATGTTCTCACCATTCAAGTCTGACGTCCACCCTGAAAGAATCCATAAAATGACCTCATCGTCGTCTCATGGCACGGGACGTCATAAATGAATCAGCCCATTGTGTGAAACAGCCTCCATAAATACATCCCTGATGGTGGATCTAGATTTTCCTATTAATCCCACAATATGCAGGATGTCCACTCACACACGGGGTCGTGCGCCACACACCAGAAAAAAACAAACACAAGCACTGGCCTGTCATCAAACCGCTGCATAAAATACCACATTCAAAATTTACCCTCAAATCTGAAATCTGTTTGGATATTTATGTGAACAGACAAAATGTGCATGATGAAGCTATTCTTTACTTAAATACCTACCTGAACTACTAAATTGGATCCCAATCCTAGAAAACATGACTTCTATTATATTAAATAAAGAATTGTGCATGCTGACTATAAATTCTGGAGATAACATTTTATTGACAAAATAGACAATGTTTCATTCTGATGGAGATCTTCCTCAAGCTGAAATATTGTCTGTGTCAGTAAAATGTTGTAGCAGACGAAGATAGTGTGCATGATCCTTCCTATAGCGTTTGTCCCATTAGTTGGCTTCTCCAACAAACCTCTCCCTCAATACGTTCATACTAAAGAGAAGGAAATTTTTATTTTGATTGCTCAAATTGTATCAGTGATGCCACAACCATAACTAAATGTGACAACATTCACCTGCAACAGCCATTATTTCTGCAGCTCACGCCCGATTAGTTAAACTGGTGTTAGCACACAGAACTAAATCCAAATGAAAAAACAAAGCCAAATAGCTGATTTGATTATAATTTGGTTAAAAACTTCAATGTCGTCAAAGATACTGTCGCAGAAATGTGCTGGAGACAAGCAAGAAAAATGTATGTACTAAAAGAACTGAGCCTGTGGCGTGAACGCGTCCTTGAAAACTGTGAAACTTAGAGGAATTCAGTTTAAGCCACGCCAGACTCCCCAAGATGACAAGTAAAGCAAGTGTGACTTGAGTGATAAAATGCTGAAACACTGGGTGAAGAAATGAAAGGGATGTGTGTGTAACAACAGAGGGGTGGGAACTTTTCTCTGCCGAATGGATGCAAAGTTGCCATGGAAAAAGTGATCGTTGCACAAACTGTTTCTTAATCGAGTGGAGGTCTTAGTGAGTGGGAGGGACTCTGAGTTTTTAGCACAAGAAGCGGCTGTGGGTTTGCATGGACTTAGTGGGATTATGTGAGCATTCATGGCAACCAGTGAGGCCAGCAGGTGAGGTCTGGGCTCAGCTGCCTTAGCCTTTAGGTAAACACAGAGAAGGGTTGCCAGATCTGGCTGTGTTGCCAGGCTGAAATTGTATCTGTCCACACTACTTACGTCAGTCAGGCTGATCTGTCTCCTCCTGCGGAGTGGCGCTGACAGGGGGCTGCACTTGTTGCCGGATGGGGGACGCTGAGGACCGGCTTTCATCGTCTAAGTGCCACAGTGAGGTCGGACCAAAAACGGTCTGGTGACATTACTTGACTGGCCATCAATAGTATCTTAGCAGGCGCTAAAACCAAAAGCAAACACACAGTGAGCCTGAGTGTGAATGTTTGAGGCAAGGCTCTGTAGCGTCAGGAGCATCCTGTGTTAAAGCAGAGCAGAAATGACAACAGGCCTGGAAAAGTGATCAAGTTGTGAGCTTTTGTCTCCTTTCAGGAAGTCCTGATCTGATTTTCCCCGAGCTTATACTTTTAATTAGATTAGCATTTTCTTACACGCCTGTTTTACATGTGTATTTGGACTTAAACAGTAAAACAGGATTATCTAAATGAATAGATGGGTGTTTTCCCAGAATACTTTGATTTCAACCTGCCTGACACCACATCAGATTAAAACAAGGGCATTGCCACGTTACATATTCAGTGAAGTCAGGAATTCTTGCCCATTTGCTTTACACACAAAAACTGTTATTCTTTCACATGACCTGTGCTCAAACTAGAGGGGAAAATAAGACAAGAAGAGATTTAAGAAGATGTTGAACTGAATGAGCTTCAGCTCTGAAACGTTGTGGAAAATGAACACAATGCATGTTTTCTAGAGAACATCTAGTCCTGTTTTTTTGGTGTAGAGATGTAACACTCAAGGAGGAGAGAAATTTAAACCAAAAGGTTTTTCTGTCTCTCAGTGACAAAACTGACTAAAACTGATCACACACTTTTTTCAGCTGTATTTCTTAAATGTGAGCCTGTTTTTAATCCGTAAATATTTTAAAACTAAAGTAAACTTTTTGATGGAAATCCATCTTTGTGGCAACCTATCATGTCATCATTGTGCTCCTCCTCCACTGCAGCCTCTGTTTGTTCACCTGCCGGTCAGTCGTGCCCGGCCTGAAAGGCCACCGCTTTTCCCCGCTGACCTCGTGACCTCCTGCAGCCTCCACACGCCTCCTCTCTGGACCAGCAAATATTGAACCAGTCAGTCTGGGTTTCTCTGCTGCCCACTGGCTGTTTGACCGTTGCCGGAGAACAGCGTTACCACCCTTAGACAACAGCAACAGCAGGACAGGGCTTGTCCCTGTGTGTGTGTGTGCATGTGTGTGTATGTGTCTGGGAGTTTAAGTGTGGGCTGCACCAACTAGAATTAACTACAAAAAGGGTTTTATTTTGTCGTTCTACTACGTTAAAACTTTAAACTTAGTATTGAAGTAAACAAGGCTCATCTTAAATCTTTCTTTAAATCTCAATTAGCCCTTAAATTGAAGATCAGCCTCATTACTCCGGACTCATAATCACTAGTTCATTTATGTAACAGTTACAACTGTGTACGCATACATGGCCAATAAAGCTGATTCTGATTCTGATTCTGATTCAAGTGTGTAGACATTTGCACACACAGAGTATAATAAATGATTAGCCGTGTCATAAATCCATACAACTAATTTAAGCAGGTGTTTAGTAGCACTAGAAGCAGTCAGCATCCAATTAATTTGTCAGTGTAGTATTGAAGTGTGCCTTTAATTGTCCCACAATGCAATGCACAAAAGAAATAGAAGAGCTGCTCAAGCTGCAAAAATCTAAAATAAATTGTGGATGGTGGTGAGACAACTCTGGAAAGACACCAAAAACATTTACATCTTTTTGTTACTTTTCAGGTTAATTTGACAGTGGCACTCTAAAACTGCAGTTTGATTGGCGTCCTTTAGTGCATGTATCACATCATTTCCTCAGTACAAAATTATAAAATACAAAAAAAAACAACTATGCTATATGTGACAATTAGTACAGAGGACATACTGAATACTTTTACTATGTGGTGTGGAATTGGGACACAGTAATTGTCTCTACTATCACTTAATATATTGTTTCCCCATCATGTGCATCAAGGCTGTGCATGTGTGTGTGTTTAATTGCCTTTGTTTTGTGTGTTGATGAGTCCTCTTTAGATAAAAGATTGTTTCTCAAAGCTATTGCCTGGCTGTATGTGTGTGTCCTTCCTCTGCATTGTGTGTGTGTGTGTGCGTACGTTTGTGTGTGCGTACGTTTGTGTGTGTGTCAGATCCTGGGTGCTCAGGAATGTTTGCTCTGCCAACACTCAGTGACTGTAGTCGTCGTTGTCTCTCCAGCCTCGAGTGAAACAGACACTCTGCAGCCTTTCATCAGACGGACACGGCCCGTCCCTTTGAGAGGAGGAAGGTAAATAATGGCAGGACTTTAATAGGTGGATAATGTGGTCGCAGGGCACAAGACTGACTCTCCCTGAGCAAACAGGACCATGGCAGCCTACACACACACACACACACACACACACACACACACACGAGCCAATAGCTCTCCCAAAGAGAAGATATAAAGAACGTAAAGAAGAATTGTACACGTTTAGCTTTCAGTGCTCTTTGATATGGAGCTCAAACACGTGTTTACTCTTTCAAGAACCACTCATAGTTTAAATGAATCACCTTACTCCATACTTTCATGTTGTTTTACATTTTATTTTTTTTAACAGCAATTCACTACAAAGTGTCAAATATTGTTTTAATTCACAAGCAGTTTCTTATTATCTTCTTTCTGTTCTTCTGATTCATCTTGTTCCTTTTTTTTTATTTCTTCTTGTTTCACTTTTTTTTTTTTTTAAGATTAGTTTAGATAACTTTATCAATCCCCAGAGTGGAATCTAGTTTGGTCGGCCATTCAAAGTAACAAATAGCAAACGAGACACAAGTCAGAAAACATATGAAAGATACACTCAGTAGGTGATTTATTATTTTTGAACAAGGGTGACGGTTTGTGTCGTTCACCCATGACTAGCAAACATGAACCACTTTTTGCCCCATCAACATCGCATCAAGGCAAGGCAAGACAAGACAGAGCCCGCCTGGCCTCCAAATAAAAATAAAAAAACAATGTATGCAATACAAATGCTCAATTAAAAGAGGTTGTCATAAGTGATGCATCTGGAAAACAAGAAAGTAGGCACTAAATACATACATGAAACAAAGCCTTAATGCTTGGGAAACGAGCAAGATTATGTCACATTTTTTAAATCATCCAACCGAAAAACCCATCATCCTCATCCCCATCCCCATCCCCATCATCCTCATCCCCATCCTCATCCTCATCATCATCATCATCATCCTCATCACCATCACCATCACCATCACCATCATCATCTTCTCATATCACATCCATAAAGATACAGCAGGTTTATCTTCCCATATGCTCACATACATTTAAACACCCGTGGCACACACACACACGTTCCCTGAAGTCTCTAGAGGCCAATTAAGATAGCCTTACCTTGGGGGCATGTACCCCCCCCAACACACACACACACACACACACACACACACACCCCTCCCCCTCATAGACCCTTTGACCCCTGACACACGACCTCTGTGCTGAATGAGTACACACAGGGGCGTCAGACCAAGACCCCCGGCCATTCCTGCTCCACCATGACACACACACTCATACACATATACCATACACATCCAAAAACCCTCTGGCTGTGGACACTGAACAGTAAAACAGGTATGGACCACTGGTCATACACAAGGCGTCTCACTACACACACACACACACACACACACACACACACACACACACACACATACACACACGCACACACACAGTGGGAGGTAAGGGGTTAGTTGTGGGTCGCAGGTTAATACAGTCCAAATGGGCCGGACAGCTGAAGGATGCAGAGGGAGCAATGGAGACGAGGAGCAGCTCTGTTCCTTTAGTTCCTAAAAATGTCATTGTTTTATGGTGGAACACAGGGAATGTTACAAAAAAATAACACCCTCTTTTGAAGCATACCTTAATAATGTAGATTAATTGAACAAAATGAGGTGGGAAGGAAGAACGAGAGGTAAGAAGGGAGGAGTGAAGGAAGAGGTGAAAGGGAATGATGGATGGGAATTTAATCATACAAATGAAATATGTACATTTTATAATTTATCTTCAAAAGAAATAATCAAACAAGGGACAAAATATAAAGGGATAAAGCAAGCAGGCAAAAAAAATGGAACACACCTCAAAGCCATTACGCAGGATTACATACTGTGATCCAGAAAGGTTTATGGGCTGATGACATGGAACATACATACACATACTGTTTATCTTATCCAGTATTATTCCCAGTAAATCAAAACAATGAAACAGAATCCTGTTTACTGACCCCAATCAAAAATCACACATCTGTAATGCACAAATAGGTTGCTGTGCTTCTCTGGAAAATGTAAGACTCAAAATACATCTAATACTCTCTTAGACTTTCTTCTTGTCTTTATCGGTCTCTATAATGTCACCGATATCACAAAAAACACATTCTCTCTTGTAATATTCAGCCATGCAGACAATTTTGTGTTTATATGCCTACCAACTCTAATACAATGGAGAGGAATGTAATCTATTTTCACACTTGTATTATTGAAAAGTTACATTTCGAAAAATCCAACTTGTGTTTTCAGAATCAGTATCCCAGTTAATCACACTCTTGCAGTCAACAGTTTTATTTACTTTATTCTGATGAAACAGTTGATAGTGTGTTCTGTGGATTATTGTAATTCATGTGAAGCAACCCTTCATTTTTTTGTTTAACTCTGTTTTGACATGTGTGTTTCTATACATCTTTTCAAATGTCAGTTTTTGTAAATGCAATTTTTTTAACTTCAATGTCTAAATTGAATCCCTCCGTTTTTTTCATCCGCTGTGTTTCATATTACTTTTGCACCAAATCCAACACATTGCCTTCAATTTTTAGAGGGGACAGAATGCGAATTGTTTTGATGTGGTGGTCAGTGTATGAGGACTTCAAAGGGATCAGCTCAATAGTGGCAACACTGGGGGGAGGGTAAGACCAGACCCAGCCAACAAAACTAAGCTCAACCTGAAAGGCAGGCAGGCCCAGTAATACGGGATCATCCCTGGTGTAATTCCTCCCTCCTGGTCTCAAACAAAGAGACCTGAGACAAGAGCTGCACATCTGGGGGAGGGCAGGAGGTTTCAGTGAAGGTCCGGTGGTCCGACAGTCACTGACCAGGTCGCCATGCCAACAACATACATACACACACACACACACACACACACACACACACACACACACACACACACACACACACACACACACACACACACACACACACCCAAACAACTGCCTGCAACAGTCCGGAGGCCTCTTGCCCTCTTTCATCCCCTTCCATATTCTAATCAGTCGCTTTGGGCCTCGCATTGTGTGCGGACTTGTCCAAACATGGCAGGAGATCAGAGGTCAGCTTGGCCGCTGACCTTGGCAGGCCCAGTTAAGGGAGGGGGGGTTTGGATGTGGGTGGTGTCAGGCCATGACTCTGTCCCTCCGTGGCAGGTCCGGTTCCTAATCGGCTCACAGGCCAGTTGAAGGCCGGAGAGCAGTCGGTATTGTCCAGTGGCGGCTGAAAGGCCCGGCGCTGAAAGGCCGGGGCAGGACGGGGTCAGACTGGCCGCAGCGCTCTGTTGCCTTTCAAATACCATCGATACCCTCCTTCAGTCTGGCCAGCCCTGCATGGCGAGCGCGCAGCCATGAACAATTTCTGATTTGATCCCCAGAGGATGACACAGCTCTGGGCAGGAGCAACAGCTAATCTTTAAGAATATAAAATGCAAAATAGATAAGACTGATCAGATTTTGAAAACTATTACCAATCTTTAGATAAGGTAAGCCTTAACTTGTTGTCAATCGTATTCTGTGAATATAAATGTGCATTCCTTTTGCCAGAAAGTGCCTCCATCTTCCTTTTCCTTCTTCCTCCTTTCTTTTGTGACCCAAAAAACTATTTGATACTGCCATTTTGCCAAATGTCCCATGTAGAGTCCAAAATTAACTGAGAATCTTCTTCCTTTGGAAAACTTTGACAGAAGAAAAGCAGGAGTATCTTAATAGATTTTAAATTACTATTTCATATTCAGATGCTGTACAAGTATGTTTGATGTTTGTCATTTGGCTTTTTCATTTGTAATTTAAGTGGATTTCTTTTACAATATAAGTAAAGACAACTTCTGTGTTTCCTTTCCTCATTCACTTTCCTTACTTCCTTACTTTGTGTCTTCTGAGTTATTCTATTTCCTTGCAAGAGTTTGAAATTGAAGAAAATATTTTCTGTGGGTGGAGATCAAAAGATTTTAGATGTGTTTCAATTGTCCAACAAGCTCTCCAGGTTAGTGATCTCTCATGCCACCACACGCACGCGCACACACACACACACACACACACACACACACACACACACACACACACACACACACACACACACACACACACACACACACACACACACACACTCCACACAGCACCCACTTGTTGACTCAGGACTCAATTAGCGACTGATAAAAAGACGTTGCCAGACTCCTGATTCACTTCAACTTTCAAAGCTGCTAATGTCTTCAGGCTGCCCTTAGAGATTGACCCACACACGGTAATTCTATTACAACCGTGCCGGGCTAATTTCATCAACCTTCCCTCGCTAACCTACACACACTAATCACATTTTCAGCCAAACTAATAAGGATAATCATGTTACTGAAAAGCACATTCACGATCATCACCAAACATGTTCAAGGCAATGCAGAAATTGATTTCAGGTCACATCAGTATATGTTTAAATAACAAGAATTTCATTTCTTGAAGGAACATTTGGGCCATCATCTTGGATCTTGAATGTGAAAGTTCCTTCTTAACATTCAAAATAGTAGTTTGTCAAAATCTTTACCCCATATACAACCACCTGTTATTATGTGACCTTGGAACCAAACTCTGGTCATGATATGACAATTTTAGAAAACGCCATCAGCTGATGAAGACAGTAAAATGAAGTGTGAGATGAAAGCCCTGTACAAGAAAGTGTGTGATCCTTGGGTTAAGATTATTTTGACAATCTGTCTGAGTTTTTGCTATCTTTTCCAAAATCAAAATCAACAAAATCAGTCAATAAAACGTGAGCAATCAGATGATCAGTCAGGTCGTAAACAAGCCAACAGTGTAGTTAAAAATGTAAAAAGTGATCTGAAATGGTTTTATAGGCTCACATTGGAGGAACAGTGTGCGCTCAGCTATGGTAGGCTATGAATGGTTGGTTGAACCAAGAAACAAGAAATCAGTCTGTCAACTGTTTTGGATGTTTACAACGGACAATTTGAGTAATAATGTTACTGTTAGTCTTTGTTTTCTCTTCCAAGTAAGTTTGGTTAACGTCTGTGTTTGTTTAAGACTTGTGTTGTCTTCTGACTGCTTGTATTTCTTCCTCTGTTGGACTTCTTTGTATTCAATTCAATTCAATTTATTTTTGTATAGCCCAAAATCACAAATCACAAATTTGCCTCATTTTATCAATGTTGTCATATTGTCACACATGATAGCAAATTAACATGCCAACAGTGTCATTATTATCAATAGAAACAATGGCCAAAACTACAAAAAATGAGACCCCAGTTGTATAAAACTGGAATTCCCCTTTAATAAAACATCCTCCCTCTCTACTGTACCAACTCATCACAGGTTGTTAAGTCTTTGACAAAAGACAGGAGACACTGCAGTGAGTCTAAGGAAAGTCCAACTGCACCTAAGTGGGTAGGTTTTAATGAAGTGGATGACAAGTCGTCTTCCAACCTACACTCACAGGACGTGCGACATCCCAGATTCCTCAGCTCCTGTCGCCTCACAGGCTAATAGGACCTGTCAATGGAGTCGTCTCTTTTTCCGCTCACAGCCAAGAGATAGGACAGCAATTAAATCCAATTGCCTACAGCCATGCTGGGACCTGGGCCCCAGGAGGCTGCGGCGGTCCGGACGTTTAATCATCATGTGACCTAGTGGCTGGTTCTGATAAATGGGCCTGGGAAGAGAAAGCGTTGGCCGGTCATTAATCTGCAGTCAGATGGGGACAAGCACACACGGTCACCGCCAAGTTAATTGGCCACTTATTTTAGCACGAGCGGGAGGCTAAGCGAAATGGAGATGGATGTTTCTTCGTTGATCCATAATTCGGTCCTCCGGGGTACTAATACAAGCAAAACAAACAGAATAGGAGGAGGAGGTGAAGAGGATGGGAATAGTATAGTGAGGGAGAGGGGTTATGTCTCTGAGGAGGCCTGAGGCTTTCCACACTTTCACGAGTCATAAAATTACCATCCAAGGCGGCTTAAAGAGGCAGGATTGACTTGAACTCCAGAGGAGAATTAGCTTCCTGGTTATATTTGACAGTCCTTTCCAGTCTTTGGCTCTTTTATAGAGTAATAAGAACTAATTATTATGTATGATGGAAAGAGCGCGATAGACTTCCTTACCCTCGCTATGTCACAAGGAAAAAAATGCGGATTCATAAGAATGTGCTCAGCCTTGTTATCTGTCTTATCTCTTCCACTCCCGTCTGTCCTCTCTGCCTGGCTGTCCAATCAACTTGTAGCGAGGGTCAGCAGTCGTCCAGGTGGCTGCCCGCCTGATGGATGATGGGAACAGGAGGGGCTGACCTAGTTGTGATAAGGACCCTATCTTGACAGGGGTTTCCTTTCCAAGCTTGAGCTCAGTCACACACTGTCAACAGAGAGAGATGGATGTGCGGTTAGGCGGATGGATGGATGGATGAGGGGTAGACAGACATGGGGCGGGGTCTTATGAAACAAGGCACAACCTGTCCTTGTGTGTTATCAGTTCACCTTTTGACCTTTTTTAATCTCAATTCAGCCTGAAAACCAGAGGTGCATGAGGTGGGCATGGCTTGCTGGGGCCATTTGTAGTCTGGTTGTGTATTTTGTTGTGTTCTCTAGGGATGGTTATGTGGGTCTGTCGGTAGGTCAGTGAACCATTTTGGTCCAGACTGAAATATCTTAACAACTGCTGGATGGATTGAAATTAAATTGTGTACAGACATTCATGGTTCCAAGGGAATTAATCCTAATGACTATGAAGATCCCCTGATTTCTCACCTATGCCACCAGCAGTTTGACATTTGTGGTTTTGAGTAAAATATCCTGACAACTGTTGGATGGAGTTCCATTCAATTTGATACACAAATAAATGACCCCCTCTGGATTCATTTCAATTAATTTGAAAAGGTTTGCATGTGAATACCTTAATTAAACAAAAAAATGCTTAACATTGCCTTTATGTTAACATTGTCATTGTGAGCATGTTAGCATGCTGATGTTAGCATTTAGTTCAAAGCACTTTAATAGTGCCTAATTATAGCCTCACAGAGCGGACAGCTTGGCTATAGACTCTTGGTTATCAGTTAATGCATAAATGTGGATTGACATTTGGTTTGTAGGTGACATTTTCCGAAGCAGAAAATCACGAATTTCTCCACTGACAGAGGTCTTACTAAAGTAAATTGACATGAAGCAAAAAGTTGCATCACATTTTGGGTCACTTTCTGAACTGGGACATCTCTCGCTTTGATGCATGAAATTCACACACTGCATACGAAAGCTCTATACTTATTCACACAAACTAAGAGTCCAAGATGTGAGCTGTGATCTGAGACAACAAACAGGTAGAGGGGCCAACCAGCCTCATCCATCACCCTGAGAGATCACATCAGATCAGAGACTTGACCGTACATGCTCCCTCACTGCAGGTCCTGAGGGGGATCTCCACCCACTCACCTCCTCTCATGGTGTGTGTGTGTGAGTGTGTGAGTGATATGGTTGCATGTGGAATCTTAAGGGGAATCACCATCAGGATTGGATCGAGGTGTTACTGCTGCATCACGCCTTGGTGAATGCTCACAATTAATGTGAACACCAAGTGTCTAATCAATATGATAAATTGGGACGTCACTGCACCGTGCAACCTAATTCCAGCTAATTGGGACTTTTCATACATATCTCCAGAGCAGATTGCCTCCCCTAATGAGCGCGGCTGCTTTCATTCTCTGATCTGTGGCCAGCAGCAGGAGCCTGGCCCAGCTGACCTGCTCGGTCCCCGGTGGTCAGCACTGAGCCGGACACAGCTTCTGGTTCAGCTCCAGTGACTAGCTGCTCAGCCCCCGTTCTCTGCAGGAGACCTCGGTCTTCTGAGCTCCTGGCCTGACCCCATGGGAGGGGTGCGGGCCAGGGTCAGGCTCCAGAGTCAACAACCCTGGACCAGCCTCCGCATCAGCACGGTGCCCTTCGACTACCAGCCTCCACTGCCCTGACCCCGCTCAGGCCTGGCTGGGCCCCCTGTGGTGAGTCAGGGGGTCAGTCTCCTGGAGGGTCATTGTAGCGGGCGCTGACCGACGATAAAAGGGCTTGTGGTCAAGCCAAGGAGGCATGAAAGCGAGGGGATATCAGCACCCCTGCTGCTGCAGTCTAATTTGGCAGGATGCTGGTGCGTCAGCGACAGACGCTGGACAAACAATGGCTCTGCACTGGTAAACAATAATGTTTGTGCAAGGTCTCTTTCTTGGGGCCAATCTAGTGCTCACACAGTCCATCTGGCATCAATAAGATGTCCTGAGATGCTATTCAGCACATCAGTCTTCATTTTACCCAGCTTTTCTGCAGAGGTCCTCTCTGGATGCTCAATACCCACTGTTGGCTAACACTTATAAAGTGACAGATGCTGTAGATCTAAAGTTTTGGAGGTGAAGTGACCATAAGTTGAATCTTTTTGTTATAGGATTCAAGATTTAATTTGTGGAAGTATGAAAAGACAAAGTTGATGACACAAGATTTTTGATTTATAAGTGACATTCATTGGCTTAAAGGTAAATGAAAAAAGAGAACAAAGAGCAAATCATAATAAGGATAACAACAAATATATTATACTCTATTTACAGAAATAAAGACATTTAAAAAGCTCAACATCTGTGTTTTGCTCTAGTGGAGTGCTTATTTTATAGAGAATTTGACCTTTCTTACTAATCAAAAGGGGGAGGAGTTCACATACGAACAAGTTTATTTTTAAACTGTAAAATGTTCTTCTCAGTACATATCATGGTCACAATTTGCACATAATCAGCTGATTTATTGTATTTAGAGTTTTTCTATCTCAAATACTCTCCAAAATACAGTATTGGATATATCTTCATTGGATTTCCATGTTTCCTTCTACAGTCCTTGATGAACATGGTAGTTGTCCTAAGGAGGTCTGTTTACAGTGAAACAAAGGCTTTCGGTTCATGTGTGGTGGTGATCACAATAAACCGCGACTGGCACAAGTTGCTACCTTGGTCCAACAATGTAGAAAAGCACAACGACTTTATTTCTGTCTTCAGTTTATCATTTTCCCCCCGATATGCTGAAAAGTCCCAAAAACCTCTTCATTCAAACTTGATTCAGGCCCATATGACTCATGTCTTTATACAGAGGAGTGTGGGAGGACGTTTGGAACAAGATGGCCAGTGAGCATTTTGTTCCCAGTACTGGGGCAGGGCCGGCTGGGCCGGGGTGAATAGTCAGGAGGCTAATGAATAAGAGCAAGAGACAGAGAGAGAGCGTGAGAATGGAGGAAGTGAGCACAGCAAGTGGCAGATAGAAGCCAGGAATCGCTCTCTTTCCCTCTCTATGTTTCTCTCTCAATTTCTCTCTCTCTGTGTCTCTAACCCAAACTGGGACAGGAAGTAGATTGTTTGTGACCAGCACGTGTGATCCACAGCCCAGCATGCTCTGCTCTCTGGAGGGAGGTCAGGCAGGAAGTGGCCAAGTGTGGGCTATGACCTCTGGGTAATGAGCGAGGATCCTCAGGGGGGAATTGCTGCCTGCTGCCTCGTTCCCTGCATGCACTCACACACACGTACATAAGTATGTAACTCTGACTTAGAGTCGTAAGAAAACATTTTTTGGACCAAATACATTTTTTGTTTTGAACCGTAGTCCAGACCATCATAACAAATGTTTCTTTGATAATGTTGTCGGTGACTGTTTGCAAAAAGCAGATGTGAAACATGCTGTAGATACCAACATTCATTGTAAACACAGCAGTTTTATGCTTTCTACTTTTGGAAAATTAGCCACATATGTTAAAAGACAGAGGCTATGAGATGCAGAGCTGCAAACTGAAATAGCTGGTTCTATTTCAGTGATTAAGTAAACATGAGGACAACACTGCCCTGTGTATGTGCGTGTGTGTGTGTGTGTGTGTTCCTTTCTGTTTGTGCAGTTGAAAACTGGCAAATTGCTCTCTTCGCATGCCTCTCTTGCCCCTTTCTCTGGCATACTGCTTGTTAAACTCTGCCATTGTCTGCACTGTGTGTGTGTGTGTGTGTGTGTGTGTGTGTGTGTGTGTGTGTGTGTGTCTGCAATTCAGTGTGTATTTGCATGTCAGCTTGCCTGTGTGTCAGTGTGTGTGCTTCATAAGTCATTGTGTGCATGTCAGTGAGTGTCCAGCCTGGATGTCAGACAGCGGGCTACTAAGGGCTAATTCAGGAGGTCCGTCTTGTTGGGATGGGGATGGTGGGGGTGGGGGGGGGGGGTAGCGCATGTTGTAAGCAGGGCAGCCAGCCAGGTTCCCAGGACACCCTCTGCAGACCACTTGAGACAAGGAGAAAGAGAAGAGAGGGCGCGAGGGAGGAGGAGAGAGGGAAGAAGGGAGAGACGTTCCCAAAACAAAACACAAAAACCTGAGGCCACAAGTCAGTCAGGGAGACATTCAGATCCCACGCAGGTAGCCGAGCCAGAGGGAAGCCAAATTGTCCTTTGTGAGACAAGAGCCATTCAACGGGAACAGGATGCTGTCTGCGGGATGTCCCAGACCCCTCGGCGCTGTATTGTAGTGTGTGTGTTTCTGTGCGTGTGCGTGCATGTCTGGCCCAGTGTTGACTTTCGGGAAAGATTGACGAGGCAAGATTTGGCTCTCATCTGTGTCAAACGTCTGACAGTGAATGAACGCTTCATAGACAAACTCAATTAGCCAGCATGGAGATTTCAAGGAGGTGTTTCATGCGACAATAGGACTCCTTTTTTGACATATGACTGTGATGAATATGGCAAATATATCTCTTTGTTGGTTTGAGACAGTAGCAAACAGGTTAGGGGCAGTCTGAGACTGAGGCACAGAGTGATGGAGAGAACACAGTGACAGCCAAAGACACAGATGGATACAACAAGTTCAACTCATTGCCATGAACTGTGGAGGTTTTAATAGTTTTGTGCTTTTACTTGAGAAAAACTTTAAATGCAGGACTCTAACCTTTGAAGTAAATATCAATGTACATTTATTCTGGTATTAGAGATTTCACTCATGTAATGCGTCCTTATACGTCTTCCTCCACAGTAAAGCTCTCATATCAGCTCAGTATATTTGTTTTAATGCCAACTGACAGATTATACAAGTATACTGTATTTAATATTATATAATATATCTATATTGAGAGAGGAAAGTAAGATTTATATATAGAGTAAAATCTTTCCACCTAATCCTAAGGTTATGAGTTAAAAACTATATATACATATATATGCAGTGTACGCTCTAGCTTTATATTTTGCCATTTATTTGCACACATGTATGAGTGGATGTTGCACCATGTACAGGTGATAACATACAGTATGTGTATGTGTGGTTACAGCCGGTAGTTTCCCGAGGTCATGTTTAACCCTACGTTGCAGTCAGCTCTGTTTCTAATCTCCTCTCTGTGACTCCCCTGAAAGCCCTGATGAATAGCGCTGGCAGGTTGCAGTGGCACAGCCTGAGTTATACGTAAGACCTTCCTTACATCCCCAGGCCATACCTTCGTAAAACATATTTCACCCCGCATCACCCTTATATTACAAACACAGATTTTCCTGGTTCATATTTTAGAGTTCAGGTGCTGAAAGCAGCTACAATGTGGGAGATGAACCAGCATGTCCCGCACCAATGAATGAATATATGTCAGCTAAAATCAGTGCAAGGGGAGGCTGATGAAGGGGGAGGCGGTATTGTGCTTGTGTGTGTGTGTGTGTGTGTGTGTGTGTGTGTGTGTGTGTGTTCATCCCCATGACAACAGAGATGAAAACACGCACTTCCTTGCACAGTGAGCCCATATAAGGGGGCTGCTGGGCTGAGGACTGCTCAACAATACCTTTAATGTCATAGCTCAGTGACTGCTCTTTGTGAGCGGGGCGGCGCGCTGCGACCCACACAAAAACTCAAAGGCAAAATGGATTAGAATATGAGAGAAAAGATGACTGAATCAAACCCAGTGGATTGTAGGAGATTAGCTGAAGGGATTATGGAAGAAAATGACACACTAATTACTTTCTTTTGGGGCAGGGGATGAGTTTGATTTATAAATATTTGTATTGGAGGGAGGTGTGCACTCACTAGACACTTTGTGTAAATTCTGATGCAATACTTTCTAACATTTAAAGGCAAAGCGATTAATCGATTTATTGAGAAAATTCAATCAATGATAATTCTTAGTGCTCCTAGAAAAAATATGTTTATAGATGCCGCTGGCTGTGCTTTGAACCACTGAGGGATATTTCTGCACAGTGTTTTGGAATGAAAACTTTGCATTGCCATCTTGGTTTAACCATTTAAAATCTAGAAGCCTCTTAAAACCAAGTCAAACACTGCAAAGCTTTGAATGTGCAGCTGATACTAATTCTTGATCTGTATCTTCTGAAGCACTTCAGTCATTCCTGTTGTATTTGTGATCCAAACTCAAACACTTTAAAGGAGACAACGGCAAGCCACTAAGACCTGCAATCTGACTCTGTGGCTTCCACTCCTGTTGCCCGAATGCTTCTCTCTTGCTGTTAATTATTTGACCAAACTGGAGTCAAGGAGCTTAGAGAATGTCTTGTCTTGAGTTTACTCTGCTCTCCAGGTCTCCAATTAGACTAAAAAGACCCCAGGAAGGATAGCAGAGACAAAGGAGTAGAAAAGCGAGCAGGATGCCAAAAGAAATACAAAACACAACAATCAACAAGACCTCCTAGCGTCCTTGTGGGGAGAGGACACACACACACACACACACACACACACACACACACACACACACACACACACACACACACACACACACACACACACACCTCCTCCCATCCCTTACAAATGCTGTGGTGTTTTCAGAGCTCAGTCGGTCACTGTGGAAACCTGGAGACTCTTTAGTTTATTTCATTCGTTCACTTCCCTTCCTCCCTCCTTGCATTTTTCTCTCATTGCACACACACACACACACACACACACACACACACACACACACACACACACACTGACATCCCCCCAGTCCCCACCTCCTCCCGCCCCTCCATTCACGCCCACCCTTCTTCCAGGGCTAAAACAAAGCACGGGGCTGAAAGGGCTCTGAGGTAGGTAAATGTATTCAGTGACAACGGCCGGATGATTCCCTTCTGCGCCAGCCCTGTAACATTTGTTTCAGGCCTTGTCTGAGGGCAGGGACAGCGTGTTTGGCCTTTTGTCCCACGTGCCCTCTGCACAGCCCTGCAGTTAATGGCGGCCTTGTCCTAGGCTGCTGGAGCAGAAACCTGCAGCCCCACGGGACGAGCGGACACGGTGACACGGGAAGTGGGAGAAACATGGGAAGCTGAGGAGGGACGAGGGGGGTGTTGGGGTGTTGGAGCTACCCAGCTGGAGAGAGCACCTCAGAGGTTTCCACAGGTTCATCTCTGGTCACGAAAATACTCTAAAAAGTGATGAAGGAGGCTTTTCTGGAGGAGCAAAAGGATAACACTCAAGTGTCTTGAACGTTACATTTACAAATGCACGCAGTCTATTCATCCAGCATTCACTAAACATCTACGTAAATACTGATAATGTCAGTTCCTCTTCTCTCCTCTCCTCTCCTCTCCTCTTCTCTCCTCTCCTCTCCTCTCCTCTCCTCTCCTCTCCTCTCATCTCCTGCCATCTCATCTCCTCTCTTTGCTGACACAATACCCACAAGCCTTCCCTCTTTTTTCACCCGCTGTGAGTGACAGGCCGTCCAGCCGAGTGGCCAGGTGCTCATTGAGAGGGTGAACTTGATCACTGTGGGTGGGGTTGGAGGCAGACGTCCTGCTGTCTGAAGAGGGGCCCCAGCATTTGGCAGTAAGGGTCCTATACCGGCCGCTTGAGAGAGCATCTTCACTCCTGTTTTGTGCGTCTCTCGCTGGGAGAGGAGTGGGCATTGGGGCAGAGAACTATACCACACTTGACTTCAATAATCTGATGAGCAGCAGAAGAGCCACGGCCTCTGTTGATCTAAGAGGAGTGCATAACTGTGGTGATTTGTATTAAGCTGTTGTTGTTCTTAATCATTTGCCTGAAACATTTCATTACTGTCAACGGAGATTAAAGGCAATCAGCGCTGAGTTAGACAAATAATAATTGGTTGACTAAACTTTGCTGAGGCACTTCTTACAGCATCAGTTGCTTTATTTACTGAAAACATGATTTATCAGCCAAATATGAACTTTGTAGATTCACTAATTTACATTTCTGACTCATTGTCATTGGTTTGTCATAGGCAGTAGTGGAACAAGAATTGAGATTCTTTACTTAAGTAAAAGTATCACAGTATAAACTTATATTTATGTAAACATAAGTTTTAAGCTCTTTTAGTTCTCTTACCTTGAATTGTTAAACTTATTATACAAACGTATGTACGTGTGCTATCAACCTGCCTTGTTTGTTATACTTCCATATAAATCATTTTATTGGTTCTTGAATTCTGTGACTACGTCTTATCACTTGCCTGTATTGGAAAAATCTATGGATAACTGTTGTTTTGATAGAAAATGACTAATGAATACATTGCACCTTTCTACAACAGACCTTAGTTGATTGTTGAACTAAGCTTTATTGAAACTAGTTTGAAAATGTCACCCGTCATTCTTGCTGAGTTTTTGTTTCTATGAATTCACTACTGCATTGAAATGACCGTCTGCCAGGAATCCCAGGATTCCCACTATTCCCACTATTCCCAGTATTTGTGCCTTTGTGTGTAACTGTGTGTGTATGTGTATTCATAAGACCCAAAACTCATATCCACATCGCTCTCTCTCAATGTTGGGCAACAAAATCAGCTCTTGTATTTGGGGCCACCACTACAAACTGTCTGTGAGGGGATTAGGGGCTCCTTGACCGCTCCTTCAAACACACACCCAGCATGGCCGCCTCGATTATGACCATTAGATACTCGGAAAATGAGACTGAGATGAAAGGAGGGAATACTGAGGGCTTTTCCCAGGGATGAATTTGACCACACGTCCAGCAAAAATGTATCTGTAATCCAAAACCCTACAAAAGCCATAATGGAAGCTGTCCTAGAGTGTTGTGCTAGCTTGCTGAGAGAGGCTTTATGTTTCTATTGCCTTCATTGAGCCTGGGAGTGCCATAATAATGATTAGAGACTTTAAAGGCTAGATTAAAGTGAGGACAAGGGCAGCTTAGTCTGTGAAGTAATTTAGAGCAGTTGAGCAGGTTCCTTAATGGGAAAATTCCTCTGAACAACAGTGAAAAGGACACAGGACTCTATCCATGAGGACAAGGGTGTCCTCAGATCAAGCTGGCACTTTGATATATAACCATGAAATTTACTCACACATGCACACACACGCCCCACCAGACACTACTCTCACACACGCACCCTGTCCGTCAGGGAGCAGCTCATCTGTTGGCCGAGTGTTCAGTGGAGCTGCAGGCGGTGCAAGGTGATCCCGTATTATCCGGGCAGCCCTTACTCGGCAGGTGAAAGTGCTTTGGGGCAGAGGGGCTTAATGTAGCCGCTGTCTATATTCACCAGCCGAGGAGGTGCGGGGCGCGAGGAGCAGCTGAGAGGCCGAGAGGCCCGCTGCATTACAAATGACAGACGCTGCAGAGGCAGCACACTCAGGTCAAGGTGTGTCAACGCCGCAGGTCTACAGCTCCCTGAAGGATGCGGTGACTGAGTCGCAAGGGCTTTTGAGAAGAAAACTGTTGTCATTGAAAGTTTTCTTACAGCCCACTGGTTCTATATTTTTTAGAGTATGACAAGTTGAAATGTTTCCAAATTAGTTTTTGTGCCTTTCTGTTCACTTAATGAACTAGGTCTTTTTTAATATTCAACTTAGTGTCAGCTAAATATTTTAATAATAATGACATCAACTTGAGTTGTTTATAATCAGTGTTATCATTGAACTTTTATCAACTTTTTGAATGTAAACGGTCCTCTTTGTACAGCCAGACTAAGTTTTTCAAGTTTTTGAGTGCCTACCATAGTCTGCATTGCATTTATATAGTGAATTACAATGTGACTCTCATTACTCATTCACACCTCAAAATTAGGTTTTGTGTCTTGCTCAAGGACACTTGGACATGTGGGGCAAGCGATTGAACCACCAATCTAACGATCAGTGGACAGACTACTCTACAAGCCACACTCACAGAGAGAGTTGAGCTATAAAGCAACCTTGTTCCACTGTATGATCACAAGCTTTGGGCGGTGACCGAAAATAATGAAATTGCGGATAAAAAACAATTATGTCATCGATCTGCCAGATGAGGTGAACCTAGTAAGGGTGCCTCTTTGCTACCTCCCCTTGGAGATGTCTAAGTTAGGAGACCCAGAGGTCCAGGATACAATGGAGGGATTAGTCTATGTTGAAGATGGATATTGTCTCTCTCACTTTTAGAAAACTAGAATATCCATATGACAGTAGAAACTACATGATGATATTACTGTGTTAAAATCTCTTTGTATATACTGAAAACAGAAAATATATGAAAAAGTTGAAACGTGTGTGAAACGTCTTCATATATTCAGCATGAGAGTTACAGGTTGAAGTTAAGACAATGCAAGGGCCCTTATGAACATATTTTTCTTAACCTTATGGGTTCATCAGTATTCAGCACGGAACAATAAAAACTGTTCTTCAAACTGAAATACTACTGGAATGAAAAGCATATTTCACAATGAAATAAAAAAGAAAATCCTGATGCAAACCATAAAACTATAACAACCCCGTACATTCAACACAAATCAAATGCACATTTTACTTACATTTTACTGCCAAGTCTATCCCACCCCACCCGCAGCACAGGATTCCCCTCGAATATCCCCTAATTCCCAACTGGAGCCGATAACAAAGCCGGACGGGATGCCAACAAAGCCCCAGGAGATCCTGAAATATCCCACTACCAGCTCCCTCTCCCCCTAAGGCAGAATAACTCCCTCTCCCGCCAGAATTCCTTGTTTGTTCATCTCAGGCCAGACAATATGTGTTGCAGAGAATGTGAAACTCTGTGCTGATGGGCCCTCAGGGACATGTGCTCATCACATAGGTTTGGGATAAAGGGAGACAGCGAAGGTAACTCAAGCATGGAAAGGAGAGAAGGAGCGAGCCATCACGGGAGTGAGTGTTAGGGAAAATAAGACCTGAGTTCAGTTCCCTCTACACGTGGCTCCCACACCTCCAGGCTTAGGTGTGTTTTTCCACTCCACTGGGAATTTTTACTGAGTGCATCAGGACTGTTTTCACCAGGATCTGGGGTCAATTTTCTGCCAATTCAGTCAATTCAGTGAGTGGATGTTAATGTGTTAAATCCTCCCATCTCATATTCATTATTTTAAGAAATAATTGATTAACCAATTAATCCTCAATTAATCACCACAGCATTTTCAGCATTTGGGATATCCTCTCAACTTGAATCCAAATACTTTTGAGAGTTTCTCATAAAACTGTAATTATTTTAAAATGTCAAAGTCTGGTCCTGTAATTCTTCAACACACTGCAGCATTCATTCATATCTTTTAGTGTAACATGTTTACAACTTTCTTTTGGTTTTATACAGTTTAAGTTTATGAACTTAGTGGGTCTTCCTAAATGAGAGTAACATACATTAAACTACAACAAACATTATATGAACATGTGTGCGTGTACAGTTTCTTTTTGCAACATAAATTTAATGAATACAAATATAGTTGATATTCTCCCTTACATATTACGTATTGAAATGAGAAGAGGTTCATGACAGTCATTCACCCAATGCACACAGTATGTATTACTGCAAAAGCCTCTCAAACATGATGTGGGGATTTCAAATTTTAGTTTTACATCACATAGTAGCATGCACACAGAATCAAAGCTACATCAGTTAATATATGTGATGAACTGTGGAACAGGTTCAGTTTAAAATAATTGTTTTATAAGGAGTAGGACTGTGACGTGCAGTACAAAACTGATCCTGCCGCTGTATAATTGAACGTGCTGTACATACATCCACCACTAGAGGGAAGTGTTGTCTCTGAATGGTCACTGAAACGCTGCATGAAGAGAGTCAGGACTCCACGGATCAATCAGTCGGTGGACGTTTCCTGCCAAACAGAGCAGTGTGGAGCCTTCAGCAGGTAACATCGTGTGTGCGTGAATGTAGAGCAAAACATCAACAAAAAAGAAAAATATTCATATAAACAGTTGATACTGACATTAGTGCAACAGTAACTAGTCAAACCAGGAAGTTTGAGAATTAATTAGCCTTGTTGACGTTTCAGCTCAAAATAAAAAAGCTTTTTGTAGACTGCTATCATGCACGCTGACATAAATGTGTGCATATGTTGTGCTCTTGTTATGTGACAGTCAAACAAATGTATAAAACTTTCGGTTTTCTTGCAAACATTAGCCAGTCTCAGCTCTCACCTGGTTATATGCTTGCAAACCTTAAACCCTTGTAGCTATTAGCCAATACTGCTGCTGACACACCACTTTGGCAGTACAAATGTCATTCAGCCTTTACTCCCATGTTTCTACCAATGCAACTATCGTTAGCTATGTGTGCTGTTCTAAGAAGAAGTATATACAGTGTGAGTGCACCCTGAGGCTGAGTACAACTTTTTGCTGTCAACTCACAGATGCCATCAAAGTGTGCTTCTCCCCCTTGAAGGAGGCATCCACAGCAAGCTACACCCTTCAGAAGTCAGGAGGCCTGTGTTTGCTCCAGGGATTACATTACCACACCAGAGGCCGTCCAGACAGATACAGCGCATCACCACCCAAGGTAAGGCCTCCTCCGCTGGTGGGTGCAATGCACAGGTCAGGATAGGCCCAGGGACTTCATGGTGTGTCCCTCTGTTCTGTGGCGCTCGTCTTTCTGGGGTGTGTGTTGACTCAGATGGGACGAGTAAACAGAACCGGGGTGAAGCCATGTGGGCGCTCCATTCTCATGGAGCCCCGGCCCAGTGGATTAGGCTAATTCTGGCCCATGAGGGAGGGGTGTTGCGGTGCGGCCTTCCCTGTCAGGAGGTGATGGATTAGGGCTTTGTCAGGGCCCATGTCGGCCTGAGGGACCCAGTGATGAAGGAAGGAGGGAGGCAGAGGGGAGATCAGGGCCCAGGGGCAGCCCAATCCCAGGATCAGCAACATGTTGACAAGGGATTATCCCGTTTGGTGTGTTGCTTCATCTCATCGAGGGCCAAGGAGATAGATAGAAATTGTACGTACAAGCACTGGACAACGAGACCTTAATCTGATGACATGCGAGGGGAAGGGACTGACGACACAGATGGTTGTTGTTACAGGTGAAAAAATACTCCACGTGATCTGTGCCCTATAAAGATCTATGCATTATTCTTAAATTCTCAAACATCAAGATAGAAAGAAAATGCAGCTTTTCATGTAAATTAATGATCGCTGCCCTTTCTCCCCCTCTCAGATCTGAAATTCTATAAAAATCAGCTGCTAGAGTGAGTGGTAGGAATGAAAACCTTCATCATTTCGGTTTCATTGGCAAAAGATTGAGAACCGCAGATTTAACAACAGCCATAAATCCCCCACGCATGAACAGGGATTGAGTTACAGTAAGCGCTGGCGATAGCACCCCTCCCTGGAAACGGCAGTGGCATGATATCTCAGCCACATTTGCCTCCTTTGTCGAAATGTGAAAACCAGACTGTGTCTTTTTATGGGTTCCCTTTGAAATCCGGCACACTTGACCCTCCCTCGGCTGTGATTTTATTGCATGCTCTGGTTTATTTCTGGAAACCTCCTACACTCCTCAGCTTGTTTAAGACGCCGGCCCAAGTGTGCCACTTGTTTACTTTGCGAGTCGGGACAAACAGTAAAGTTAGGTGATTAAGCATTTGCATGAGATCTTGTACACCCCAAGAAAACCACATGGAACATTTGGAGAGACGCGTGTCGACAGCTGTTGGTTCTGATGAGTTGTGGGGTCTGGAGGAGAATAAATTTGGCAATATCAACCACTAGCACTGTCTCCACATCTGGGCTTTGTCTGAAGTTATTAAACCCGAACATGTAGTTTTGCAAAAAAAAAATAAAAAAATATTATATTATGAAACAAGAGTTTTCTATCATCTAGATTAAGAACATAAAATAATCTGAGGTCAGATATTTGTCATTTAACTGCAATTTATCGACACTTACACTTTCCTCAGAACATGGATTTGTACTGAGGTTACACTGTGTTCATGAAACATAAACGATTAGTTTCACATATTCAGATGATGAGGAGGGGAGGGAGGGAGGTAGGGGGGGGGAAAAGGGGGAGAGTGAGAGATGATTGTGAGAGATAGTGACTGACATGTGGCAAGGAGGCACCGATCCGTCTCTTGACGAACTTGTCGCCTCACCACGCTCCATGTGTCAGGGCCTGGCACTCTCCCGATGTCAGGCGTGGGTGGCCTCCTGACAAGCGTTTGTGTGTGTGTGTGTGTGTGTGTGTGTGTGTGTGTGTGTGTGTGTGTGTGTGTTTGTGTGTGTGTGTGTGTGTGTGTGTGTGTGTGTGTGTGTGTGTGTGTGTGTCACGTCCGTCTGGGCTGAAACCGCTCCTGAACACACACCCCCGTAATGACACTGACACGGTGCCATCAGGCCCGCCACCAAGCCCAGAGAGTCCCTGGCAAACACAACCTTTATCTCCCTCCTTCTCTCAGCCTTTCTGTTGCTTGCTCTTCCTCTCCGAGTCTATCACTCATTGGTTGAGTACAAGCACAGCCATTAACTAGCTATTTATGCCTGAATGATTATGTTTAATGTAATTACGACCATGAAAAACAGAAAGAGGACCTTGGGAGCGGCTCTTGGACTCGGTTCATCTGAAAATGAACCCTGTGCTGTAAATTGTAAGTACCTCTGTGAATGTCAGTGAGGAGAGTGCCAGCCAGTCCTACACAAGCGTCACTCATAGACCCCTTTCTGTAATTGCCTGCTAGCTGGAGCTGCTGTGTAATTTTTGACGTGGCTATGTGGCGGTGGCAACGCTGACAGAATAAGGGACTGGAGATTTAATGCCCAGTCTCAACTTTCTCCCGAGCTTCTGACGCTCTCTTTCTGCTTCATTGGCGAACCTTTTTAATTTCTGGCTTCAATTATTTTCTAGGATTCTGCGGTGCTAAACTCGTGCTGCCCAGGTCGCTGAGAGAACAGCAAAGTCTGGCACGAATTAAACTCAACTAGTGTCAGTTGTAGAGCTGGATCTGGGCCTGGCAGGTAGTCAACACACAAGCTGTGGTTTTTGCTGCAAAAAGCACTACCAAGATCCCATTAATTCAGCGGGTGATGTGGAGCGATGTCATTCATATTCACTGAGGAAGGCTGTGTGTCTCCACATAACAGATGTCCATTTGCTGACACCCTACATATTCATTCTTGTACATTCCTGCAGGTGTGTTTGTAGGCGGTGATCTCGCTGTGATGCACCCACTCAGTATAAAGAGTATGGAGGAGGAGGGAGGCTGAGTCTTTAGTGACAATAGCCTCCCTCCAGTTGCTCTCTCCGTGGGTGTTGGTGGGGGACATTTAGCCCCTAGCAAGACCCCCCCCGAAGACGCCCCCACATTCTGGGGATGACTACCTGCCTAGGAGCTCTCTCTCTGCCCATCTGTCCCCTCCAGAGGCTGCCCTCCTCTTCCCTCCTTCACCACAGTGCTCCTGGAGAGGCTGCAGGCTCCCACACACACAAACCAATGGGTGATTGCTGACTAAGCTCTGCATCAGGCTGACTGTGCAAACAGAGCATCGCAGGGGGTAAAGATTGTGTGAGCGTGTGTGTAGGAGGGTGTAGGCTGCTGTTGTATTTGTTGGAGAATGAGTCGGTGTGTGTGTTTGTGTGTGTGTGGGAGTTACTAGGTGGGAGATGGAGCATTCATTAATGTTGATGGATGTGTGTGTGTGTGGGAGTTTGTGTGGAAGGACACATATGTAGGAGGTAGAGGGTGTGTGTGGGTTTGTATGTAGGAGGAATTCAGGGGTTGGCCGTGGGTGTTTTGCTGTGTGGGTGGGGGGGCTGTACAATAGTGGTACTATTAATGTTTTACCTCATCATCTTTATTACAGATTTCTAAAATAAATGGTTTACAAGCCTAACGACAGCTGTTAGATTAAAATATCTGACAGATATAAACAACTAACAAGGTGCACTTTGTTGCATTTACTGGAACTTTTGGCCGTATTTTATGGTCCTTATCAGCAGATTGATTTTAATCAGCCATGGAAATTTATATAATATAATACAAGCCTTTCTTTGGAAAAAAAATATTGTATGTAAACCCTGAAAGACAGGGTCAGTTTAATACATGATGATTGTAATACAATCATTACAATTACATGATTGTAATAATGCCAAATTTGCATCTAATTGAAATAAATATTTAACTCAGGGATATTTTTGATCATTTCATGAAAATTTGATGCCAATATGTGGGTGTTTTTTGTTTTTTAAACAGCATACCCTTGTGTCTTGCAGCAAAGAAGCAGTTTGTAGTCTTATTCCCACAAGTGGGGCTGTAGGAACGGGCACAATGTGACCTTCATCCCTGCATACTCAGCCCATTAGTCCAATTTACTCAGCTGTCAAACTCCAAATTCACACTGTTAACCATTCTGAGAGCAGGAGGTTAAAAGAAGAAAGGCGCTCTGCATTCCTGTCACCCTCTTGGTTTTAAACCTCGCAGTCTTCGCACAGAAACTTGCTGAATAAACCTTCCTCTCTGTCCAGCAGTGAGAAACTGAACCCCCCCCCTCTCTCTCGGTGGGAGGATGACTGCAGATGAGTTAGCTAAACACTTTCTGGCAAGCAGGCATGCCGCCGGCGGCACACACGAAGCCTGCAGGCGTGGGAAAGACATGACTCTGATAATAAGCAGCATTTGGCCCTTCTAACCTCTGCAAGCTTTGGTTCGGGCTAGTTGTCTCTTTCTCCCTCACTTTTTTTCTCTCTCTTTTTCTCTCTGCGATTGGAAGAGTCACAGGAGAGGAGGTCAGCCAGGGAGAGGCCCACAGCTGCGGCTGCGAGGTCCTGGTGTGTTTATTTGGGCAAGCCCAACCAAAATAAGCTCCAGCCAGGCATTGCTCCTGAGGACTGGGGCCACCACCGCTGCGGCGCTTTTCATCCTAACAATGGGGAAAGTGCTCTGACCGAGGAGGGAGCCGCACGGCACAGTTTACCGTACAACAGCTGCCTCCTCTGTGGGGGAGGAAGTGCGCCGCAGATGTGAACAGGATAGATGGTTCATGTTCCCACACCTACTCCTGTTGTACAGTTGTTCACCCGTGCTCAGCGGTCAGTGAATGAGTTCCTTTGTTTAACATGAGAAAGTTTGCCTGCCTGGTGGAAACACCACAGGGTGGAGATCCAGAATGACTTCAGTAAATGATATTGATATATATATATATTACATGAAAAACGTCACATACGGTGTATAATGTCAATACATAGAGCTGTGTGTAGTGTTAACATAATTCAAAATATAATCTTTATCTATATGACCAATACATGTGTTGTCATGGTCCTCATGGTGTTCTGTAAATCTTTAGGTTGGATTGGTGTTAATGTTTGTGTGGACTCAGTGATAATGAATAATGTAAAAAAAAAAATAGCAACACAGTTGCCCTGTTTTTTTGTCTGTGAAAAGAGAATAAAGGGCTCTAAGATAAACAAAGTCTAATTATAGGTGGTACTCCTCAGTGTCAATATAATGAGCCAAATTTTTAAGGGCCATAAAATGCATTAGGTCTCAACAATGCCTTTGATCCGTTGACCTGCTCTGCTATCACACAGGTGATCTATATTGGGGGACAACAGTTTTTTATATGCTGAATAATAACATCCCAAACCTGCTTTACTCATCACACTGACCTGCACTGACCCAGCCATTAAACGGGTCTCCAGCCCTATGCAAAGGTGCACAGGTGTGCCCCAGGCCTCAGTAGGCCAGATGACTGACAGTTGCCGGCCCACTGCCCCCTCTAGCCGCCAATCAATCCTCTTGCCCCCCGCCGCCTCCTCTCTTCTACGGCTCTGCTCATCTGTTACGGGCCGTAAAGTTGACAGATGACTAGCTGTCCTGCTTATCTTGTTTGCCCCACCCACCCCACCGCCTCAGTCACTGTCCAGCTGCTTACCTGTTTGCCCCATGTCATACCTTGCCCATGCCCAAGGCCTTACCTTACCTTAACATACCTCCTCCCTTTGACCTCTCAACTACCTCTACAGGACTCAAACATTTCAAACATCATCCTTCCTTAATGAACAACCCCCTCCCACCCCTTCTCACATAGCCTCTATCGGTCACTCAGCGCCCTTGGTAAAAGCCCTGGATGTGTTTGCCTGGTGAGGCCCCCCTCAGGTCTGACAGTGGGGGAACTGCGTGGGGCCACAAAGAGGGACACGTGTCAGCTGAGCCGACAAACAAAGCAGGTGTTGTGGCAGGGGCTCGAGGAGGGGCAGCTGTCCATCAGACACTGACTACATCACATATGGCCACTAGATCAGAGCCTGACTGAGTGACAGCCAGGCTGGTGCTGGTTGGAGTCAACACTGCTGACCTTAAACTGACCATTCTCCACTGACATGATCATTCTGATATTGTTTTAGCTGGTGCTATTATCTGTCCTAGCAATGTTAATTTAAAGGAACAATAAGTAAGATGTAATTTGTTTTGTAGCACAAATTCGAAGTTGATAATTGCTCCATATCACTGACTTAAGAACTTCCTCTTGCTGTTGCTCACCTTGTTGTAATTTGTTTTCGACTCATGGCTATTGCCGAAAGCTTCCTTTTTTTCTACATCTAATTTATCTACAAGTGGCATTTGTGGCTGTAAGAAGCAACAGATGCCAACACTGGTATCTGACACATCTGCTAGCTCTCATCTGCCTCTAGTTTGGGCTACCTGCAGGATACTAGCAGACAACCACCACCCCACAGGGCCCAGATTCTTAATCATTACCCCCCACCTACTCTGAAAGTAAAATGCAAAAATGCAGACTGCCCTATGAGATTCCTCTACATAATTTGCTGTCCTCCCCCTCCCCTAACCCCGGCTCCACTAAAGCATCACTCCGAGGTCTGACAGCAAGTGGGTGATACTGACAGGTCGCATTGATCTCCTGGCTGGGAAAGAAGTCTGCTTGACAATGGAGAACATGTGTCCGTTATAGGACAAGCCTTAACTTGTCTGACCCCCTTATTTGGGATGCGCCCACAGAAAAGCCATCCCTTGGTTAAAGACATTTTTTTCATCTGCTTAGACAGGAATTTGGTCTCATGTGAATTTTCTTGGTCTGACTTGTATTTAGTTTTTCTTTAAAATATTGAATAGAAACATTCATCTTTGATTCAGTGATTTGCCATGTTGTGTACTCCCTGCTTGGTGGGTTGTGTTTGTAGGTCAGATTCAAGGCTTTTTTGGGGTTCCTTTAATGCGGCAGCAGGGAGAAATGTGTTATTGTCTGTGTGTGATTAGGTAGTTCTGTTCCATTGCCGTTTCTTCCATGTAAACATTAAATATGAGCCAGCCCACTTCTGAAATATCTTTGATAGACGATATATATAGCTAAATTCCATTTTACAGCTTTGAAATGGCTCATTCTGGTCGCATTAATAAAGACGTTGTGTAGTTTGCGTTTGACTGTGGCATTCAATTCTTTCACAATGATCATTGTTGTATCATACATTACATTGATTGTGGGTAAACCACATAGTGATGTGCACATGCGTGCGAGCCTGACAAATACACAATTGGCTTCAGTACAGGGGAGAGTTGGCCCTATCTGTCCTGAGCCATGTGTGTGTGTGAGAATATATGTTGACTCCCATTGACAAAACTGAACTGTAGGATCTGGCCGGTAGAACACGTATTTTGCAGCAGCTTGTTGTTAGTGTTTTTATACTCATGGATGTTCACAGTATTTGTCTTGATTACAGAACCCTTGAATGCAACAGAGAGTGTGTACTAATGGAGAAAATTCAAAGAATGAGCTGCCTACATTGTTTTGCAGTACACAGAAATTCAGCCATCCTGACCACCTTATCTGGAAGCAGGATAAACAATGTAGCCCAGACGTCCTCCCCAGCCACATCCTCCAGCTCCTCCTCGGGGATCACATGACGTTCCCAGGCCAGAAAGGATATATTATGATCACATGCCTGAGCCACCTCAACTGACTCCTTTTGACAAGAACGCTCAGTGAGTTTACTCATAGTTACTCCTAGAAGTGTGAGTTCCTCACCCTGTCTCTAAGGGTGAACCCATCCACCCTGCTAAGGACAATTTAATTGTTTCAGTCAGTATTCAAAGCTCACAATTATAGATATGGGTAAAGTAAATTAGTCCCAAAATTGGCCAAAAGTCTGGTTCTAAAACTGCAGGTCGGTACAAAATTCACACTGCTTCTGAAACCAAATGTGTAAATATTACTATTGCAGATGACATGGTCAGATTAACTGTCTATGATGTGTCCTTCGATTGCTTCTCACTTTTGATGCTTATATGTGGCCGATACTCGCCTCAAACAGCTGGATTGGATATCGGTGACAACCTGACCAATCTATTCAATTATATTCTATATTTATATACTCTACACAATAAATACTGAAATTTACATTCCTTTTTAAGTTTTGACCATTTTGTTGCTGCAATTAAAAAGTTTACACTTGAAATGTAATGACCTAAAGCTCAGGTATTGCTGTCGGGACTGAAAAGGTGGGATTGTTGCATCCCTAGCTAAATGGGTCAGACCTACTCATCAGTGTTTGACGTCTGTGAAGTACTTGCTAAAATATTCAGTCATTGCTGGAAGATGAAAGGTGATGAAGTCATCCAAGACATTTACTGCCAGACTCTTTGTGTCCAGAAACCCAAAGTGTGGTTTCTCATATCCAACGTGTGGATGAATTATATCTGAAATATCACTGTACACGTTGAGTACATTGGTGCAACTTAAAATAGGCTTAGGCTAATAAAAACATGGCATAAACCAGGAAGCACACGGCTCAAAGTTGAAAGTTAAAAATGAAACTTTTTTTTTTACAGTAGTTTACCTCCGTGACCGTGGAACACTTTCCCTCTCTCGTTTTATTTTCCTATAGGGGGTGAGGTTTGAAGTGGGTTGACAGGTCCTCCTAACATGCACATGAGTTGAGTTTGAGTGGGTTGGTATGTTAATTGCAATTCAAATCTTTATAGATGATTGAAAAAATAAGCAGATGAAATATCATCTGCAAACCCTCTCAAACAGCCAGAGAAGTAATCTGTTATAACTGTTAATGCCGTGACTTTCCATTGAGGTAATAAACCTTTGAGGTAAAAAAATAAAAAATGCTGTCATAGCCCTTTTAACGTATAACATATTTCCTATCATTGTAATAAACATGACATACAGTGATTTTCATAGATATTTTTTCCACTTTTTTCATTTATAGCATTAGCAAGATTATTTATTTGCAGTCAATTTCCAGCAAAAACACAAGAATCTTTCATATACTGTATCATCATTCCTTCCAAATGGACTATCAATTTAATCTCTAAGAATTTACTTTTTAATGGTTCTTTGCTGTGATATTTATTAGAATATAGCTTTTATTAACTATTAAAATGTTTAAATCACAAATATGTCAAATGCTGCATATTCATGCCTGCCAGAGTTTGCTCTTCATAGTTGTATAATCAATAGCAGACAATAGATGGCAATAATGGGAATTAAGTTTCATCTTAATATTAGACAATAAGATTGCCATACGTGTCATTGGCAGCCTTGAGTGTTGTTTTGTTTTTGATGTTTCTATGGTCCCTGGATCTCAGATCTAAGTATCTATTTTGACACTGCTCTTTTTGTGGAAATATGGAAGAAAACAATATTTTGAGTCATCTCATCTTTTAAGAGACCGCAGTTAATTGACGACATCCCTCCTTGCGTCACTCACGACACCACAAGCTGAAGTGTGGTGAGTGTGTGTGTGTGTGTATGTCTGTGAAAATGACAGCAAGTGTTCTAGTGAAGAGTAGGAGGGTGACGAGAGTATGAAGAGTGCCTTTCATACTCATGTGAAATGAATTTGTGCACTGAATAATGCATCACAGCTCGACTGATGAGCCATGCAGCATGTGCTGAGGGCTCAAATCTGCATGAAAGCTCAAGCTAAAAAGAGGGATGGTTATAGTGTTAATACATGTCTCAAATGATGTCTTCTTCAGATTGAGGTGTAATCATCCAGTTCTGTTTTATCTGATGTTGTTTAGAGATTGGATTATTATGTTTTGTGATAATTAGCTGTTTTGTGCAGATTACCGAAGTAGTTCACACTTGTGAAGATGTTTACAGTGTGTGTTTACAGCTCATAAATATTTTAGTGGAGTGGAATAGGTTTCTTGCCTAGATTTGTTTTCTTGAAACATTAATACATCTTAGTTTTCAAGTGAATCTTGAATCATCTCTCTTGACCTCTTCAGGTCATCATTGTTTCTCGACCGTTACATCTGTGAGATCTGATAACAAGAACACATTAACCAGCCATTGTTGGATGTCCAGGGTCATAGTCAAAAATCAATACCTTGTTTTTTTTTGTCTGAATAGGCCAGCCACTATCTCCACAAGCAGATGCTTCTAATGGTCTGGGACAGAGTGGATCATTGGGTCTGAGGAGTGGGAAACATGTTTATAGAGGTTATCTGGCCCATATGAGAATTTATGTATCCCTGTGCACAAGTGTTACTGATTTACTTGCTTGTGTCGTCTGTCATCATTGTGTTTTGTTGGAAACTTGTACATCCTGTCTCTTGTCTGACAAATGTCCAACACAGAAGTCTAATATTTCAAGCTCACCTGTGAGATTTCACTTTGGAATTTGAGGCGGTGATATCTACAAACGTTTTTTTTCTTGGAAAAACTATCTTGGTTTTCAAGGATATTATAGCTCAGTGCTTCTTCCCATGATCCCCCTAGATGAGGACAGATGTCGAGCATCTTGCTGCAACTTCCTGCAGTTGTTCAGGGGTGACGAACTGGCACTCAGCGACATTCTCCAGCTCCTCTCTTCCATGGATTAGCACGGAGCTTCTCGCTTTTCCTTCCACAGTAACGTTCACCTGAACTCTCCTGCTCCTGTTTGTGTCCGTCAGGGCTTTGATGTTGGCCATGACGGGTGTGACCCGGTGGGGCACTCTGAATGGCTTCCCCTGTCTCTGATTCCTCACTGGGGAAAAAAAACCACACATACTCATTACAACAGGCTGTTGTGGCTCTGTGTGAAGGCATTCCCACCTGTGACTGGGGCTGTGAGACGGGTGGAGGGATGTGTGAAATATCAGTGTGAGAGGGTTGGAGGCTGGGCAGCAGCTCAGAGAGACAGAGGGAGCGGGCCAGCTGTAGATCTAATATCCCCTATGGGCCTGCCGGCTGGGAAGGCCTGCCTAATATGATACACATGTGCTACATCCTGTCTGAGTCGCTGCCTGGCTTTGTGATGCTGAGTAGAGGCATGGAGGGAGGGAGGGAGTGTGTGTGTCCATTATGTGCATGTGTGAGGACAGCTGGACAGCACTTTTGCCATGTATTGATCTTCCAGACTGGAGTGTTTACGGTGTTCGCTGTAAGTCATATTGTTAGCTTTCACTGATTACCATTAGCATTATATAGGGAAAGCTAAGCTGCTGATGTATGAAGACAAAAAGGTTTACTTTGTGTGGCTTTCTTCTGTAATTTTGGGATGCTTTAATGTCTGTTTTAGTTGGGCTTTTGCGTGTCAACCAACCCGTCATCAAGCAGACTTTGTGTACAAGTCGGGTGTGTTGGAATGTGTGAGCGAAGCAAGGCCTATCCATTAAAATCCACTTTATCTCTAATTGACTCTCCAGTGGTTACTGATTGACCCTGTTACACCTGCACGGATATGCCAGAGCTTTTAGCAGCCTCGTCAAGGGAGAACAGCTCTTTTGATTTAAATCCACCATTAGTCTCCAACTTAAGCACCGGGTAAAAAGAGGTTATACTGCAACCCTGGCTGACATAGGTGAGCTGAGATTATTTCAGAAGTGGAGCGGTGTTGGGAGAACATTAGTGTACCTTAGAGTCTTACTTGATAATACCAGTCTGACTACCTGGGATTCAATCCACATCCCTCCCCCAGCGACCACAATAGCCATGCTTTGATGGCTTAAAATTAATTACCAATTTACACAGTCCATAACTTTATCTTCAACTCTTGCTAAAGCTGCATGCTGAGATCTGGTGCCAATTTAGGGCAATCATCAACCAATTTTAAAGTTAATTGGGAAATGATGCCTGGCCAATTAGAAAAGTAAGGTGCACAAGAGAGAGGCCAGCTTGGATGATTAAAACCTGAAATGAAATCCACATAATAAGGAACTTTCACATTCAGCGCTCTTAATTAGGGAGGGCTCTTTTGTCTGAAGTCTTCCAGTCTATACTGGTCCTTTACTTAAATTATTAAAAGGATCATGATTCTTTGCTCGGGTAGTGAACTGCACTGTGCTCCGGAGACTGATTACCGGAGGCTCAGCAAGGGTTTTTGGAAGCCACATGCCTGGCTTGTGCAGAGTGCTGGTCTCCTAGGGAGAGGTTAAGGAGAGGAGTGCCTACCTCCCTGGAAGTTGCAGACTTGCTCTTTGCCACCATGTCATCCATCCTTGAGCCTAATCAAGTTATCATGTCAACAAATCTCCCATCAGGGGCCTCACAGCTGACACTCTCAGAAAGACACCCACAGGAGGGCAACAAATTTTGAGCAGCAGGGCGTTGCTAAGAGAGGCTGAGGCACCTGTAAAGGTCTCCTCTCCTGCCCACGGAGAGGTCTCTCCCGCTGGGCATCACACTGCTCTCTTGCCCCTGGTCAGCGACATAGGACAAGAGCAGGGAAGCGGGAGCCATAGTTAATGCTGTTCACAATAGGTTGAAGACACAATAGAAGCACTATATCACCAAGACTGTCAATGAATTTAAAAGCAACCCACAAACAATTAGCTGAAAGGGCAGCGAGGTTTCATGGCCGTAGGCCTCAGCTCTGCAGGCCAGCGGAGACAAACTGTCCACCCACGTGCAAATGGCAGCTGGTGATTCTGCCCAGAGAATACGTTCACAGACTTCTGTGGATTACCGCCTGACCTTTAAGTGTGTCCCCCAAAAATAAACCACATGCTGTGCCCTTCCTCCGGTCACGGGATGGTTTATGACTCCTTGAATGTAGGACATGTCGCCCAATAGTTTGTATTTGTGGCCATATAGAATTACTTTTGTTCGGTCCATGGTTTACATTGTTGGCAATATCAACCAGCCAGCTGTTTCCCTTGATGTTTTATGATGTCGATGCTAAATGTTTACTTTGTGTGATGATTCAAAGCAAGTCTAGCTGTTTTTGCTGATAATTTCTAACTTTTGAATATTGGTTTTCTTAACAAACTTCTCCTTTGTGCCCACTTGGTTTAGCTAAATGAGCCATCAGCAAATCCTGGATAGCATAATGTCTCTCTTGATTTGATTTTAGAAAAAAGGCTTTGTTTGCATCGTTTTTGTAGTCCTAAAATCATCCAACATGAAAAACAAATGCCATCTTTGATTTGTGCAACTGGGTATGAAGTCCATCTGTTCACAATACCCTAACAAGAACAAAACGCCCTTCAGGGCAATCAGAGCTCGCCTGCCTTCCATGACCAGAAAACTTGTGAGGCTCTAAACTTACCTCTGAAGTGTCCCTATTTGATGGAATCACTTAAATAGGTTGGCAAGCGATAAACAGTTTGCGACAGAATGGCAGATCAAGCTCGTCCTTTACTTTTGGCAACAGATAGTTTGAAACCACATTTCTAAAGATGTGAGTTAGCCCAGGTTTTGTTCATTAGCGGAAGGTTTCAGGGGAAACATATGCAAGAGAAAAATAAAAGATGACTCAATGGCATCCGATTTGTGAAATGAAATGTATGAAAAAGTCTTAAAACGCTGGCAGTTCAAGTCCAAAAGTTTTTTTTAAATTATTTTTTAATAATAGTTAAAAAAAGAAAAAGTTCATGTTAAGTTATGATGGTGGGGGATAAGCAAAGCATGAACATATTGTGCCTTTAGAGAGACGTTAAGAAAAACCCTGGCCAAATTTAAGTGCAGCCTCTTAGCATTCTCTCCGTCCAGCGCATCTATAAATCATTCTTCTGACCACCACTTCTCCCCACCACTGACCAGCTCGACCCATTGGCCAGGAGCCAATCCTGTGTCCGGACAAGGCCCTGACCCGTTAACCTTGGCCAGAGCCCTTGGGCCAATAGGGCGAGGCAGTCAGAGCTGCGACCCCGGCAGCCAGGACTACCTGCTGCTCTGGCATAATGCAATTGGACACAGCCATCAGAATGATGGAGCACAGTGAATTCTCCACGCTGACCACTCCAATGGCTGATGACCACTGCGGCCAACACTGGCTTCAGCCCCTCCAGAATGTTAGAAAATGGCCCTTTTGATATTATGTCACAGATGCCTTTTTTGTGTTTTTTTTTGCCTCCCATCCATATTGTGCTTTAGGTGCCTGCAGTTTGGGCCCTTCTTAAGAGGGCAGGGTAAAGAAGGTACTGTTTTAAAGGGACTTTTTTTTCAAGCCAGATTTCTGCTTTGTGTTTGTCAGAGTAGAGAGAATAGTCCTAATTGAAAAGCCACTCTTTCAGTAAAGTTCAAGTAATATATTAACAAGTTTAAGTTTCAGAATAAGAGCCTCTTTTTTAGTTAGTTTGCTGAAACTCTGTTTGATTACATGAGCCATTCATTCCTTCATTTACATATTCTGTAAACGTTACGCGCTTACCCCAGGTCTTAGCGATTCATTCACATTGTCATATTATAAATAAGGCTGGCCTAAACTCAGGCTCCTGCCGACATTTCCTCCCTCCGTCTCCACCTCTGTTTTGTTAATGACATGAGGTTCACACTGGTAGCATAATTACTAACATTAGACCAAACTAAGAAAGACTCTGCAGGACGCTCACCCCATGAAGTCAGAATTGCTGTTTGCCTCTCAAGAGAAAAGGTGTGATAGTGCTTCCCTGCCTGCCTGTATAAACTGAAGGCATGCCAGTGTATTCATACAGGTTCTCCTGCCGAACAAGCACACACCTGAGGGACCCCCTCAGAATCAACACAATTAGCGTCCTCCATGCCCCGCAGAGTTAAACTCTCAGTGCAAACAAATGCACCTGACTGACGGGCAGCTTAGGCAAATTACTTGTTTGGGGAATGGGCTGAGTCTCTTTGGGCTTACAGAAAGGCTGTGTGAATTTCAGCTGGGAGCGTTTGCATTACAGAACAGCGTGAGAAAGAGAAGCACCTGAATACAGCTCACCTGAATTGACAGAGGATATCTTGTTGAGAGTGGGATTTCGAGTTTCCTTCATCATAGATTTATACACCCCCGTTGGGATGTTAGAAGATGTATGTAGAGAGGTATAATGTGATGGAAATAATGCAACGGAATGGAAATGTCAGTTTCAGTGTACTTAAAGCAGCTGCAATAGAATGAGATGTATTTTGCGATGTGATTATCCCATAAAGGGATGGATCAGCAACAATTGCTATGAATAAAATAATAAGTGGCCATCATCCATTACTTTCATAATTTTGGCATCTGTCTCGACTGCCAAACTTTTTTTTATTTATTTCAAAGGATCGTTGCATGCTAATATTATCATAACATCATAGTCGTACACTTTATTTGGTCTATGCATGAACCTACTCACTGCAGCGGTCACACCGAACTAATTCACTACATCCACACTAATATGTTTTTCGTTTTCAAATGCATAACTTTTGGTGCGTTTATTATGGTTTCAGATTTACCACCTCTGTGCTTTTGAAAAGCGGCTTTTGACACCATAGATCACTACATATTTCTTGATCGATTGGCAAATCAATTTGGCGTCTCTGGCCTGGTTCTCGCGTGATTAAAGTCTTACTTATCTGAAAGAAAACAGTGTGTTTCCAGATAATGATACGACATCAAAACTTTCCATTGTGAAGTATGTAGTACCTCAGGTCTCTGTTTTTGGACCTCTGCTTTTCTCTCCTTATGTTTCACCTCTTGGACAAATAATACACAGTAATATAATTAATTTACTCTGTTTAAGCCTTACATGGTACTCAGCTGTATTTGCCTGTAAAGGCAGATGATCATTCCCAAATTATTTGATGATAGGCCTACTTGTCATAATTTTCCTTTATTCTGATAAAACTGAGATGCTGGTCATTGGTCCGGCTCGACATAGACACCAGTAACTCTTGACAACTGTGTGGTTTATAAAATTTTGGTGGTATGCTATACAGATTGTAACCCCCTTGAGGCCAATTTGGGATTTGTGATATTGGCCTGTATACATTTAATTGACAAGACCTCAGACCACTTACTAACTTGATGCTGTGATTAGTCCTGAGTCAGATACTAATATTTATATCATTATTTCACGCTAAAATCTGCTTTAAAATGCAAAGAGTCAAAAGCGTGGCTCTTCCCATAAAATTGCTATTTTGTTCTGTGTAAATGTGTGTATTTCATTAATTCAAGTTTCACTTTTTCTTGTCTTAGTTGCTATTTTGTGAACGAATGAATTTAAATTAATAAATGAATGGGATTCCTCCAGCAGAAAGAAGGGGGTATCCAATAAAGTCCAAAGTTTGACCTCACTATGAAATTAGCCATTGTGTTATCTTTCAAAACCCCAGGCTCGTCCTCAAAGCTTATTCAATATGGGCCAGTAGATCCCATTACTCATCTCCAGAGAAGTTTAGTTTGGGGTCCTGACACTTCAAAAGGGGCCGGAGGCTTGGTACAATGTGCTCTATGCCTTTTGCAATGGGCCAGGGTCTCCAAGCTGCACAGAGCCAGGAAGAGAGAGAGAGGTGGGCGTGATATTATGTCCTAATAGGCCAAGCTGGACTGACAAACTGATAGCATCTGCCCGCTTTGTCAACGCAGGAGAATTTAATGGATGGACTGAGCGCCAAACGTTCAGCAGGACAGAGATGAGGACAGAGATGGATGGTTAAGAGGCCACAAGCTTCCTCTGGCCATCGGGTCCAGCTTCTTATCTCTGACCGTCACTGGCCAATCGATTGGTTGTGGGGCATTGGTCATCAACTAAACCCAGGTCACAGCTTTCTTCTTCAGCCTTGGCCAACGGTGCACAGCATTGTCAGCCTTCATATATGCCACTGTATGCAGATGGATGAACGATGGATGAATGTCACTGTGTTAGATAAGTTAAAAAGGTCATCATGGTCTGAAACTGAATTATTTGCAAATATTAAGGGATGTTTAGTGTGGGACTAGGGTGTGTTTTTTCCTGTGTAAGTTTCGATTGATATCGGCGATTTTTGTTTTTCTTTCTTTTAGTGACATCTTTGGTCACAAGAAGATATTACTTTGGACTTTGATATTCAGTAGAGGCACTGGCTATATGTAACACTGTACACTGTGGCTTTGCATTTTATATTTGTTACAATCCAGCTGCTTTTGTAAATGAGGGACTTTCCCATAGGTGTATCAAAGCTTTTATAAATTGTCTTGGTTGAATCAATAATATATTGATCTGCAAATGGTTTTTTTAGGATTTAAATGAAAAAGAAACGTTTTTTTTGTCATAAGCCTTTTTCAAAATATAAGTGTATTATAAAAGACTTTTGAAACCTTTGTAAAAGTTCTGTTTTCTCCCTCCTGTCTGACGACAACAAAATAAGGATGCTTAGAAACACATTGACCAGAACATTATATGTAACCTGCTATGTTACCTCGTCTCACAGGCAGATTAGATTCCTGTTATTGTGCAAATACTTGTGGCTCTATCCATAATATCCCTGTTAACTAAAACATTGCTGCAGGAGAAATCAGTGTGTAAAAGCCAGATAGCCATGTAGATGAAGTCTAATATATAAAATATCACTGCCTAACAAGTTGCTGTTGGAGATTCTGCAACAAAGATATCATGTTTAACGATGGGAAACGTATCCTCTTACTCAGGTCTGTGCAGTATTCAGGTATAAACCAAAATGGAAACAAATTTTAAACAGGCTATAGTATTTAAAATGTCTGATGGGGGTTTGGGGGTGTAACCTGGTTTTTCATGGCTTGACGGGCTGCAGACAGAAATCGCGGGGCCCTGCGGGGTAGCCATTAGGGCACAAGACGAGGGGAGCCAAGAGGATGTCTGCACTCCAGGGATCTAATCCGGGTCCATTGGCTCTACTTTGGTAAAAGACCAGTTTTGCAGTTCCTGAGCTCCCTCGGGTTCTAGCAGGTGCTTTAGTCCACCAACAATTAGCCATCCCAAAGGTCTGACTACTTTTGTGGCTGAATTAAGCCCATAGGAGCATTAACTCTAGTCACATTGGCCCCAATGGCAAAGTCAGCAGGGGCACCTTTTTTCGGCTTGGTTAACTTAATTGTTTCATTTTCTTGTTGGGATGTTAATAACATCCAAATCCCGACTTAGTCCCAAGGATCTTTTCTTACAATGTCAAGAAAAAGAAAGAAGATTGAAAAACTCTGCATGTGCTGACAAATTGCTTAACTGGCACAGTCACTCAGTCAGTAGCAAATTCTGGCTTCAGTTGATACTATATTGACGTGAAGGGCGACTGTGTTGGACTCCATCCTTTTACACAGTTTACTTTTTCTCATCATTGCCCTCTTCAGTTCTCAGTTCTTTGGTCTGTGAGCATCTGCTCTGAGCTCTTCTTAGTGAAGTCTTTACTGCCTCACCTTTTAATCTTGGTTTTGGAATCAGCCCTCTTCTTATCGTGACGCTTTGAGCTTCTGCATGAGAGTGAAATTAATTGTATGCTAAGCAGAGTGGAATTAATGGCTTGCACTGAAACCTGTGGCCACGGCTGGCTTAGCCCCTCGCCGATCCCCCTGATCCTGCTTGTTACAGGAGCTTGGCCATTGTAGATGGTGAGATGATTGTGTGGTTTCGGCCTCTTGTCTCTGTCTCTTTTGTCTTTTGGGGGAGCGCAGGGATCTGTCCTTTTGTCTGCCTCCATGTTCCTTTCAGGCGGTATCACAGCTGGCCCCTTTAATTCACTCAGGACATCGGATGACCCTACCCCCCAGGAGGCTACTGTAAACACACACACACACACACACACACACATCTAAAAGGGTTGCTTTCTGCATTTTAACCATTTTGACATTTGTAAATGAGATCCACAATTACTTGAATATTGACAGGGTACTTTGTCAGGCTTGTCTCATGATCACTTGCAAAGCTAAACCTTTCAAATGCATATCATTTCCCTAACAACTGCCGTGTATTGGGCAACTAACAAACATGTTAGCATTCATGTTTATTGTACTTTCCTTGCACAACCATTATCCAGTTAGCAAAGTTTCAACAAAACTGTGTGACTCGGGTTTTCATCAGGTTGTCCCTGGGAATCCCCAGCATGTGTTGTCTAGCCATCTGCCCACTCTAAAGATGCCGACTCATTGAGCTTCACAAATAGAACTACTATATGGTCAAACAATTACCTAAACAGCTTGGTAATGGTTTTATGGTGTCTGGAATGATGGCCTGCAAAATAAAACTACAGGATCCCCACAAAAACCTTACATGGCTGTAAACATGTATTAACCAGAAAATGGGCCTTGTTTGGCATCATTTAGAAGAGACAAAGACTGTCCCTCAGACAAAGAGGAAAGATGCAGTAAGAAAGAGGGGATTCTCCATAGCTAATGAGTTGCACCATAGAAATGTAAAGAGGTGGGTCTTTAGGAAGAGTGGTTGCCCCGCTGGTCGGGCCTGATAGACTGTAAAGTGTGGAGGTCCGGCCACTGTGCCCACTGTCCATTGTGGCCGTGTTAATTCACCCGGGCCCCCAGTTATGTCACGGAGGTCTTTTATTGCGGCGTGAGGTGGAGAGGGACCGAGTCATTATGGGAAGGAAACTCTCCGATAAACCAGAGATGAGAAAGAGGCTTTGTTGATTGTTCGTTCTTTAAGAATGTCAAAGAGGAGCACCCTCCTCCAGCCACAAATAAAAATAGAACTCCTAACAGCAATGGAGGACATGCCAATTTACCTCAGGGTCCTTCAGCGACAAGGGCCACTACTCTACCTCATGAGAAGTGGTCAGCCATTAAGAGGAATTGACAGGGAAACCCTTGTGTCAAATGAACATCAATCATATAAGGAGACTGACATGAAAATTCACAGATGAGCAGACGATCCTTGTTCTTTTGTAAGTTTCACAAGGTGGTTGAGTTAAGACAAACGACTTCTTGGAAATAATGAACGAAAAAAAATGAATAATTCCCAGTGATGAAATTTCTCCACTAGGAAATGCAATGAAAACGCAAGACTAGAGCAACAACTATATTCACATGAAAAATCCTTAAACCATAAGTATCTTAAGATGTACATTTGTATCTAAAAAACACCATGTAAAGCATTGTCAGAAATAGTGGAGCTGCTTGTGCTGTATAGCAAACTTTAGGCCGATCCCTTCATTATCGCATCTAAATGTTTGAATTAGGGGGATATCAGTGTTTTTGTGTTTGAGAAGATGGGGACTTGGAGATTATACCGTCGATTGAAATGTAAAACAGCTATTGCAATTACCCATAACCTCAGCGCGAACCTTGCCTGAAACAATACAACTAGTTTCAAAGGCTGAGGCAAGGCGCTTCCCTGAGAGGCACGGCTAGATAACAAGAAGGCATCATTAAAGGTAAAGGAAGGGAAAAAGAGATTTTTATTTTATCTTTCCTCACAGTGATATGGTCAAAAGAGGAGCCCCCTCAGCCAAACACCGTTTTAAATCCTCTTTGAGAGGGAAGTGAAATCATTTAAGATAAAATGTGAGGTTAGGTCAGTTTTGTTTCTGTGTTTGTGATTTATTCATTGCGATATCAAAGTGTGAAATACAACTTGTTTGGTAAATAGACCACTGGGATTCAATATGCCGTGGCTGCAATGTGTTAAATATGAAAGAACTTCATATAAAGTGTAATTATCAGGCAAATAATGTGAGAAAAATTAATCAAAGTTAGAACTTTTCTTATTGTTGACTTGTCCAACTGGTAGAGGTGTCAGGATTTGGTTTGTGCCCGAACCTTTTGTTGTTGGATTGGTAGTAACAGTTATGTGTGGATTACTCCTTCCTGACCTGCCATGTTCTGTTGCATCTCAGAGCTGTGAAAGGTCTGTTCAGCCCCAAGACAGAGCTGGATTTAGCAGATATTTGCATGTTAATGTCCACAATACAATCCAGTACAGAGAACAGATATGGGATCAGAGCAACTGCTACCTTTTTAAAAAGGGTCTTGTGTCCCTTTTTTCATGGGAGGTCTTTTGACTGTTGGAATTAGCAAAGTGTGCTGTTTCAGTATGCGTGTTGGAGTGGAGGGCTGAAACACACACTACAACACACACACACACACACACACACACACACACACACACACACACACACACACACACACACACACACACACACACGACACACCTAATCTCACCTTTCTTCATTGCCCCAGATGGATAGGTTTCTCTCTCTGTTTTGATGTTCGCTTCTGTCCCCTTAATTCCAGTATTTAATCACTCTGTGTCTCGGCACAGAGACCTCAGCTTGCCCTTAACCCACTTGAGAACGACCCCGATCACTTTTCAAATCTGCTGTGCCTGCAGCCCCAGTATGAGGAGCAGATGTGGGACATGAGCCAATCTGCTACTCGAGGTGTTTGCCATCTCCATCCTCTCTGTCAACACTCTGCTTTCTCTGACACCCTGTCACTCTCACAATAAGAGGCAGAGCTCTTTGTGCTTAGATGAGTTTCGATGGAGACGGTAAACTCTGTCCAACACTGATTTAGATTGGTGGATGTCAAAGGGGTTGTTTGATGTTTGATCGGCTGTTGCCGTTTGTGCTTTAAAGGCCTGACTGTTTGGGCCTTGAGCCAATGTGTCCTAACAAGTATTCTTTAGATTGCTGTTTGCATAGATTTGCATACTAGCCTGAAGATGGGCTTTAATGAAGAAGTGGGTTTTGGAGTATTTACCATTTTGGAGTGAATTGTTCAGCCTGTTGATCAATAGATGACGGAGCAGTTTATAGAGAGGAGAAGTTGTATAGTGTCCAGGTCTTTCTTTCCAATGATATATAGTTTTGTTGTGATTTGTAATTTGCATGCTTAAAAGCCACATCAAGTGAAATAAGGGCCGGGCTGTGCTCGATCAGAACTAGTGTTCATAGTTGCCCCAAACAGCCTAATCGTCTGACCAACAGCAAAAGTAAATTCTGCGATAGTAGATCTGAATGAACTATCATGACAATTTAATAGAAATGAACTAACATGTACGTTGAAAGGATCTTGATGTGTGGCTTTCAAAATATGAGCAAATGAAGGTTATTATTGCATGAATGGTGAAACAGCAATTTTTGTTTTGTCTTGTCCGTATTTAGCTTCAGTTTGTTTTTCTCTTAATCATTTTGCATTGAGTATTACATTTGAATCACAAATATAAGCTGTTCAGTTTTTCTTTGCCGTGGCAAATATTTAGTATTGAGTGTTGCCTCCGCTGGTCTCATCGGGGCAGTGCCTCCAGAGTCCCTCCATTTGATCCATTGCATCTCAGCTGACTTTGCATTTAAGTGTAAATTGTCACCTGACTTTTGTGAAGAAAGAGGATTAAACGCAGTGTTGTTTTGACATCATCTTCTTAACTAATTTTCAGCATGAGATGATAACTATAAATGTGGGTGAGGTGGGAACAGCCACCTTCTTTCCTTGGTGGGCTGCACAAGGGCCCTATTGAGGTAAACAATGCCTCAGCAGAAAAGATAGGTGCTACTGTTTGGAAAAGGAAGCTGTGACTCAAACCACTGCCTTCAGCCTAAAGGTGTGAAACAAATTAACACCTCTTAAACCCAGTGACACGGTGGCTTATGTATATGGTAACTCCTCAATGTAGCAGCAGGAGCCTTCATTCCAGCCACCCTCTATTTAGCCACCACACATGGCAGCGACGCATCAGCTGACCCCCATTTCATAGTAACGTGACAGACAGAGGTTTGTGTGTGATAGAATCTGTGATAATGAGCGTTTCGTTGATGAGGCTAGTCCTGTGACCCGTGTGGTTACTTTATGGTCTTCCCGTGGCCATGCTTCAGTTTGAGGCTTAGTTCAGCGGTGGCCAAAGGCAATTCGTTCTGGTCATGCGGCCGGATACTGAGATGAAAGTAAAGAAGTAATATCACTGCAGTGCTTTCACAAACAAGACGGCTTGTAACTGTAATTTTATCATATCAGGTATTAAGAGGACTATCATAATGCACGTGCCAAACAGTTCACAGGTGGGGGGAGATGGCTAGTGAGGTTTCATACAAAGCTGTTAGTTTTCTTTAATTTTCTACACAATCCAAACAACAGCAGTAAAAGACATATATATTAACCTTTCTAATGCATTTCTTTGCCATAAAACCATGAATTGCAGCTGTGTTTGAAAGGTGCTGTGACATTAAATGAACCTTCTTGCCTTAAATTCTTAAGCCACTTTAAACTTGTACTAAACCAGCAAAATCTTGCAGAAAGTAATGTTCAGGTGATTTTAATTTAATTATTCTCTTTAGATGACCAACATGTAACTCCAGACTAAAGACACTATATTTATATGTCAAATCAGTTGAGCCAACTTACTGTATATTTTTGGCTGTTGGGTGCAAATGAGAACTCATCAGTGATTGTCCCTGAATTTATACATCAAAATGTATTTTTACACATTAAAATATTAAACATGACAGTATTACAACTTAGAATTTTCAACAACAATTTACAAGCATGACATGACACGCAGTCAGTTTCTAGCTAGTGCTTAGCCAGATAGCAAGTGCTGTCAAACCATGATGTGACTAGCCACATGGTGGACTATGCTATGCAACTATGCTAACCGGCGCCAAAGCCGCTAGCTTGTGCTAAATCACATAGCAGGCCATTCTGCATCCTCGGACACGTGCTAACCTAAATTCACCAACCTCTCAAATATAATTGCCAAAAGAACCATATCCGTCTTCGTAAAACAAATACTTCTAAAATAACATATTACTTAAGATGGCAAATGATTGGACTTCCCTTAAAACTTGGTCCAGCTCAGTCATTCAGAATCTGATCAGAATGCCAAGTCCACGCTCAGAGTTCACGTGTCACGTCGGTGAAGTGATGTTTCCTTACGCAGAGCGTCATTTTGGTATTCAGTCAAGTAAAGTTTACTTGATTTGTTTACATTCAGGTTATACTAAAGCATATTTACGTAATGTTTAAGTTTTTGAATGAATAACTTTTGATTTCATACATTTCAGTTACATTTTACTTAAACATTATTTAATGTTTATGAGGGCCAAGAATCGTTTTTTGAGTGTAGAAGTCACAATAAAATTGCAATAGAGAGCATCAGTAATGCTGAGGATGAATGTAGAAAGATGATTTAAAGGTTTAAACTAATAGGATGTTTTTTGAAATGGAGAAAATCAGCTGGATTTGATAGTAGTGGATGTGTGTTGAAAAATCTCTTAAAGCCATTTTTGTGAAATTTATTAGATAAGGATTCCTGGTGCTAAGGGGGTCAAATGGGTGGTGTGATATGTGATTGTCTGCTAGAGCAGGTAAGTGAACCCTGCAAGCTCCCTAGTAGTCTGTGCATTACTGAATGCAATACAAATTGAGTGTTAAATGTTCTCTATGCGATATTCAGAGCATTAATAAAGCATCAAACAACTATTTGTAATGTAAAGATATAGTGGAGTAACGTTTACCTGAGCAGAAAATAAAGTTGCTCTCCCTCCATGTGTGTTTTAATTTGAGTTTCTCTGTGCAATGCTTACATAGCCCGGCCGGCCGTGAATCCTGTTAGTGCATGTGAGCGTGCCACATTAGCTATCTCATGGCTGCCGGTCACAGCTAATAACACCGTCTCAATGCTCACCCTGCGGTTCCTCCTCAGGTAAACACTGTTAGCTCTGTCAGCACTGTTACCGTTGTTTGCACGGTTAGCTGCAAGCCACCAGCTCAGCTGTTGCCATGTTGAGAGCCGTGTGAAAGCAATGAATGGGCTCTGAATTTTCGAATACAGCACCTTTTAAGTAAATCTGATTTTCTGTCTCACTGCCTTGCCTCATGCCTTGTCAGGATGTTGCACTGCCACCTTGCAGCTTTGCCATATCCACATCTTTAATTATATTGTTAGAGGCACGCTCCTGCGGCAGGCAGAGGCGTAACACGTGTTGGTGAGGGGGTTGAAGAGAGTTGTGGGTAAATCAAAGCAATGAGATGCACCTGCACCAATTAAACCTCACCTGAATATACTTCGACACACAATTATATATGCTGCATTTCAGACATGCTAAGATCTAAATATTTCTTAGCATTTAGGTCATGTCCACACTACTACGTTTCCATTTGAAAACGCATATCTTTTGCTACGTTTACACTGAGCATCCACACTACGCCAGAGTTTTAGAGCACCGAAAACGGATCCGTTTGAAAACGATGACGTAGACACCCGCGTTCACTACTTGATTGGTTCTTAGCAGTCACAACGTGTTCTTCCCTGATTCGTCACGCCCCTATCACGTGACCCTTTCCTGGATGATCACAAACAACAATAGCCTAGATTATCGATCGACTACTACTGGTTATTTCAACATGGAGAACTGATGACAGGTGTTGCTGACCTTGTTGTCTTTACTAGCAGCTGTTGTCCAGTTAAAGTCTGCATTTTTTGCAAAGGAAGCAGCTGTTATTGAAGTGATTAGTGAGCGGCGTGTCAAGCGGCGTTATCAGCCTTACAGAGCGGACTTCTGAAGTCATGGTTTACGGCTTTGAGGAGAACGACGGACACAAAACAGAGGACTTTCTTTTCCTATTGACTCATAATCTAGTAAACTTTTATGCGTAACATTTTACTAGATTAAAATAAAAATTTGATGTGTGACATAGAGATAGAGCAAGACCCACAGCGTTGTAACTAAGTCTGAAAAATAAACTTTCCACGAAATTTGTCTGTTTGAGTTTATAGAGGAAGCTTTTAAAGAAAGATCTTAAGTATCAAGCACGACCTTTCATTATTAAAGTCTATTATATATTACTCTGTCGTATTTTTTTTAACCAAGCAACCAATCTACTTCCTGTGTAAATGTAAGTAAATGTGATATTCATTTTCAGGTGTTCTAGTATGAACGGGGATCATTTCGAAAGCGGTGCTGAAACGCCCGTTCGGACGGAGATATATATTAGTGTGGATGTAGCCTTAGATAGCTGAGATGCTGTTTTCACATACATTGTGATATTTACATGCATATGTGAACATTTCAGTATTGTATGGAAGTAATTTAATCTAAAGTCAATCTAAAAATGTAAATGTAAAGTTGCACATATATTTGCATATAGTTTATTCAATGAGTGCACTTTCTTGTGTCTTATCTTTGCCTCCCTCCTTACCAGCAACTGAGAAATCAGAATTTACTAGAGCTGCTATTAATCGTGGTTATGGTTGGTCATAAAGCAGATGATAAGTACACCTTTTAAAGTGTGTCTAATCCATACTATTGATGTAATGGTTGTTTAATGTCTGTGTCCATTCCAAGTTTAGTGTGTAAGTGGCTGCTGATTGCCAAATGCAGGCCAGGTCTCCTCCCCATGGACGTGTCTAGAGGCTGGCGTAACACAGGGCCACGACCTGGCTGCTTATACACCATCCATTCCTTCCTCCTCTCCCCTGCTACTCCCTTCCCGTCTCTCATCATCCATTTCTTTGTTCTGTCATTATTTTATGAAGTAGTGGGATGATGGTCATTTCTGGTGAGAGGTAGCCGGATCATAAGGGGAGAGGAGTGTGCCGTCCATCAGACGGCTCGTCCCTCGCTGTCTCTTAACGATGATATCACTGGAGCCAGACAGGCAGCACACACACATTCACAGATAGACACACACAGGAACGCATCTCGTGTCGCCTCGCCTCGGGCTACATGTCTACCAGGCTACTAAGGTGACTCACAGTGGCCATGATGGAGTGTGTCACCGTGGAGTCTGGTGTCTGCATGACTTTGGGTGTGTGTGGCGTCAGTGTGTGTGTTTGTGTGCCTACATACAGCTGAATGCATTGGTGAAATGGAGCATGATTTACCCAGTCACCCCCTGGAGTGCGCCTCTCTTATGAACTCATCTGTGACTCAACTAATAGCTAAACCTGCCACAGATTTAGGTCTGGCCTCAGGACCCCACGACCCCACTGCAGGTTTATTGAAGTCTGCATCACTCAGCTGGCATCCAGAGAGGAGCGGGTACTCATGAACTCATAGTTTTTGTTGCCTTTAGGAGGCCTCACTCAGTGAAATCATGCACTGTGTATGAGCATCCTTTGATGGCAATAAAGCCAATAGGCATAAAGGATCGCAAATAGTCTAGAGCCCTCAGCACAGGACATTACTAATGAGTGATCAGTCTGTTTTACAGCCATCTGGTGACAAGGCAATCATATGACTGGAGCTCCCTGTGAGCGACATGTTTTAACGTTTGGATGGAATGGCAGTGACGTTAGATTTAATTGTGGCACACAAAATCATATTTTACTTTATGACCTGATATTAAGTATGTGTGAATTAAATGGTCGGTTAGACTTGTGACGGGTCAAAGTTCTGTCTTATCGTTGAGTGCAAGTGAACCTGCTCGCCTGCTGTTGGATGATGTTTATAGTCCTTATCAGGCTCCACAGCAGCCAAGCGCAACACACACACACACACACACACACACACACACACACACACAAACTCTAAACATACAAGCCGCTGCCCTCTTGATTGCTTTAGTGGCAGAAACTAACAAACTACACACTCACATACACACTTCAGATTCATGCACACAAGCCTCTGCCCTCTTGATTGCTTTAGTGGCAGAAACTGCACGCAAACCAAACAAACGTGTGTGCATACACACACACACGCACACTCACATAGACACATAGGCACAGTTCCTCTGGCCTCTCAGTCTTTTCCCACACTGATAGAGATCTGGAGCATGCCATAAAGCACAGTCTTGGATCACAGGACACAACGGAGGCCCTCCTCTCTCAGCCCACTTTAGATCCCTCACAGCTCCCGGGGGTGATAAGATGTCTGCGGTGCCTCCCTTATACTCCTCTCCAGCACCTCCCCTCTCTGCTTCTCCTCACCCACTCCTCCTGCTCTCGTCAGCGCCGCCTTGTCTTCACCTCTCTGCCTCGTCACCCTTCTGAAATTCTTAGATATTTCCTCTTGCAAAGTCTGTCATAGCTGTCCCTTCAGCTTTAACTGCACAATAACTATTCCAATGATTGCTAGAATAGCTATCAATCCAAATCAAAGCTAAACTGGTCTGCTTGCTTGACATTTCAGTGGTAACTTTAAACCATTTAAAACAGCGCATCACCAACTATAACTCTCCTGTTTCCTTGACCTCTTCATCACATAACCAGCATGACCTCAGCACCTGCCTCCCCCAAGTAGATTTTTAAGTTGAAATTTCTCAGCTATTTCAATGATGTCATGATTTAATGTCCAATTAATGGATCTGCGGAAACTGAGATTGTTTAAACTCTGTTCTGCAAATTATTTACTGGTGTTTGAGCAAGTCCAACCTTTTGCAGGTTGTAAATCATCTGCCCTCTCTTGACCCTTACAGCGCTATAAAGCAGCGCTTCCTTCTGGCAGGACGGATAAGTGAGCTTTAATAGAGCCTGCAGAGCAAGTTTTACCCTTAAAAGATGAATATTTTTAGTGTTTGTTTAGTAGACAGGAGTCTGTCTAAAAGGGTCATGTAAATATAGATATTTTATGTAATTCACACCTTCCTTAATTTATTAGCTCAGTGCTGTCGAAGCTTGTGGATGATGATGAAACTGCTATACAGAAAGAGTGCATGTGTTTACCTTTCTTCTGTGATCAATCCATAGCGTGCTCAATATAGTTCTGAGAAGTGACATGTTTATAATATTTCTGCAGATATGTAGTTACAGACATGCTGAAATATTTCTTCCTTCTTACTTAGCAGATATAATAAAGTATAATTCTCTCAGCCTCCTGTAGATGTGTAACCATGCTAACAATTTGGACCTGATTGGACCTAGAAAACAGTAAGCAATCATAACTTTTGCAAGTAATGCCCATTTTCTGGATTTTGCTTCATTGCCAGTATGGCCAGCAGGGGTTGTTATGAGTGGAAGTGGTCATCTAGTCATTCAGCATTATGTTGGGTGTGTAGCGTCTAATCACTAAGTGCATACAGTCAGTGCAAACATTACAGTACAGGAGAGGTGGGATTAAAAGGAAACAACTCATGCAATTATTCACCATTGTCAGTAACCCTCTAACATGGTAACAGTGCCTTACAACTGTAGAAATATAACATTGGTTTGTGGTGCTTTTCAGTGTGCACATACAATTATTTCTCTCAACAGTACAACCTAAAGTCAGTTTATATCACCAATCGATCTATCGGAGGTAACAGATGAACTGCAGTGATAGTCGCTTGTCTCTGACAAGTAATACACCATGACACATTCATAAAAATGTCAGTTTTGCTACTGTTTATCACTTACTTACCTAGTGATTCAGCCTGTACTGCTCCTCTCAAGAAAGCTTTTACATGTACTGTTCTGAGCAAAGGACAGGACCAGCAGGAATGTTTTTTACTTTACTACTTTAATTGCGGTTTGTTTGGAATTTATAGGAGAAAAAATTGGGAGTTGACCAGCATGACCGTTAATAGTCACCACAGCCAAACAAAGACCTACATTTTATCAACAGAAAATCCAAGAGGAAATGAGAAATGCAGTGTACAACTTTCCCAGCATTTAAGATGTCCCCAGAATTAAAAAGTCTGGATTTGTATGACACAACAATGAAAATACAATGAAATGAAAATACTGATGAACTACATCTATGAGTGGTTTCATTGACATTTTATTCTCCATTACTGCTGTGGAAACGGCAGGCGGATTGTTACAACGTTCCCACAGACATACTAAGAACTCAAGATCATCTCTTTCTAACACAATAACATCAAAGAACTGCAAAGAAACCAATAACTCTGTCTATCTCCATTACCTTTTCTCGATGTAATGCAAAGGTGTAGCTTAAACAAAGAAACAGAGTAATGTGATGAGACAGCGTGTGTGGGAAAGGACTGGCGAGACGGGTGAACACAGCTAGAAATGAGTGGGTGAAGGAAAGGGTCAAATAAAAAAGGAATGACCACCCTTGGTTGTATGTGTGTGCCTATGATGAGTTGATTGTGACAGAAGTGTGTGTATGTGTGTGCCTATGATGATGGGGAATCCCAGTGCTAGCCACAGAGCCAGATATGGGAGTGTGGGAATGAGACTGAGGGCTGGCAGGCTAACAAGGTCTTACACAGGAGGGGGAGGCCCAAACCAATATGGCACAGAGACTGCTTATTCAACCAACAGAGAGCCAGTACTGTGTGTGTGTGTGCGCGTGTGTGTGTGTGTGTGTGTGTGTGTGTGTGTGTGTGTGTGTGTGTGTGTGTGTGTGTGTGTGTGTGTGTGTGTGTGTGTGTGTGTGTGTGAGAAACCCTTGGCCACTTATTCTCCCCCCTGGCTCAGTTAAATTGCACCCATCCTTGGACTTGCAGTGGTATAACGTACACACACACATTATTCTTCCTCCTGTCTCTCTCTCTTTCTTCCCTAGGGATATTTGTATTTTATTTCTGTGGGGGTATTTGGCGCGGCCTGTGCGTTAATGTGGAGAAGGGAGAATTGGAAGAATTGTGGATCTGCTCTTGGCGCCTGGCTCACACTCAGGATAGCTGTGTGTGTGTGTGTGTGTGTGTGTGTGTGTGTGTGTGTGTGTGTGTGTGTGTGTGTGTGTGTGTGTGTGTGTGTGTGTGTGTGTGTGTGTGTGTGAGAGGGAGTGCTCAGTGATGGTAATGTGCAGACATAGTGAGGAAACTGCCTCCATTAACAAGCCCGAATACGTTTACCAATATTTCATCCACTTGATGGTGCATTTGATTTATTGTGTTCTGGAAACCAGGCTTTAGAAAGTGGGCACATCTTTTGCAGCTTAACAGAAATACAGTACAGCTGCTTTTTTGTTCCCAAATAGTTGTGGTGTTACTTAAAAGGCACTAAGAGGAAATGTCAAGTTTACTATACAATGTGCATTAACGCATTATAACTGTCTTATTGGCTGCTGAAATGGTGTAGAGATGGGAGAGCTGTGACATGATGGGGTCACCTCAGCCAAGTGGGGACATGTTCAACAGGGCTGATATTTAGACCAGATCAGCCAGAGTGGGAGATGACCAGAGGTCAGCTTTATTGTGCGACACTCTAGATGTCACTGACAGGAAACAGCAGATCTGCTCATCTCAGTCCAGCTGGAGGACAGATCAGGAGTGCTGAAGACTGCTTATGTCATCAGTACAGTGTGTCTGAGAGAGAAAGTGAGCGTGTGTCTCAGCAGACATGTTTTATGACATGTGGGTTGGCTGGGTGAAGCACAGCAGGTGTAAGGAGTGTATTTTTAGGCCCTGTTGCAGAGGAGTACAGGATGATTGACAGAAACATTGCTCTGTAAAATCTGCTGACCAGAGAAAGAGACAAAAACACAGACAAATCAAAACAGAGTAAAACCTTGACTGTGTGTTGACGTGTTGAACAAGTACAGATAAATCTGGATTTCCATGGACGGCAGACTGTGTTCACACCCCCCCCACTATATAAAAACAGAATTTCACTTCCTCACCAAAAACAAGAATAACTGAGGAAATATCTATAAAGAATCCAAATAGATTAAAAATGACATGAACATTGCCAAACCTCATGGTGACGGACCAGACTGTGGCGGAACAGAAGCAACATAACAGCAATTTGGCATTTTTTGTTATTATATATGGTGTGTCAGAATAATAGCCTTTATGCCATCTTGAATACATTATCAGGCAGGAGAAGAACCATTATTTATCAAGGTGCACATCTTGAGGATTAAAAGTGTCTTTCAAGGAAAATGTAGCCAATAGCAGCAACACAACTCGACATGCGACCACAAAAAACAATACTAAAGATAAAACCGATATAATGTCTAGCAACATCTGTATAAAAGCCTGAAGAATAAAGATGTGAAAAAGCATGAAGAAGTCATGTCTTCACAGAAGAGTGACCAGCCTCAACTAAGAGGGTTGGCGTACGTGTGCACTGGATGTTGGGGAGATTTCTAGGTTTTGCTGAACAATTTGTTATTTGTAGCAAAATATCTGGCAGCTCCGGATCCTCAAAGCGATGAAAGCAGTGTACACACAGAGAGAGAAGATGTCAGTGTTTGTGTTCAGGAGGAAGAGGAAGAGAGGGAGAGACGGGATACAGAGATAAACATACAGAGAAAGAGCAGCCTCCCTCCTTCTCGGGGCGTCTTGGCTGTTCCTGACGACGAGTTAAGGAGGTTGCCTATGTAAGTGTGAATGTGTGTGTTGTGGATGGCTTGGTGTTGGCATAGAAACTGTCTGCAGGAAGCGGCAGTTCCAGGCGGAGCTCCGCTGGCAGACTCTCTCTGCTCACTTCCTGTGTGATGTTAGGCAGGCAGGCACACGCACCAACACACACGCACACACTTGCATGCACACACACTCGCACAGGGTTGGAGCGGGGCAGAGCGCTCGCCTGGAGAACGGTCCAACGAAATGAGAGAGCGAGGGAGGGAGGCAGGGAGGGAGGGAGGAGGGAGTTCAGCAGAGAGCAGCACTTTCCCACAGTCTGGGGATTTGACACATGGCTCTCACACATTCCTCAGCCCTGCGGCCGACCGACCATTGGCGGGGGGGGGGGGGATAGAGATATTCAAGGTTCCACCCATGGTGCTTCCAAACAATATGGAATTATAAAAGACAGGGAGTGTGTGTGTGTCTGTGTGTGTCTGTGTTCGCATGTGCTCTGCGTATGTGTGTCTTAGCATGTGTTTGCCTCATGCACCAGTGTTAAACCCTTTCTTCGTCACATTTGGCTCGTCCAACAGAATCAGTCAGTGACAGATGAGAGCTGGCAGGTAGAGAGACCTACACCTGCTTTTTTCAGTCTGTCAAGCATTAATGACACACTGACTCATTGTCCTCCTCATTGTCATCATTAAAGATGGTTAATATAACATTTTGAACATGATACATTTCTGTCAAATTAACCGTATAGCCATTGTATAATTGCCATGAATAATTTTGAACACAGCAGTTAACCCTCCATCTTTTGGCCAAGTCTTATTGTTTATGCTATGTTACTCAAAATTAAAGCCACCACATATGCTGGTATTGTACTTGTAGCACAATTAAAACACAAATCTCCATTTCAGAGTGAATTGTTGGGGGTTATCTGCTATTTTGTTTAGTCTAATGCAGTTAATTTGACTCAAATGTAGCACACTGTTTCATTACTTAGCTCATAGTAATTAGCTTAATAGAGATCCAATATTGAAACTGTCTAAACTTCACAAACTTGTTTGCCCCCTCGGCTCTATACAATACAGATTGAATGAGCTTCCTTGTGTTCTTTCTTCATCACATACAGTCATAAGACTGAGGAATCTCGTCCCTTAATTCTTCTCTGTGGCAATCCATTTAGTTTACTTGATTATGGGTAAGACAGGACTAATCTCCATGAAATGTATAATAACAATCCAGAACGAGAAAAAAAATAGGAATGTGGTCTTGTGGTTTCCTGTCTCTCATTTCCCTTGTCACTTTCGCTCTCCTTTCTGTCCTACCTTGTGTAATTTGTTCTTTGATGTTGTGGCCATGAGTCCATCCTGTCACTCTCCAACCGTCACCCCCCCCCATCCAGCCCCCAGTGCTTCCTTAAATAAATGTTCTGCTCGGCGGGATTTTAAAAGGAAGCCAAGGTCGCCCTCCTTGACAATTACAACGCAGCCTGGGAAGAGTTGCTCTGCAAAGCTGCCCTGGCTGGCCCCCGCCAACAGACATACGGACCACCCGTACGTGCTCATGATTGAGTGTGTGTGTGTGTGTGTGTGTGTGTTAGTGTGTGTGCAAGCACTGGTTAAAAACCTGACAAGCAGGAAAAGAAATGGTTGCAAGAGAAACCTGGAGTAGAGGGAGGTGGCATGAGGAGAAGGTGGGGAGATGAAAGTAGACAGGCCCAATCATTTCTTAGTCGAGTGCCCATCCGCTATGGAGGATCCTAAATTGCCAATTAGGATGCCCCCCCCTCTTCCAGCTTTCAAGCATGAGGTCAAAATTAGAACATTGGTGTCTCTAAATGTCTGTGTTTCTCATTTACGAGAGAATCTAAACACAGCGGGGAGGGGAACGGCTGCAGTCCAGGCTGTGAATGGCAGGCAGGCGTTTGATGCTGGGAAAGCGACAACAAAGCATTCCCGAAGGGAATCAACAGGGGGACAAGCGAACACTGCTATTCCGCACTACACCCCTCTGACACCTTGACACCGTAACTTCCTGCTAATTAAGAGGCAACCGTCTCTTCCTTGTCAGCACATCCTCCGTGTGCCTGTGTGCGGTGTGTGTGTGTGTGTGTGTAGAGAGAGGTTAGCTGGACTGACGAGCCGGGTCAGTTGAGATAGGAAGGGATGGGTGGGAATGAAAATTTTTGTTTAGGTGCGTGTGTGAGAAAACACATTTCTGTGTGACACAGGTCTAGGTGTGGTTTAGTAGTTGAGTGCCTCTCATCTTTTGTCAGTTTTTGTGTGTGTTTTTGTCAATGGAGGCATCAGGAGCACAGCTGCTGAGCAGCTTAGCGTGCTAATAAAAGAGAATGAATGATATGATGAAGGTGGGCTCAGTTCCATCGTTATTCAGAGGAACTGGAGGCGGGTTTCAGAAATCACCTGCACCTTTGCATGTCAGGGATCAAACCAGAGATTCATTTTTATTGTGAGGGCGGCACTTTTTTCTATGACCCATGTTTCCTCAGTATATTACCATCTGTTACTACATTGTTTAGGTTAACTTAAAGTGTATTTCTATATACCTACACAGTGTGTGTGTACCTGTGTTAATCCTTTGTTTGACAGTCAAACATCTGTCCTGACATGACATGGAGTGTGTGCGTGTTTTTTCAGTGTAATTAACTACAGGGCAATTTCCACGGCAGTCTAAACCGTTTAATTTTTTGTTTGTCACGAAAGTCGTTTCTGTGTCATTTGCTTTGTGTGAGTGTGTGTCAGTAAGAGAAAGTGAGTGTTCGTGTTTGCTCGGCGAGTTAGGGCATCATGGTGGCCCCATTGTACCCGAGAGGCGACTGATTCCCACAGATTTTTGATGTTTTTAGAGGCAGCCGAAGTGCTCTTTTGTTTCCAGATGACTTGCAGGCAAAAAAAATGTCTGTCCTGTTCAGCCGTCACCATGATCAGATAGCAATGGTGCAGCGAAAACGAACAAATAGCACACACACACACACACACACACACACACACACACACACACACACACACACACACACACACACACACACACACACACACAAGTCTTTCATTTCAGGGACTCGGATGAGGAGGGCTTTGATGTTTCCTCAAGATGTTTTGTTCGGCGTGGCGGACGCCATGCACCACAAAACAGTTCTCCCCCTGTGTGTGAAGGCAGGGGATTAGCAGTTCCTGGAGTCCTTCTAATGAAGCCTGTTTGATGTGAGGGCCCAATTATTGTATGGGGGCCTAGAGAAAGGGCGGGGTGTGTGTTTGTTTCGGGGGGCTGAGAGTTCATCTAATGCGACAGCTCAGATGACCTCGCCATCCATGCCTTGACTCTCTATTACCCCATTCCACAATTTAGCCTCCCTGTCCCCCTACCCCATATATTATTAATATGCAGAGTAGAGTTTTATCCTAAATACATCTTTACAACTTAAAATCAAAGTATATATGATTTGTATCATCATCTTAACACTTGTGTTGTATATAAATTGGATCATAACAAACGTGGAAAGACAAAGGCAGTCCTTTTAAAAGTCCATTTAATATTTGATGAAGCTGGTGAAGCATATAACCATGACCTTCTCAAATAGACGTTGCTTTACCGTGTAGCTGCTCATTTCAAAGTTGTAAAGTTCTATGTTGATACTGTAGATTCATCTGTGGCTTGAAGAGAAAAGACACTGTAAAGTGATGTTTTTTGTACAGTATTGGTTTTGTTTCAATCTGCGGTTGTTTGCATTGAGGTGGTTACCAACCGGAGGCCATAGTCTATGCGCTCATTGTCCTGATACATCACAGGCTGATACATGTTCACAGGTCTTCATGGGTGCAGACTGTAATACTGTTTCTAAATAGAAATCCCAAATCAGATGGGGACCCCTGCACAATCAGACCGGACCTGAACACCCTGGTTAATGAGGTTAATGAGACCCCTTCTGAAACAGAGCAGCAATATGATTATAATGTCCTAAGAAAAAATAAATAATATCTTTGGCTACATCCACACTACTACGTTTAGATTTCAAAACGCATATCTTTTGCTAAGTTTACGCTTAGTGTCCACACTACTCCAAAGTTTTAATCCCCCAAAAACGGGGGTTTGGAAATGCTACCAATGCTGTGTCAGTTTAAAAAACTCAAGGGTTGTCCCGCAGTGTGGCCCTTTGAAAGCGATGACTTACTTAATTAGGTCTTAGCATTTACGACGTGTCTTTCCCTGATTCGTCAGGCCACCTGAAGAAAACAAACCCTGATTACTGATCGACTATTAGTGGTTAATTCAACATGGACAGTGGATAATTACAGATGTTGCTGACCTTGTTGTCTCTACCAGCAGCTGTTGTGCACTTCAATTCTGCATTTTTAATGCTACTACTGCATACATGCGGACGAAGCAAGCTAATTTTGGAGCAATTTTTTCGAGCAGCGTGTCCAGCTTTATCCAGGCATTATCAGCCCTACGTAGCGGACGTTTGAAGTCCCAGTTTGCCGCTTCGAGGAGGGCAATGGAAACAAAACGGAGGACTTTCCTTTTCTTATTAATGCTTATTTTGTTCTGCATAGCTATTGTGTCAACAAGACCACAAAGAAACTGTAAACAAACAAAAGCAGTACGACAGGGAGTTTCCAGCAACCTGGCAGAGCTACAACAACAGACAACAACAAAACCGAGGCAAAACGAGTGAGAGACGTGTGTTGACCAAATTTATTGACCTATAATCTAGTAAACTTTCATTTGTACATTTGTACAAGTAAATTTGATGTGTGTGTGAGAAAGAAAGAACATGACCTGCAGCGCAAAATACTTTTTTTTCCCAACGTGTCTATTTCAGTATGTATATATATATATATATATATATATATATATATATATATTTATATATATACTGTATATATTTAAGATCATAGAGGAAGATCCTAGGTATCAAGCACAACCTTTTCTTATTAAAGAGTACTATAATACTGTTGTATTTTCTGTAACTAAGCAACCAATCTACTTCCTGTTTACACCGGCAACCGCATGCCCAGTGTACGTGAATAGTCATGTGATATTCATTTTTAAAACATGCAACGTGTTGAAACAGACGTGTCGACGTAGATCGTTTTAGTTTTAAAACCCCGGTTTTAAACTGAAACCTATTAGTGTAGCCTTTATATGCTCCAACCACTATTTAAGTCCTATTTTCATCCCCTGCAACTCCTGAGGAGGCTGTTTTTTGATGCAGTGGCAATGTAGGTAGAGTGCAGTTCACCTCAGGCAAGAATGGGAGTGTTTGAGAATGAAATAAACAAGGGGCAAAGTAATCTTCTGAAATGCTGTCGCAGCATTCATGCCCATATCTAAACAAAAGCAAATATTTGGCTTGTGGGAAGGGAAGAGGTTGGATATGTTTGCACCGGTAGTCTGACGGATGTGCTGCGTGTGCATGCTGGATACACTCAGTGAACGTGTAGAGCATGTGTGTATGGCTGTATGAATAGGGACAACTGTAAAGTTTGCGTAAGGGATGTGGCAGTGTGTGAATGTGAGCATGCAACTATAAACATGCATGTGCATATGCAAGGGTGTGTGTGGAAGTTTTATTTATCTATAGAATTAATTCCTTAATTAATTAATAGTAATTTTTGTTGAGTCTTTAACAGATGGGGTTAAAACAGACACCACAAAAACAACCACTTCCTTCTCAATGTGTGGTTTGATATTGAAAATGTTTACTTTGACAGACGAACTAAATGTTACTGCATGTTGTGTTAATCTGCCACAGATGATTGAGTCTCAACCTTGGCACCACAAACCTTTTAATGCTTTAAGTAGAACTAATATCCATCTGGCTTTGCACTGAGAGTTTTTTTTTTCTTTGATTAATGGCTAAGTCCAGACCATTTCTCTCTGAAAATAAAGTATGATGTTGATTTGTTAACAGGAAATTTGCCTCTCATTATAGTCTTTCAAATATAAGACAAAGATCAACTTTAACTGCTCAGAAAACATGTCACCAATCAGTTTCACATGAAATCTGTCTGCCTGTGCGTTTAGTTAATTTACTTTGATGTAAGGACAGATCACGACAGAGGATATGCTAATCAAGGGACTCTCCCGCCAGTCAGAGCTTACTCATCGTCTGCTTGGAAGAAATCTACTCAGCACCAGTTTTTCCGCTACGATCAACTGAGGTTGTGATGACTGACTTCATCAGCTCCCTCTGAATGTTGGTTGAGCTGACGTCATGAAACAAGTCACACTTTACACCTCAAATGGTGCATCTCTGGATCACTTTGCGTGAATGAGTGACTGAAACAAGTCAAAATAGCAGAGTGGAGCAACATGTTTATCATTAATGCTACTACTACTACTACTACTATTGCTATTACTACTACAACTACTACTACTACTACTACTACTAGTGGTGGAAACAACCAAGGACAAGTACTGTACTTAAGTATAGTGTTGAGGTACCTTATTTAATTATTTCCATTTTCTGCTGCATTATACTTTTACTTGACCACAATTCAGAGAGACATGTTGTACTTTATAGTCCACTACATTTATCTGACAGCTACTGTTACTATTTCAAGAATTTACATTAAAAAGGTATAGAACTACATTTAGGATTGTGATCCCTTCTCAGTGTCTAGAGTATTTTCACCTGTACAAATATCCTTCGATGTCTAAATACATGAAATGCAAATCAGTTTTGGCCATGAGACTAAACTAACTATATATACAATAGTTAAAACTAGCTCCAGCATCACCAGCTAACAATACAACACTGCTTATGTATTGATGCATCAGCAACAATCTAAGCAGCAGAGCACTAGTTAATGAGTGGGAGAGGGGAGAGGTATTCTGTGTCCTGAAAAGCAACACATTATTGATAGATGTGAAGCATGTTGCACACTTCTAACCATCAGTTAATTTATTCTTAGAGTGGGTGGCCCTAGAGGGAGGCAAAGGAGCAGTCTGTGGGGTGAGTGATTTTATAAAAAAGACGAGAGGAAGCGGATGACACGCACTGGCATGGCTGCACTGGGTCAGTGTGGGTTAGTGGGGTCAAAGAGGATGTGTGTGTGTGTGTGTGTGTGTGTGTGTGTGTGTGTGTGTGAGTGTGAGGGGGGTGGGGGGTGATGCTGCGTGCCAACAGGGTCTTGTTTGCATCTCCTGAGAGGCCCAGAGAGGCAAGATCTTATCTGGCGCGTGCCTCAGCCTCTGTTTCCCACAATCTGACTGCTCCACTGCCAGGAGGGGGGTGAGAGGGGAGACTTATGATTATGTGTGCGTGTGTGTGTGTGTGTGTGTGTGTGTGTGTGTGTGTGTGTGTGTGTGTGTGTGTCAGCAGGAGTCCCATCCGTCAACTTTACGCCGTCTTGACTGCCATGACATAATGTGCCTCAATACAGTGACCCCCCCTTCACACACACACAGACACACACACACACACACACACACACACACACACACACACACACACACACACACACACACACACACACACACACACAACCTCTTTCCACAGTTTTTTCTTCTTCAAAGGTTCTGCACATCAACAAGGGCCTCTTTTTCTGTGAATGCCGCATATTTGGCCTTTCATCAGTGCCCCCATTCCTCTTTTTATTTCTAAAGACCCCCACCCCTCCCTGTCTTTTCCCTCGCCTATTTTTCACTTTGATTGGGACTTTGCTTAGGATTAAGATGCCCCCCCCCCTCCCTCCCTCCAGTCCCCCACCATTACCACCATGGCATGTCTCTCCTATGACTGAGAAGTGGTGAACCATTACAGGGCATATTGCAGAGATTAAATGATGACCTTCGTAGCCTAGTTGAATGGAGCATTTCTTCAGACAGCAAATTTTGCAGGGAACACACCCACACATACATGTGCACACGCAGACACGGCACACACACACACTTACTGTATGTGCTCACACTCGCCTACCACTCTTTCATACCGTTGTCTTTATAGTATATACTGAGGCGCATGATTTTTATTTTCATTCTTTTGTTTATTAAATTTTTTTGTTCTGTATATTGTATCCTATTTAAATATATTATTTATAAACTGTCGATAAATGTGCGAGTCCTGCAGGACTTTGTGTTGACAGCCATAAATGTAACAAGAGGTAACTTTCAAAATATTAAGCCTTTGAAACCAAGAATTCACAGATTTTCTAAAACATCTTGCCTTTACATTTTTTTATTATTATTATTCCCCATGTAAACAATTACCGTATTTTTCGGACTATAAGGCGCACTTAAAATCCTTAAATTTTCTAAAAAATTGACAGTGCGCCTTATAATCCAGCGCGCCTTATGTATGGTTACTTGTTGTGCTTATTGATCAATTTTATGTGGTACAATGCGCTCAAAAATCTGTCGAAATATGTAAGTACGACTTTGGTAAGCAACGAAGCCGCTCTGCTCAATGGATATTCGGAGCATTACGGTACGCTGTGTCACTACCTGATCGGCCCCGTAACAGGAATGTAATGTCTAAACTAAAAGTCAAAATCGATCAATAAGCACAACAAGTAACCATCGGTCGCAACTGTCGTCCGAGCTTTCACGAAAGCTGGAATCATCACTGAACAGCCAAGTACCGATAACAGCAACAAGACTGACTCGGAAAATGACGAGAGGGATTCGGGCATTCTTGATGCCGAAATCGCACAGCTGTTTCACTCAGACACTGAAGATGAAGAATTCGATGGATTTGTGGAAGAGGAATGAATCGATAAGTGAGTGTATTTTTCTGTACCGGTATTTGTTGTTACAACTGAGTTGAATAAAGTTTGATTTACCGGACTGTGTTGTTTTGCTTAATGCGCCTTATAATCCGGTGCGGTTTATGTGTGAACATAGACACGTTAATTCACAGTGCGCCTTATAATCCGGTGCGCTTTATAGTCCGAAAAATACGGTAACTTTATTAAATGAGTATAACACATTGCATGCAAATCAGCATGTTTGTCTGTCTGTGTTTGTTCATGTATTTCTGGCTGTTTGCATTTGTGCGATTAAGTGTTAGTGTGGGTGCACACGTGGGTTTTTCGACAAGCTTCCAGAGGTTAGCTAAAGAAAGCCTGGCAGATTTCAGGGAGTCACACCAGGTCAAACCCAGAGCCCCCTTACATCCACCGCCACTGCTTCAAGGTTAGAAATCTGATGTGTGTGCGTGTGTTTGCAGCCGCCCCCACAGCTGGGAAAAGATCGATGCAGCCTCCACCAGCAGGCTCCTGGCCCCCGGCTGCTACTGTCTGAGAATGAGAGGCGGCGGTGGTGTGTGTGTGTGTGTGTGTGTGTGTGTGTGTGTGTGTGTGTGTGTGTGTGTGTGTGCGTGCATTAGGGAGGAAGGACAGACAGAAGGATGGAGGGAATGAGTGAGTAGCAAAGGGAGGGATAAGGGAACAAAATGAGAGGTGAGGAAGAAAGGAGGGAGGATGGGGAAGAGACAAAATATGCCCAAGCTGGCTGACTCACTCCCTCCTTACCGGCCTCCCTTACTCACAAACACACATATGCTCTCTCCCCCGAGTAAACACAAGCATGCACACACACACACACACACACACACACACACACACACACACACACACACACTTGTGAACACACTCCTCCTTTCTCTGCCAAGCGCTCCTGTGCCACTGCTCATCTGCGTGGGGGGCCCTGCAGGCAGTCTGGGCCCTTACGTGCCCTCTCTTTACACACACACACACACAGACACACACACACAGGCACACAGAGGAGTTGATGTGTAAGACACGCTCTGATCCTGCATGCTGATGATGAAAGACAGGCAGCCGGGCTCCTGTCTTAGTGCCAGAGGGCAAGACCCGATAGGAACCCACTGATTCTTGATCCTTCTCCTCTTCCTCTTCGGTCTTCATCGCCATTGGAATAATTTCAATGTACTGTTTTATTGTGCTTGCCATTTTACTCTCTCAACTTAAAAGCATCCACCTCTGTTTTCTATTTAACTGGATTTTGGTCGACACCAGAAATCCGCAGGTCTCAAGTTGAGGTCTAAAGTTGACAATTTGAGTTGTTTCATGAAAATAAGCATGGAAAACATTTGTTTACTTGTGCACAAAGTGAGCAGTAGTCTAATGAACATTCCATGTATATGTGTGGCTTTGTATTAATGCCTAGCTCTGTGTGGTGGAGTTCAATGATTCGTGTTTTTACGTGCATAGCCCCCAGCCTCACACCTGGCCTGGCAGGAGCTTTGGTCCCACCCCTCCTCCTCTGGTTCCTCGATTAAACCCACCAGCTCCACCCCTCTACACCCAAAAGAGGGAGGGACAGCACAAGACTCCCTCTGGGTTCTTCAATCACATAAACAGAGCTCTCTGGTCTGAATGAGACCTGTTGCCTACATTCAAACACAGTTTCGAGAGAGGATGTACAATATGTGGATGTATGGTGCAGATGGCCTGGACGATGAAGGCATAAATTAGCCTGTGCAAGGAAGGGAGATCCCCCATTGTTCCGATGAATTGCACACACACACACACACACACACACACACACACACACACGCGCACACACACATACGCATGCACATGCACACAAGCCCTCTGAGTCTGGCTCAAGCAGGAAGATCACACACACTCTGTCACAGCCTCTCAGATCAGGCTGCCCAGAGCTTCCTGTAATCCCTCCTCTGTAACATTAATTATAAACTGGTGCTTTGTGCCCCGCGGACCAACCGTGACTTTCCCAGGACAATTAAAGTTACTCAGTAGAAGAAGGGGGATTGGGTAGAAAAGGAGGGAAAGGGGATCAGGGAGTGAGTCAGGGGATTTGACTAGAGTTGCGTCTAAGGGTGCTGAAATAAGGCAATGGGTGAGATGAGAGTGGGAGTTTGGGGCTGGGCGTACAGGATGTCTAACTTCAGTCAGAGCAGGGATAAGTCATAGGCACTGGAGCTTTTATATTGTTCTGTAAGTGAGGTTTTTAGCATAAGCTTCGGCCCAAAAGTCGAGGGTTGAACAGGGTAGGGTCTGGGTGGGCAAATGCCTGGCCGGGGTGGGTGCGGATTAACTGCTATCTCAGGGTAGCAATTGGCCGATGTGTGGGAAACATGACCTTGTTTTCCTTCTTCACCCCATTAATTAATTAATTGTATTAATTAATTTAATAAAAATGTATCCAAACACCTTTTTAGTTTACTGCTTCTCATCAAAATGTATTTTTTTTCCTTTGTGACCTTCAGTTGCTTCTTTAGCTACCACGCCAAAATGACTGCACAGTACAGCACTGTCCCTGGGGGCCTGCGGTAATTGCCTGAATATCTGTCCCACTGGCCTCTGACCTTTAACAGGCCTCTGAATCACTAAATCCTGTTTGACTGTTTTTTTACTTCCTGCCAAGCGTGACTTGCTCTGCTGAGGATACCTGTGCTGGGCTGTGCTGGCCTACAACAAGTGGGAGGAAAAAAACCATACAGCAAGCAGACAAATAGAGAAAATACCTCTATTCAGAGTGTGTGGTTAACCAAACTGTGTCCCTGCCCTGCCCTTTGCCTTCTGCATAGCCCTGAGAGGACTTTGTTTCTGCAACTTACTGTGCAAAAAGCAAACCCTTTCAAGTTGCTCCTGATCTGTTTGCAACAAGAGGGTTGATTTCCAGATAAGTGGAGGCATGCTAGTTATCAGGCCAGCCAGTGAAGTGGTTCATTTGACAGATGTTGTTATCCCAAATGGATCTGATAGGCTGCTGTTTAATCCTGTTAAAGCACCTTGCTTCAGGACATGCGCCCAGCTTCCTCAGTAACGCCCTTTCTCTGAACCCTTGACCCCTCGCTGAGTTAAACTACTCTGATTCATATTCAATGGAAGCATTCTGTACCAAAATGGGTAAAAACAGCTCATCAGACTAACTGGAAGAATCCCCTTCACCAACGTGTTTCGGTGTAGGCCATTCGCCAAGGAGCGTTACTTGAGTCTGTTGCTGAGTTGTTTTATTCACATTTGGTCCTTTGCTACTTGAGCAGCTAGCTGGCTGGTGAAGTACCTACAGCACGCAAGAAAGGATAAGGTGGTGATGAGCATATAAAGCATTATTTTTTTCTTTTCTGTTTGCATTATATCTCATATTTGCCATTATTGTTGACATTTTTATTATTTCACCATAATCACAATCTTTATATAACTTTAAGTGAATTTACTTGCCATATCTTACCTGTAGTTCACCCACACTGTAGTTACTAGAAAAATAAAAGTGTCGGGTTAGTTGGTTTTGACAATAGAAACACCTGCTCCAGAACTGAGAGGTTACAGATTCAGTCCTGTGATGATGTCCTGTGTGTTCTTTTGAAAAGTCGTCTCTGACTTTATCATCCCCAGGACAATTTCCTACCGGTCACTCCCCTGCACATCCCTTCTAGGTTTCTTAAATACACTCGACACTTTTACATTACACTTACATCTCACTTGTTTATAGTCCTGTTATCTGTTAGTTTCTGCTCTTTATTTTATATGTCACTTTATTTTTTTATTTCACTTTATTTTATATTTTACTCTAAATTTTAATATGTTTCTACTTTTTGCACTGTGTTAATTGTTTAATGTTATACACCACCCGCAATTTCAAGTCCCTTATATGTGCAACATACCTTGGCAATAAACAGTTCTGATTCTGATTCTGAAGTGGGACATTGTAACGATGACCTCGCTTGTCTGTATGGATGTTCAAAATTATAAAATGGAAAGCAAAAATGTGAACGACCACACAATGAAGTCAGAGGACAATGCAGTAGGTTGAGGAAGCGTGCCACAGGCAGAATAGCTGCATAACAACAGATGAGAATATCATCTTACTTGGCTAAAGAGAGCAAGGACAGGTATTGCCTCTGTCCACAGAAATATTTTAGAATTGTAAACAAGGCCATGGCATAATATTACCGCTTTCTTCTTTGCTTTTGTTTACATACCCTAGATACTTTGCAAGAAGGGGAGAATGGTGTTTTTGTGTTTTTCTCCTTTACATCCAGAGAAAAGGCTTGTGGTCATTGTTGTTCTTGATTATTATTATTTTTGACCTGTTGGGATTAAAGCAGTGCGTCTCCTAAGTAACAGCTGAGTGTTTATGTTTGCCTCCAAGGACTCCATGCAGTTCTACATAGGATAAAAATTAAAGGAACAGTCCACCCCAAAAGGAAAATGCAACACTGTTCTCACCTCAATCTCACCTGAGCCACTGAACCTGCAGAGAGTTAAGTCAGGTCACACTGAAATCTATATCCTGCTGCATTTGATTGTCCTGTGAAGTTTGATTGTGTTTGAGTGGAGTTTCAACAGAGAAGATAATGACTGACGGTCTCCTACATAATGCTATCAGCCTTTCAAAAAGTTATACATGTTGACGCAGTCAGTTTACTTTAGCCCAGCATGTGATGCATTTAGGTGGAATAAAAGGAATGTGTTATCCAATATGGATTAAGTTGAGTGGAAAGGTGGATGGGGTGGATAGAGGTAGTCAGCACAGTGTGGCTCTGTTGAATGAATAACGATTATGTACACTAGATATCATTCTCTTCATTGTTAGCCCACTCTGTGAAGAAAGTAGCACCTAATGGCCCTTGAGGAGCTGTGGTGAGCAAACCAGCCCTTTTTAAATCACGGAAATTAACACTGCAGCCTTCACTTGACTCCAGCCCAACCACTTACATGTCAATGGCCTTTCCCATAATCCTTTGCCCAGTGGTGGCTGCGTGCAGGCTTGAGTGGGTGGAGAATAGAAACTGATTTCTGAAACCAGTGTGATGCTGAGAACTGTAGCCAGCAGGCCTGCAATCTTACAGCGGCAGCAGTAAGCTCATCTCGTCGTTGAAAGCTGAAGCTCTCTGATGAGGAACAATGGAGCCCGAGATGGGTGTGGCAGTAGGGGAGGTTAGGGGGCAGATAGGGTGTTAAAGTGACTGAAACTATGGCAGAGAGGGAGGGCAGCAAGGTGAAACCTGGAATGTGGTGGCGATGAGGTCACACCTGTGTGTGTGTGTGTGTGTGTGTGTGTGTGTGTGTGTGTGTGTGTGTGTGTGTGTGTGTGTGTGTGTGTGTGTGTGTGTGTGTCTGAGAGAAACCTTAGAGAGGATTCGGTTCACAGCGCCTTGAGGCCTCATCAGTAGTGATGTCATGGGAAACCATTACAAAGCCTGTGTTTGTAAACTTCCTCCATTTCCTTGTAGAAATCTTAGGGCCACATGAAAGACTCAGTTTTGAACTTCTGAATAAAAACACAACATTTCTGAGGACAATCTACTGTAACATTACCGGACCTGAGTAAAAAAAAAAAACTGAGCGCAAAAGTACTCCAACATGGACTTTTCCTTTGATGTCTCTTCCTCTTCGTCTCAGTCTCCCTCTCGTCTTCATTACTTATCATTTCTCTCGACCATAAACATTGAGAACTGATCCCTGTTGCTATCCTGCGGGAACACGGGGCCCCTTTCTGTGCAGCGTGGTGAAAACGGATCAACTTGGAGGAGCTGGGAACTTGAAAGGAAGGAGCTAACTACAGGGGATAAACACATTCCTCTGCAACCCGGCCTGCCACCATTGCTGCCACTGCCGCTAGCCGGTGGCAGTGCAGGGGAGCTTGCAGCAAGAAGCATTGTTGCCTCAAAGCGAGGTGGAGGGAGGCAGCTGAATATCCCTGAGCTCCCTCAGATCTCACAGGCAGCAAGCAGCACTTGACCTTTCCAGCACTAAAGGAATATGACAGCCGTGAAGCCGACAGAGAGAATGGGGAGAGAGGCAAAAGGGGGGGGAGTGAGAAGCAAGAGACAAAAGCCACACAAAGTACAGGCTGCCACCAAAACAGTTAGTTTGCAATCAGCGTCAGTCATCCCTCTTGTCGGGACAGTTTGATTTTCACTTTTCAAATGAGGCGTTTATTTTTGGCCTGATAACAGGGCTGGCTAAATTGAAATTGGCAGCTTGACAATCTACAGATAATAGTCATCTACGCAGGAGATTATGTGAACAGCTCTTTCTTCCACTTTACTTGGGCCCCCATCCTCTCTCTCCTGTCGAAGACGAGAAAAGAGGAAACAAGGGAGGGAGAGCAAAAGGGCTAATCTTAGTCACAATAAGAGGAGGCTGAGAAGGCAAAAAAGGACCTAAAAATGAAGGGGAGGAGAGAGAAAAGGGGGCACAGGGAGTAAAAAATAGAGTAATGTCCCGGTGATCAGGAGGAGGGCTGGAGGGGCAGTGAGGTGGGGTGGGGGTGTACAGGAGAGGTGAGGATAGAGAGAGAAAAGGAGGGAAGGAGGGAATTTCTTTAATGTTTCTGGCAGTGAACCAGCTGAGGTCTCAAGGTTATCCTGGCTTTGCAAACTCCCACGGGAAAGGTGGAGTGCTGAGGGCCGAAGGGGGGGAGACGAGGGCTTGAGGTGGAAGAAAGGAGGGAGAGATGGCTGCCCTTTTTCTCCAGGAGGGAGGCTAATGCTCTGGGGGAGAGTAATCCTCTGGGCCCTCTTGTCTGATAAGGTTGGTCTTGGCCCAGGTAGGAGGCTCTGGGGCCTCCCGGGCATCCTCGCACACAACTTTGCACGGGAATAAAAACGTGTAATTATTACTCAAGCCATTAGTTATAGTCATATAGTGATAAGAGTGTAATACCCCATTGATTCCCATAGTAAATCTCATTCTTCCCTAAAGGGAGGTCAGAGGTCAGGGGCAGCTATAGAACAGCTGGATCCAGTAGGAGTTCAGCACCTTGCTCCAGGACACACGTTTTGTCAGGTTCATGCCAGGTGTCAAGCAAGGCCCTGCTCTACTTAACAATATGCTGCTGTGTTGATTTATTTATTTATGAGTATGTATTTGTTGTAACATCAGGCTTACCTCCTTCCTCCATATCTCTTTTCAGGACTTTCGTACACCTGGACATCTTGCCAATGCACATTTAACTTCTTCTTCAACCAGCAATTGCGACAAGACCGTCCACTCTAATTTCCTCAAACACCGCCACTGGAATTTGAAACAACTGTTAGGGAAAACAAATGTGTTTCAGTTCTTTCATTGTTACTATAACCCGTCACATTTCCAAAGTATTTAAACTAATCACCTTTATGCAAATGTGAGTGAACCCTGAATTTGACGTTTTATCCTGGGTATGATGATAGGGGGATCAGTGACTGCATGAGAGAGATCTGCATCGATACTCTGCATGTGTTTGTTTACACTAAAGTAGGCCTATTAGAGATAATGATTCACAGCATTGAGCTGTCAGTTTAAGGAGCTGTGTGTGTGTGTGTGTGTGTGTGTGTGTGTGTGTGTGTGTGTGTGTGTGTGTGTGTGTGTGCCTGCCTCTTCAAAGGCTGTCCTTTTTATCTACAGTCAACAAACAGCCTCCTCAGGAGGAAATGGGGAGGCTTCGTGCACCTGTAATTCAAATGTCCCAGTGCTCGAGAGTAAACAAGCAACACTCACAGATTCTCCCCCACTTAGTTTTATGTGGACCCGACGGTTAATGGGCAGAAAAAGAAAAGGGCAGACCTGTTCAAAGGCTCAAAGAAAGTTTGTGTAAATCTGAGAACTGGCTTTGAGAGAAATTGAAAATCATTTTCTCAAGATCAGTCCTGTTTGGCCAATGATTCTGCTCTTAGCAGCTAATAGTAAATACATAGTAACCCATTCATATTTAGCCAAAGAACCAGAACCTGTAGATACCTCATCAAACTTGGGTTTATGAAATGTAACTATATGGCGGTGCAAATAGGGAACATCTGACCCAAATCTGACGCGTCATTATCTTTTATCTTTCTTGTAATTCAACAGTTTGAGCTCTGCATACAAATATGTCTACAGTCAGAACTTCCAGTAAATGGTGGTTGCACTGCATTTGCATGAGTGGCCCTCACCCACACCCGCACCACCACCAGCAGCAGAAGCAGCCGTATTCCCAGTTTGCTCTAGCCTCAGGCAGGCTAACTAGAGACCCAGGCCAACTCGCTGGTGCTCTCCCCAACCGCTTCCTCTCCACCGCTGCTGGGTTTGACTCACCGTGACCTCTGACCTTCGGCGCTACACCGCCTCCCCCACACATGCAAATATCGCCGGTCTGCTCCAGGAGGCATCAGAGAAAAGGAGAGGGTCGGATGGAGGGGAGGAAGAGAGACTAGGAGGAGTGACGTGGAGATGGATGGAAGCTAGCGGGGTGGTGTTGGTGGTGGGGGGGGGGCGAGCAAGAGGGAGACAGAGCAAAGGAGAGAGAGACCCCTAAAGGAAGTGTGAGCGTCTTGGTCTCTGAAGTGAAGGGGGGCAGTGGCAGCTGCCTGGGGAAGCTCCCGTCTGCAGCCCAGCACTGAGGCCTTAAAACATTTCTCTCTCTGTTTAAGCCAGCCAAAACGGACCCCTGCGCGCTCTGTCTGCGAGGCTTATAGTGACCCATGCTGATCTTTGTGTGTGTGTGTGTGTGTGTGTGTGTGTGTGCATCTGTGCATGTGTGTGTGTGTGAGAGAGAAGAGAGAGAGAGAGAGAGAGAGAGAGAGAGAGAGAGAGAGAGAGAGAGAGAGAGAGAGAGAGAGAGAGAGAGAGAGAGAGAGAGAGAGAAAGAAAGCGTGAGTACATTCACTGTACTTATTGTTTTCCTTGCTCCCAGGCTGCTCCAGGCACCTCAGTGTGTGTGTGTGTGTGTGTGTGTGTGTGTGTGTGTGTGTGTGTGTGTGTGTGTGAGAGGGGAGGTAAACGATGTGTGCGGCTGTATCTGGAGAGCCTCCAAACCCCCTCATCTCCTCTCCTCTCTCCTCCTTCTGTTCTCTCTGCTTGGAGGATCTGTCAGTTCTCCTTCTCTCTCTTTGTCCCTGCTTTGATCCTGCTCTCCAAGCCTTGGCTGGCCTCGCTAACAGCAGCTGAGCACAGGTCCTACTCCACTCCCACTAATAACACACATTCATGCCACGCTGGGATGATGCATGTGCGCACACATACTCACACACACACACACACACACACACACACACACACACACACACACACACACACACACACACACATAAACGCTCTCATTTGTTGTTCCACTTACTCCCCCTCTTTGCTCTCACACACTCCAAAATCTGTAACGGCTCTGCTATCATTCAGTGCTTTTCTGTAAGTTGTCAGAGCTTATCACTTTCATACAACCCTCTCTCTGCTGTAACCCTGTGCTCACACTATGAGCAACTTGGGTGATGGGTCACTCTACTCTGACTGATTGTGGGTAGTGCAAGAGCCTCTAAACGCAGCCGTATAGTGGATTCTGGTAGATACAGTATATTTTTCACAGGCAAATGTAGGCCGATGTAGTTAGCCGATTTTAATAAATCTTCATCAGGTTCTTGCATTGTTTTAAGATTTTTGTTTAATTATTTTTGAAGATGCATGGCAAAGGTTTTCAATACAAACTTACATATTTTGATATGTTCGAGGTCTTTCTCCAAAAAGCATTTTGTTTTCATCAAGGCCAACTTTGATGCATTTCATAAATCATTTGCAAAGCCTGTTATTGTCTGATTAGAAATATGCATTGTTAACAATAGTTTGTAATCGCCATCTTCTCTTTTCTTCTCTTGCATTTTCTTTGGAGAGCATCACTACCAACGACAGTTACAGAAATCAGCGGAAATATATATAATTGCCCACCTGTGCAGGTTTTGTGTATGTGCATCCTGGTGTTCATGACAATAGCAAACACATACTTCAGAGACTCAATAATCAAAACAGTGTAGCCTAAAACCTCTACACAGAGTAGTTTGACAAAAACAAAAATATGAACTCAAATGTCACATTACATAGTCGTCCTCGCCTGATATTGCAGTCTCACACCATATTTGACCACCTGTTATGATGAGACCAAAGTTCCATACTTGGCTCATCTCTATGACAACTGAGCCAACTCTTCATCGGCCGAGGAAGAGTGTAAGCTTCGTAAAAAGCTAGACCTTCAGGTAAGATTACTTTGGAAACAGTAGTTTGCAGTTCACACAGAACAGAACCTTCAAGCCGGATCATTTGAAATTCAAAATACACAACACATGCAACTATTCACCAGCATCTTCACTTCTGCAGCATGTCATGTAAAAGTTGTCTAGAACGGGGAATCTTTGACTGTTTGTAATGAGCTTCTTATGCAGTTTGCAGTTTCCAAGCAGAGCTGCAAAGTTCATACGCTGTTGACACGCAGTGCACACATTGGCCTCTCAGCTCTGTAGGAAATGAAAGGATGTCTGGTGACTTGTTGACCATGCTAATCACAGTGTGAACTGTTGGATAAGTCGAGTCAGTCAACCACAGTGTGGCAGGCTCTTGGGAAAGCAGGCTGCGTCAACACAGTGCCACCCTCAGTTTGGCAGCGGCAGCCACATGACACCTCAAGGCTGGCCTTGATACATCCTGTCTGACTGCCTGCCTACTTCCCACTCTTTTTTGCCAGCCTGTAATGAAGCTCTAAATGCCAGCAAAGGCATTTAAGCCTCGACCCCACCCCCCTGAACACGCATACACACACACAACAACCGTGTCACCCTTGTGGCACCAGCAGCGCCCGTTGGCAGCAGCTCTGTTCACCAATGGCTTACACATTAAGGCATGAGCAGTGGGTGACAGCCGGCCAGATTGTTTTGTGAGCGGAATATCTCACACTTTCACACACACTTTAGCCCCACAATCTCCCTGCCTAATTGCATTATTGCTGCATTATTGCAGTGTGTTGAGGTCCATGGTCGAGGGGCCTCAATAAAGATATGAGTCCTGGGAAAGACTGGGAGCGGTGGACTGAAAAAAGAGGAAGAGGGAGATAAAAGGAGGAGGGAGGTAAGGAGGGGCACTATAAAAAGAGAGATAAAAAGAAGAGAGGATAAGATCAAGAGGGATGGGGTTGGTGTAGGGACAGAGGAGGGTGGTCACAGGTAAAAAAAAAAGAGTGAGGACAGTGTGTCCAAAATAAAAGATGCAAAATAATCATGCTTGTTTGTTTTCCTGTCTGCAGGCCAGACAATTTACTTTGTTATCAGTAAAGTATCTCCAAACACCATGTGATCAAAAGCCTTTACAACAGAGAGCTGTGTTCGTTGTTAGTCAGCCTGTTTCCCACAGATTTCTTGCGATAGAGGAGTTGAGACATAGCAACAGGTAACACTCCGGGGACCGACGGCAGCCAGGTGCACCTGATAAACTTGCAGGGAGAAGGGAGGGACCGACAGACCCAGGTCTCTGTGACTCAGTTCACCGCCAGAGACCTCTTGCAACATGAGCGTGAGAAAGTCATTCAGGCGGTGAGCGTTTCAAAACCAACACTGCTTCACATCACTACATTTGTTTTGGAACTCTGTCAGTGCCATTGTGCAGGTAAAATGACTCAGGTGTGCAGTGCACAACAATGAGACATGTTAGTGATGTGTTTGACAGAGGCAGCGTCGTTGTGCATGAAGGATATTTAGGATTATAACTGGTTTAGGCACATGTACAGACCAAACTTCCTCATGCCAAAAGCAAAGTTTGCAATTACACCCAAGACACTTGTGTGGTTTCACCGATGTCTTCACATGCCAGTTAATAATTCTGACATCATATCTGGAGACCTCATTTTAACCAGCCATATAACAAGATCTCATCTGTCTTTTGAGACTTAAATATTGTCGATATGAACTAAGCTATTGTCGATAAATCAACAATAGCTTAAAAGTGGTGTGGCAACATGAGAATAAAATGTTTGCAGCAAATAAATGCTTTATCCCTCTGATACCATAATGCATCACGCCTGCGTGCTGATGGTGGGGATGTCATATAGTTTTCAGACATTGTAATATACAGCTGCATGCTCAAGTGCAGGCTTTCAGACAACTCAAACCCATCTCCGCGCCTCTCGCATGTTCAGCTGAGGATCTGGAGCCCCGTGCAGCTCAGCGCTGCTTATCAAATTCACGATCTTGCGGCCAGGCGCCGGCGACGCCCCGCAGATCCAGGCGGCAAGCCGGCGAGAGGAGCGCCTTCCCCTGGTCGCCTGCGCGCCACGTGTCGCGGTCTCTGCAGCAGCTGGAGGTGTGTGAGCTCAGTGGAGAGCCGTGCTTTGAGCTCCTTACACTCAAAAATATAGTAGGTCCTAATGGATTGCTTTTCCCGATCACATCCTATCAACACATTGGCGTATTTGTCAATTAAAGTCTCCAGAATTGAACGTGGTTCATGGTGTTTTCTTACTTTTATTCGGGAATTATTCCACCGGGAGAAAATAAGCGTGTGTGTTTGTTTCTCAAAAATAGAATATAGGTTTAGTTAACGATATAGTTTGAATCAGTCAACTTCAGTACTTTGTTCGTGGCGAAGTGTTCTTTTTTCTGAAATTAGTACTAGTTGGGTAAAATGATAATGGAGGAAGCAATGTGATTATCACCTCACTTTTCAAACTTTAAATACCCACAGGACTCCTAAACACAGTGTATATTAGTCAGACAGCGCACGTTAATATAAACTTCCTGTTTGTGAAATCAGTCGCACAACCTGGGAAGCTGCTGTCCGTCAATAAACGGTACATGACGCAGTTTTGATCCCCGCTTTTTCTTTTCTCTGCACCGCTCGTCTGCTCTTGCGTCTCTCCAAATGCAATAAAGATAATGAAACGAAATTATGACCTGAAATCTAAAAAAGCCTTGAACGCTGTGGGGCGACCAAAGGCGGGGAGGAGGAGGAGGTGGAGGAGAAGGAGAAGGAGGAGGAGGAGGCAGCGGTCTGATCGTGTGAGCTCTCCGGGCTCAGAAATATCTCTGCTCTGGCTCACATTCCGATAAGGGAGCCCGCTCCAGCTCTCTCTGTAGGCGTGGTTTTCCCAGGCTTTTAAAACAGCAGCTGCTATTTACCTTCCCCTCTAATGTAAACCACCGCCGCCGCCACATACCCTCCCCTCACCCCTCCACCCTCCCCCTTGGCCCGGCGGCCCCCCGGCAGCCCGGCGGCCAAACCTCCAACCACCGCGCTCATAAAACATCCTGGCACGTGCTCCACATTCACAACACCGACAGATGATTAAATGCCAAAATTTGTACCACAAAGTTAGTGGTAAATAGCATGGAAATGGAGTGTGCGCATTTAATGTGATTTCCTTCTCTGAGGGAAGGCTGAATTAGCATTACTCCATTGGATATGATGGTTGTGTTGAAGGCTGTGTGTATCTGAGTTTGTCACATCTTGTGGTTTTGAGTTGTCATCTAAACTTGTTTCTTTTACTAATGGCATTATAGCCGAACAGCAACTGTCTGTGAAGTTTGTTAGAAAAGAAAAGAAAACTGGTCCCTCCTGTGCCTCCATGCCACATGACTGAAACTCTGATTGTCAGATAGCCTACCACTTCCTACTGGTGGTTTTTAAACGGTACAGAAGTAGAACTTTCTTTTTTTCTTTCAATTTAGGACACCTACATTCTACAAGAGTTAGAGGGCAACTTTGTGTGGACAGGCCAAAACATAATCGGCTCCAGTTGGTTTGATTGTGGGTGTAAGAGTGTTATTATAATTTGTATTATTATATATTATTGTGTATAGTATTCATAACACCTACTATTTTTTGTATCATAATGTTATTATGTTCTCTGCTGTTATCGCTTGTCTGGGAGATAAAAGGTCCGTGTGCCCGCTCCTGGTGGCGGTGCCAGTCAGCGGCTCCACTGTTAATATGTAAACGGTACGATGATTGAAGACTGCAGGCAGTTTCCCCGGCTGTGCCCTGAACCCGGGCCTCGCGCCATTGGCCGCCAGCTCTTGCGGCCAAACAACCAATGGGAGGGCGCCGACCACGAGCCGTCCTCCCTTGGGCCGCGTGTCCCTCGCCCTGATTGGTGGAAAGTTACTGTGGGAAAGAAAGTTTGGGAAGTTTCACACGAGCCGTTCGCGTGCAGGGCGAGATATAAATACAAGCCACACGCGGAGCGACCAACAGAGACTCTGCATCCGCTCGTGATAGCTGCCGCTGCTGCTGCGCGTCGCTCAAACGGATTTTAACTTGATACGCCACATATCTCAGGATTGTTTTGAGGGAGAGCGGACTTTTGAATATCGCAAACTGAAAATATTCATCATCCTTTTTCCTACACCACTGGATCGTAATTTGCTGTGGTTTTGTTGGATATTTCCGATAAGAAAATGCCTGCCGATATGATGGAAAAAACTTCATCCTCTCCGGTCGCTGCAACCCCGGCAAGCATGAACACAACTCCAGATAAACCCAAGACAGCATCTGAGCACAGAAAGGTTGGTATAATATTCATCTTTAAAAAAGCAAAATGTTTGATTTTGGGCAACATTTTCCTTAGTTCCTCATCCAATACGAGGATTTTCACTTTTACGCATGAATCAAAGAGAAATTTAATAGTTAACGTACATTTTTTTTATTTTTAGTCATCCAAGCCAATAATGGAAAAGAGGAGAAGAGCCAGAATCAACGAGAGCTTGGGGCAGCTGAAAACTCTCATCCTGGATGCACTCAAAAAAGATGTAAGTACTCACTTAGCGCCTTGGTTATTAATAGATTTAAAAACAGACCCTGTCACACGCTGAAAAAGTGAGCGCGTAATTCTAACCATGTGTGTTTTCCGTCCTCTCAGAGCTCCAGACACTCTAAACTGGAGAAGGCGGACATCCTGGAGATGACGGTAAAGCATCTCCGGAACCTCCAGAGGGCTCAGATGACCGGTAAGTCGCATTTTCCGGACTAATCTGTGTCATGGCTGTGCGTTTTAAAACATATCTGGGCTGGTCTAATAATCGTGTTTAAAGACCCCTGTCTAAATCTTACACATTTTACACATTTTTCAAATAAAACATATCCTGAGTTAAATATACTTGTCTGTTTTCTCTGCAGCTGCCCTGAACACCGACCCCACCGTCTTAGGAAAATATCGTGCCGGTTTCAGCGAGTGCATGAATGAAGTCACCCGGTTCCTGTCCACCTGCGAAGGCGTCAACACCGAGGTCAGAACGCGGCTCCTCGGCCATCTGGCCAGCTGCATGACCCAGATCAACGCGATGAACTACCCCAGTCAGCATCAACACCAGCACCAGCTCCCCTCCACCGCCGGACCAACCCACCCCTCCTTCGGCCAGTCCATGCAGATCCCCAGCTCATCCCCGCAGGTCCTGCCCATGAACCCGGTGTCCTGTAAAGGAGGCTCATCGCCGGTTAATTTACCATCAGACGCCACCAAAGTGTACGGCGGTTTCCAGATCGTGCCTGCTACAGACGGACAGTTTGCATTCCTCATACCTAACGCGGCTTTTGCGCCAAACGGCCCTGTTATCCCCGTTTACGCCAATAACGTCGGCACGCCGGTTCCTCTACCGGCTGCGGTTTCCCCCGGAGCCCCGTCAGGCAACACGGACTCAGTGTGGCGACCCTGGTGAGAAGTTGGAAAGGGCCACGAAGACTTTAAAATGACACTTAATAGTTCTCTCTTTGTTCAATGTTAGAAAGTTGTTTTGAACCTGTTTTTTTTTCTCGTAAAATGGAAAGAGAATGCACTATATTTGTACAGCTATAACAAGGGAGTAAAGTTCATATTGAAATGAGATTTGTATTGTGGAAGTCCGTTCACTGCATTTTTTTTATATATTTGAGTTGTCTTTTTTTACTGTGTGATGCCAAAGATATGTTCAATGCTCTTATGATGTTCTTCGTTTTGGAAGACAAATAAATTTGTAAAGATATTGAAAAACATGCGCTTGAGTTGTTTGTTGGGGAAACTAAATAAGATCGTATTATTAATGCTTAAAACTGCAAATAATACAAATTTCCACCTGTTTATCCATCTTATTTGGACCTTAAAATATAGTACGTTGTCTGTGTGTAGAAGCAAAACTGAGCAGTAGAACACATTCACCTTTTTGGTTACACTATTTGTTATGTGATCACTTTGAGTGTGCTGTTTACACACAAAATCAACAAGTGTTTTGTTGGATAGAAAATGTAGTAACACAGAAAAATACAGAAAAGGAAGTATTGCTGGGTGTAAGAGACTCCTCTGCAGTAATGTTGATGGTTCAATCTCTGCAACAACCAGTGTGCTATTTATTAAGAGAGGCACACTTCTTTCTAAAGTGTCTTTGAGCAAAAACAGTGTTCGTGCTCAGTAACTGTAAGTCACACTGGACCAGACTGTCAGTAACTGTTGTTATTCTATTAGCTCAATAATTGAGTCAGGAAGGAGACTGTAGCTCTTTAATTCACCATGCAAAAGAGTTAGACTATCTAGTGCTGATAGTCAGCAGTTTCACAACTTCTGGTGGAAACTTTGGAGTCTTACAGAGGCCACTTACGCCATCTAGCAGTGCAGAAGTGCATTGCAGTGTTATTGGTATTTGTTTGTTCAACGAGTGGAGTATGAATGGCTGCTGTGGTTGAGCTTCTTAGATGAAAAAGAGCAAAGCATTTGGATTATTTAAGAAATGGTTATGGAAAAAGGAAAATAATTGAATTATTACTCGCTAAGTCAAGACACAGGAGCCTTTTGTTGGAGAGGCTTAGGTATCATCTATGAGTAAAATGTGCTTCTCCGAGCAGCCGTATCAGAATTTGATAAAAACATGTCACTTGAATCTTTGTTGTTACATGTTTTGAAACTATTTCATCAGGACATGAAGCTAAATGGCCACTCATCAATGATCAACTCAAAAGTTGGAAATTATTTATTGAACTCACAATTTGAAGCAATTAAGCTAAAAATGCTAGAAACTCATCTTAATGAGGATTTCTGCTGATCAGTCAGCTTTAACATCGCCAACAGCATTAATCTCCTGACAGTATGAAGCACAGAGGAGCCTCCGGCTGTGTCTTTAATCAGAGCTGAGGGAGTTCCTTGATGCCAGGGGATGGTGGGTTGACAGCAGAAGGACACGTTAAACACCTAGCCACTGAGCCATGTGGTAGCGCTCTGCTCTGCCCAGGTGTGTGTGCCCCCTCCAGCTATCCGAGTGTGGCCGTTCTTTGAAGGGGGTGTGTGTGGGAAGGGGGGTGCAGGTGTTTGCAATTATCAGTGTGCTAAGAGGCACAAAGTGTGGATAAGTGCCATCATTTTGAATTTCCATCACACCTTTTTACGGGGGGCCATGCATCCCTGTTTGATTGAAGCCATGTGTGTGCTCGCGCCTGTGCGTGCATCCGTCTTGTGCGTGCGTGTTTGTGCAGGGTGTTGGGTGAGGACATGCCTGGCCAAAGGGCACAGTGGGTGAGGTAGTGGAGAGTTAAGTGTGGGGGGGGGGGGGGGTGTTCAAGGAAAGGCCTACCACACAGGATAACAGTCGGTCTCCTGTGAGCCAGAGCTTCTCCACACAAATACGCACAGTCGCACACACACCTACACAAAACGTTCCCACAGCATTCCAGCTGTGCTCGGACCAGTGTCGAGCTTCCTGCCCCGAGCCCCAGGGCCACAGCTGGACGCGGGACGTCTGGGAGGCACGTGGTGTGACCCGGACGACACCCAGCTGCTGAGCCCTCCCACCCCACCTCACAGCCTTTCCCCCCTCTTCCGCCCTTCCTCCCCTCCACCGCCACGCACCCACCAACATCTTCAGTGGTCTCTTCCCCTCTGGAGAAAAGCTTTACGAGCCTCTCCAATTACCCAGTGCAGTGGCCGAGCTGCCGGAGTGACCGCACACATGTCACAACACGACCGGGGGGTTAGCTGCCATGCGTGTCCATTAACTTTTCCCACACTCCGCGTGCATGCAGAGAGCAAAAGGAGGGAAAAAAAGCCCCTCTGCTTCCTCCTTGGCTCCCTAAGTGCTACCATATGGTCCACTCTCTCCCTCTCTCTCTCATGGTTCCTCTTTCTCTCTCTCCCTCTCTCTCGGCCCGTCACTGGGGCTGTCTTTGATTGCAGCCCAGACAAGCGAGAGCTTTATGATTTAAGCCCAGGGCTTGCTGTACCAAGCCCTGGACTCATTTCGAAGCCAAACTCCTCTCCCTCTCCCTCCCCTCTTCATCCCCCCTCCTCCTGCAGTTGCAGGGGAAGGCTGGTTTCTGGCAGGAAATGAATAGCTCCCAGATGAGCGCAGGAACCTGAGAGGTCGTGAGAAAGAGGCGAACCCCCCTCCGCAGGCCCGGCCTGCTGCCAGCCGCCGGGGGAATGTGGGAGAGCGCCTCTCTGACACACGCATCAACCCCTCTGCCCTCCACCACACCGCCTGACTGACTGACTGCCTGCCTCTGCGCTGGGCGCTGAGCCTGGAAATAGACTGATAGACAGGGCAACCGCCACCGAGCCCGGCAGCACGGCTCGTCAGCCAGCCAGCAGAGCAGCCAGGCAGGGAAAGGGAAAGCTGTGGGAGGGAGAGAGAAGTGTTGGATCTGTGTGGGCGGAAGTGGATCGGTATGTATATGCAATCTGAATCCTGATCCAAGCATACAATACAATGGAAAGTTAGATTTTTAAGCTCAGTGTATGTTAGACTCATGTATGACCCTGACTGGGTATTTACGCATATTTTCTGCAGAGAAATACACATGCATACATACTCACTCATATGCTTCCCTCCTTCTGTCCCAGAGGCTTACACTCATTCCAGAGTATACACTCACTCAGACAGGTGTTCCTTGTCAGGAGCAAAGGGTTTTTCCCTTTGGTTCCCTGTGTGTTGAACTAACATTTATTCCTCCTGAGGTTGACACTGTTATGGTTGGACGTGGTCAGAAGTTTAGCTACAGCTGTCAAGGCGTATTTTAGGATATTTTAAAATCATTGTTCTGCATCAGTGTGACATGTGGAGATCAACTAATTACAGACTCAAGGCCAGACATTTTATTTTTGCCAAGTGCAAGAAATGCACATGGTTCTGTCAATTGGCTCAGAGACATAACAGCTAATGTAGAGCAGTGGTTCCCAACATTTTTGGCTTCTGACCCCTTAAAATTACACAATATCTATTTCTGACCCGCAACACTGGTTATGGCCTTAGTTAGGGGATGGGTCGTGAGCAGTGCAACCAACACTTCACCTGATATGTAAGCATAGATTTTTTTTCTCACTACCTGCATGTAAGGTTGTAGCTATTGATCAGATTCATATAAAGGTAATGAACAGCAATGTACTACTTGGCTCACCAATTCATAAAAGCTACCGGAGTCAGGGAGCTTGAATTATGTGTACTTGCATACAAAAGGGCATCCAAGTCTCATGGACCCGATCTCCACTCCATTATTTTTAGTCTATTACTCATGTGAGTTGTTCTGTCCTCTGTCTGCAGTGCACCCTGTGACTCGGTACCCATCTAACTCTACATGGTGTACCCTTCTTACGCTTCCACCTCCCGGTCTCCGTATCTTTCTCTCTCACACTCTGTCTTTGTCTCTCAAACACTCAGATTGTGCGGGGCTCCTATGGTAACCTGTGGGCCTAGTAAACACACAAATCCCAGCAGTGTGCGTGCCCACTTTCCTTGGCTCACCCTGCATGGCAACAAAAACCCCACCAGAGGCTCCCACCACCAGTCCATTCAAATGTCAGCCACCTCGTTTGAAGTCGCAGACTGCTATGTAAATCCACAGTGTTTCTCACCAGCCCAGCCTCTCACACACACTCAAAAACAAGAACTCTAGCAAAGGTGGTCCTGTGATGCTGGATTATTGTTTCTTTTATGGTCTCCAGCCTTTAGAAGCAGTCTTTTTCATCCCTATAGCCCATCCTCCCAGTTTTAGTTCGTAAACATGTTTTTGGTGTATGGTCACAGGGCATGGTGACTTGAGGAGAGCAGGACATGGCAACCATACGATGCCGTCAGTTACAAAGTTGGCACATCCCCCAAATCTGGGTTGTGACAGAGATGACCCCTTCACACTGCGCCTTTGTATGACCTGTCCTCCAGTTTCTCTGGAACCCAGGGCCAATTGAGTGGGAGGGTTTCCCCCCTCAGAGACCATCACAACAAACAAATAGACCAGGCAAACAAGTTCCCACCACACCAACGTCCAAACAACTGCCAACGGTGACAGTTTGGTTGCTTTTGATATCACACAAAGAGGTTCTTCATGAAGCACTTCTGAGCCTCTTTCCCAACTTCAGGGTCAGGGCCCCCAAGAGTTGAACTGGAAAAACTGGAAAGATTATGATAAACAATACACCAATAATTTGAAATGTGTAAAATGTAAGTACACATAGGATATTAATGTTAAATATTGTTTCTTGTGAGTTACTCAATGCGTGCTTTAACATTGGTGGAGTTGGGTAAGCTCAGCTAATTCAGCCATGTCGTTTTGCGGGTCCTAAAGAGCCAAAATTGAATGAATGAATAATGCAATACATATCTATTACCAAATTTAAATGTTTGAATTGTGCATAGTAGTCATGTAGCTTATTCTGTAGTGATATGAAGATGTCCACCCCATGACAGTATAACGCAGCTGTCCTGAAAACCACGTATCACCAAAATGTCAACTTTTCTCAAAAAACCACTGAGTTTTCAAATGTTTTTTTTAGCTTAAGACATGGAAGAATTGTCTCACTCTATGTAGGAATAGTTCATACATTCTTCAGTTTCTGAAAAATTTTAAATTACCAAATTTTGGGACATGTTTTTCACTGGACAGCGATGGTGCTGCGTTGACCAAAAAGAATGGTTGCTGTTTCTATTGTCAGTCTCGACAAGAAAGTCAAAGGTCAGGGTCAGCTACAGTTTACGTGATCTTTTCTTATGCATACAATAACACTATGCAGCCTGAATCTGGTTATGTTCCTTATGTGTGTTTTCATATGACAGGATGTTGAGAAGATTTACTTAGGCTGTATATCGTGCTGCCGTCTGTGTGTGTTTCTGTGAGTGTTTGTGTGTGTGTGTGTGTGTGCGTGTGGGGGTGAGAAAGAGAGAGAGAAGTTACAGTACCTGCTCTGAGTTCATCTGCAATATATCTTCATGTATGTGTGTGAGCATGCTTGCAGCTTACCAGCCACTACTTTCACATTACAGCATCATTTTGCGTGGGGTTCGGCCTCTCTTTGCACATGCGAGCGAGGCTGTGATCAATTAACGTGGCCTAGGGAGACTTGTGAAGTCCAGCAGGAGAGCGAAACACACCCCTAACACACTCAACTTACACACTTGTTTGGCTGTATGATCTACGAGCTCTGCCCTCGCGTGGCTGGTTTTATTTTCCTGCTTTTAACAGCCCCTCTGCGGAGGCTTGGGCCCCTCTGAGATGAAGGGAAAGAGAAACCAGATTTTTTGACCCTTGAATACATCAAACAAGTCCGGATGTCCAGCTCTTTTTCACTCTGATGGAGCTGGGATGGAGTCAGCGAGTTTGATGTCAGTGAATCAAAACACTGGCCATTGTTATTGTAAAGTCATGAAGATGGTGTTAATGATGTAATGTTAATGTCAAGGCCACACACACAGGAGATACAGTGGAGGGAGGTGTCTGCACAGAAACTGATGGATTAAAGTCTTGACTGTGCAAACAGTTTTGTTTGTGTTCTTTGATTTAATGGCTCACATTTAATGGCAGTATGCTCTGAAAGAAGAAACTCGAATGAGAAGTCCTGCGGAGAAACTTGTTGTGATGTGTTTGATTGTTGGGTGTGTGCAGCTTTGCAGACAGATGTATTACAGTCTACTGTGTTTCCATACATACGTTTTCATCACTCAGTCATTCGTTTCAGGTACTTTTGCGTTTTGCATTGCGTTGACGTTTTATTTCCTTCCAAATAAATTTAAATATCACAGGTCATTTGACTCAACATGCACACTATGTTACATTATTTCTGAATGTAATTAGTTATGGTAATATAAATTATCAATGAATATGCATACTATACATATAAAACAAATCTAATGGAACTTAACAGTGAGGTAGGAGAAACATATGTAGAGCATGCACATATACTGTATTTTTTCAGTCTCCGTCCATAGATTAAATTGTATAATATGTCCATAAATAGTGAATAATCCAATGCAAAACTCAAAGATATTCAGTTTTCTATCAAATCATCATATCCTCACCTTCTAGTTGGAACCCCCCAATTGCTAGGCATTTTTCTTGAGAAATATATGGAATTGTCAAATTAGTATCTAATAAGTAGCTAATTTCTGTGATTTGACTAATCCACTAAACAACTATTTTATATAGTTTTGATGCACACGTTTCCATTTAATTACCCACTTGCAAAATGTAGACAACTTAAGATAGACTTGTCAACTTTTTTCTGGAAATAAAAGTGTATGATTTTTCCAGAAAGTTGCTCTTTCGGCTTGATTGCAGGGATAGCATTAATTGCTGACCTAAATAAGGCAACATGAAAGGGTTTGCTCTATTATATCCAGGATTTTTAAGAAGCCAAGTTGAGTACCATAACATGGGAATAAAACAACAGACAACACAGACAAAACACCTGAAGAGGCTCTTAAGGGGCATTGACTACACATTCTTCAGCTCTTATGTAATTGCTGATCATTAATTGTTGATTTCTACAAACCCTTTGCCCTTTTCGTTGTTATTTGTTTTTCATCTATTCTGTATATATGTTCACATTTATCCAGAGAGAAATTCAAAACATCACACTTCAAACCAGCAACTTTTTTTAGCGATTCTCCACCCCTCAATTTCACCCAAGGATCCTTCTGGTCCAGTTTTCTCATTTGTTTCTCTCGGCTTGTTTTATTGTTGGCATTTGTTCCCCCTGCACTAAGTGTTTCAGCACTGAGATACATTGCATCATGTCGGTGCTCAGACACATGAAATGGCATTATCCCACCTCCCTCTGCTCCGTCCACGCAAAAGCAGCCTAAACTGTGACGTGGACCAGCAGTTAATCCTCTTTCCCTTTTTGGAGCCAGTGGCGGGAGCTGCAGAGGAGCTGGCCGCAGAGATACGACCACGAGAGGCCGTAGACACAAAGCAAGCCGTGTGTGTGTGTGAGTGAGTGTGTGTGAGTGTGTGTAATTGTTTGAGGGTGTGCACAATAAAAGAGTTTGTTTATGTCACTTAGAGTGTGTGAGTGTGTGATGGCGTATGTGTTTGTGTGTCATTGCTTGTGTTGTCTCTGCCTTCCCAACACGCTGACAAAGCCTAAGTGTGGGTTTATTCGAGGCTGAGTGTGTTTTTCTAAGCGTGTGTTCGATGCCGCCCACCTCGTTTGTCTCTGTAACTTCACCTTTGTGGAGTTTATTCTTAAACACTCCCACTAGACACTGTTATCTCAGCTCCGGTTTGCATCATGAATGAGACAAATGCATGTGTGTGTGTTGGGGTACTGGCAAGCTTGTCATGGGCATGTAAACCCCCGTTACTCTGGGAAATGAGTCCAATGTGATTATCCCTGAAGCTGTAAAGTAGCCACCTAGAGTGGGCAGAGGAACTGAGACCTCGGAAGAATACGTAACATGTTTCTGATGGTATTGTCTTGGGTGGTCAAATACATAAAGCCTCTGGTTCTCTTTGTTTTCCTCAGTTGCAGCAGTTGTAAGGGAGGCAGCAGTGTGTCATTCCTGAGAGCTAAGATAAGTCATTGAATGAAAAAGATGACTGACTGAGTAAGACAGCATGGCAACTATGCATTATAGGGGAGCTTGTCTGACTTCTGCCACCAACATTCAGTGCCAATGCAGGATCTAGTGTGCCCTTTAATTTGTGTCACAATCAAACATGTTTAACCGTAACCACAATTTTCCCACCTTGTTTATGTGTCCAAGCCTAACAAAACTTAAGCCATACTTTATTTGCCATAACCACCATCTTTCCCAAACATTAACCGTACCGTTAGCAGGTAGAGGATGTTAAAAATTGACTGCAATCATCAGCTGTGTGAAATAGTCCAATATGCCCCTCTCTGGCGATACAGATGTTTTATCACAGATATCCCACCCAAGATCTTACCATTTTGGTATGAAACATTTACCCCCATAAAGTAGGTGGCTGTAAATGTAGTTGTTATAAGTACTGACTTTGTCCCAAACATATTTTCACTAACACATACAAACAGCCTGTTAAGCTGTCTTTGACCATGCTGGTTTGAGGAGTTTCAATAGCTTTGTTCAGTGTTCCTTTAAAACGTGATGTCTTGGCATTTGGGCAAAAGTTTCCTTTTTTTCCCACTATCAAAGGGGCTCCATCTTACCAGCATTTTCTGCAGGTGTGGTGAGACCAAAATCAGAAGTTGAAAGGTTAAAATTGTCACAGAGGATCGGCGGTTCGATCCCCAGCTCCACTAGTCCATGTCGATGTGTCCTTGGGCAAGACACTTAAAAGAGCTCAAATTGCTCCCGAAGGCTGTGCCTGTGGTGTATGAATGGGTATGAACGGGTATGAATGGTAGTTAGTCCTGATGGGCAGGTGGCACCTTACATGGTAGCCACTGCCATCAGTGGATGAATGGATGCGAATGGGTGAATGTCATGAAGTGTTAAAGCGCTTTGAGGGGTATGCTATGCAAGTACAAGTACATTTACAATTTATCATATTTAAAGTATACAACTGGAAAATGTGATGATATAATTTCTTCTAAATGAAAAGACATCAAGCAATTGTCTTCATTTTGATGTGAAGTAATTGCAACTGCAATTTACCACTTTAGGGAGAAAAAACAGTCAAGCTGCATATTCAGTCACAATAAAGTATGAAAGTATAAATATGCCATTTGCAATGTGGGCAGATGCACCAACACTTCTGAACGACTATTGCAGTGCTATATTTATGTTGTCAGCTGATAACATTCTGCTCCTTTTAAGCATAAGAGCTGCTTTTTTTCAATTTCATTTGTCCCGTGCTTAATTGGTCCCTTATGGTCTGCTGCTTTCTTTCTTAGAATAGACATATTGTCTGAAGACCTGTGTTGAAACCTTCAGAATCATCATAGGCTAATTACTCTGTCTCTGTGAGCACTGAGTGGTAGAGCTGTCATAGATCTACGGAATCAGATGATTTACATTATCCACTAATCTAAAGCTGGCATGTTCGCTTCCTCCTTAACCCGGCCAATAGGCATTAGTGTGATTAGCGTGTGGCATCCTCGGCTGTCGGGGGCTGACGATTTGTTCTGAAGATCACAAAATCTATCTCTCTCACACACACCCACACACATGCATACATCATCTCTGATTTTCCCACATGCTCCACAGATCCAGCCACCAGTTGCAGGGCGCTCTCTCTTTCCCGCTGCAGCGCTGGCTGCATGCGACCCTCCACAGACGATATCAGGGTAATTGACAGTGACTGGAAATATGCAGCATCATTGAGCCCTGACCCGTGTGACTAACAGGGTTAGGGCCTCCCCCCTTCGAGACCGACCCTTCCTCCAAAGCCATCAGTGATTTTCAATTTGTGTTAAAGCTCCCTTTGAGGGGCCCCCAGGGGCCCGATTTGATTAACATATTTTATGGCGAGGCCCTTGCTTCAGGCCCAGTATTAATAATAGTCAGAGCCCATTATGGCTGACTATGTGACGACAGTGACAGTGAGGCCTGACAGTGGTTCCTGAACGCCTCTTTAGTGAAGCAGCGAAGTGACTGGTCTTTAATGGGACGGGGATTGCTGATTTTTGGGAGGCCTCTGTGAGTTTCGCAGTTTTGCTGAAGGCTCGGCCATGCCAGCTTGAGGCTAATCAGAAGTGATTCATGTAAGCGAGTCACAATGCTGTATTGGATTGAATTTGTTTCATCTACGGTTCTCTCCATCACTTATCAGCGGAATGAACCGCACCGCAAATAAATGGAGGGTAGACAATAGATGGCATTTGTAAGGGCACTTTTCCCACAGTCCTATCTGTCATGAAAATGGACACACACTGACACAAGGACAAAGCGACAGACAGTCGCACACTCGAACCCGACTTCCGAGAGTGTCTACAGTAAGGACATTCCTGCGCTCCACACGCCTCGATCATTGTCTGCTGCAGCCGTACAGCAACAAAAGAGACGTCCTCTCTGCCTCCTCTGCCTCAATGCCACGGAGCAGTTAAATGTTACCCCATAAATGAGACTCCTCTCCCCTCAGTTTTTATAGCTGGTTGATGGAATCTGTATGTATGAGGAGCCCTTTTCACTGTCTCCTGTTAAAAACCCCAAAGTCCTTCAATAAATTCTTCCATGACACAGTTTATTTCAATAGGCTGGCACAAAGGAGAACCCCTGTAAATCAATGCTTTTGTTTAAAAAAAAAAAAATACTCCCTAATATCATTCAGCAGCAGTTAGTCTTGTGATACTCATGCTGAAACTGTAAGATAGAAACCTATAGAAAACAACAAGATAACCCTTTTCTCTGTTTTAATTTCCCTCACACGAAGACAGACACATAAGCAGCCTTTTGAAAGGAGACTGTATAGGTTCTCATATATGGGGGCAGCGAGGGAGAAATTGGCAAAAGCTTAAGTTTCGCCCTGGGCCTGTAATGGTTTGTAAGAATGTAAAGCCCATGACAAAAGCGACTACCAGGAGAAACAGGGAACAGGTGGTCATCGCTGCGTCCCCCAGCCTTGGCCCACAGACATGAAATCAGCCGAGAGGTTTAGATTTCAGTGATAAAGACCCTGAGGTTTGTTTGCTCTTTATGTCTGCAAAGATGTGTGAAAAGATTTCAGACCTCTAACCCCTCCCCATGTCTCCCACCAGCCTTGGAGCTGGGAATAAGAGGTTAAGGATTCCAGTGCACAGGAAATCGTCTGTCGCCGCTCGTTTGGGAGCGACAGATTGGATACGTGGGTTGACGACGAGGCCTTGACTTCTGTTTTTCTTTGTTTCTGTGGTGTTATGAGATCTTAAGGCTGTGCTTCGGAGGAAATGAATAAACAATCAAACCTTGTGGTATGTAGTTGAAACGCAGGCATACAATATAAAAAGATGAGATTATCTTAATCATCAGCATGGCAGATTAATTCCAGGTCCAAGTAGTAAAATACCTACTCTGCAAGTACAGACGTCCAATTCAACTGAAGAACATTTAGTATGTTGAATATATTCCCAGTGGGATAAGGCCTTGTAGTTACATTTTTACTTACAATCTCTTGATGACTCCAGGAGAACATGTTGATGGGACAAGAATCTCTCGTAAAATGATAAATCACTCATGCAAAAGTTTTCTGTAGAAGTGTCACTAGACACAGGAAAACAAGGTATCTTGTAGGATTCTGTAGGTCTTAGTTTCATTACATTACAGTCATTTAGCAGACGCTTTTATCCAAAGCAACTTACAATTCAGTATCTACACACCGTAGACACAGCTACAGGAGCAATTTTGGGGTTAAGTGTCTTACTCAAGGACACATTGACTAGCAAAGCAGAGCAGAACCAGGGAGCGAACCGCCGACCCTCTGATTGAAAGGTGGCCCTGCTCTCCACTTAGCCACAGTCACCCGTGCTATCCAGTAGCTATCTATACACCGTAGGCGCAGCTATGGGAGCAATTTTTGGGGTTAAGTGTCTTGCTCAAGGACACATTGACATGAGACTAGTGGATCTAGTGGACTAGTGGATCGAACCTCTGACCCTCTGATTGAAAGACAGCCCTGCTCTCCACTTAGCCACGGTAGTTTCAGCATCTCAAGGCTTATTGATACTGGGGAGCATTGCAAGCTCCCAAGAAAATGTTGTAATGCAAAGTTTTGACCTACTTCATCAAAATTCAGCATCAGTGTGCAGACAAGCCCTGCTTTGCCTTAGCTTGCTCGTCCTGCGACTGTACTGGGGTTGGTGTGAACACTGGCTACTTCTTTTCCAAAAAACATTCCATCCGTACAGCATGTACATCCAACAAATGCCAGTATCCATTCCTGCAATACTGATGAACCACTTTCTTACTTTTTAGTGATTTTTTATGTTGTGTGGTGCATTGACTATCTCTCTAATTATTACATGGTCATGTTTTATATGCAATTTGATATTTAATACTTGGGGGTACACTTAATCGACACATGTATGAAATAATAAGAAATAAATTGAAACGCTAATTTATTCTACAGGATAGGTGATGGATATATGGTGGTAAGCTGCTGTAAAATTAGCAGAGAGAGTAAACGAATAGTTAAATGATAAATTAATCTGAATGGAGAAGTAATTACACCTCAATTCCTTCACATACAAGCTGAGACGGGCTGATTTGCCAGCCAGGGGGCCATGCAGTGTTTAACTGTGCATGTGTTTGACTTTCAGTGTGTGTGTAAGTGTGTAGCCATGTGTGTCCTCTCCTTATCTATTTCCATCTGTGTGTGTGTGTGTGTGTGTGTGTGTGTGTGTGTGTGTGTGTGTGTGTGTGTGTGCACTTTAGAGTTGTTGTAACCATAGGGGCATGATGACAGACAAGTGGAGGGGAGGGCATGCTGGATAATCAGGCAGCAGGCAGCTTTCAGGTGTGGGATAAAGTTGAGGTGGGGTGGAGAGGATGTGGGGGGGAGCATACGGGAATTTTGTGGGTTGGGTGTGTGTGTGTGTGTGTAGCCGAGTTCCGCTTGGGTGAGCTTCAAGAATGCCCATGTGGATCCTGGCAGTGAAAGAAGAAGCTCCTTTCATCACGAGTAGCTCGGTGCCCCAAACCCCAGCCCATTTTTTTCTGCTCTGTCTTCCAATGACCCTCCACCCCCTCCCCATGTATTCCTCCTGCGCACTTCCTCCATTATTTGCAGGAAACATTTTTAAAAAGAATAAATGAATGCAGGCTTTCAAGCAAATTCCCAATCCGCCTCATCCTACTTTTTTTCTTTTACCTCTCTCTCTCTCCCGCGTGCTATCTTCTCTACCCCTTCCCTCCCTCCGTCTTCTTTGTAGCGTGGGAGCTGTCAGTGGCGTTTGCTCTGACACACACTCAGGGCCCCGGCAGCAGGCAGGTCCCTGTGCCTTAAAGGGCAGCAGCTAATTAGCCATAATGGCTTCCATTTTGTCCCGGCCTTGTGTCATGCCTTTGATGCCGTGATTGGAAGCACTCAGGGGGGAATACCAGACAATTTTCCATGTCTGATTTGTTTGAAGGGGAAGTGGGTGTGATAACAATGATGTCACGGCAAAAGAGAAACCATGTTAGTGTTTTCCCACTGAGTGTTATGGACTTGTATGTCCTTGTATCTTAAAGTAGGTAATTACTTCTCACACAGTAATGGAAGGTTTGTTTCCCTTTCTGTTGTAAAGAAGTTCATATTGAGACTGTTTGAGGCAAAGAAACAAAGTGTGATTGTACAAGTGGCTTATACATGGTGTCCAAGGATTTTAGGCTCTTTGATCAGATTCCCAGGGTCATTTAGAATCTTAATGTGTTAACTGCCAAGTTATGGAACATTTTGAGTTTTCTAACAATGCCCATCCATCTTTTCTAAACTAAAACAAATGAACTATTTCTAAAAATTCAACCCTTGCAATGAACATATATTTTTCAAGGACTTAATACGCTGTTGGAATGCTTTGAAAATACAGAGATTTATGAGTTTTGAGGATGAGTTTTACATGTTCATACATGTTCAGATTGTATGTTTCAGAACCTTTGTGATCAAATGTTCCTTAATTTTCCTCACTGGAAAGCATCACACACCTGAATACCATGCTTGGGACCATCCTGCAGGTTGAGGGGTGACATCTACTAACCTTGGCAACTTACACTTAAACCCCGCAAGTATCCCTTGCTGTCACCCCCCTGCCTCCTCTGCCCCCCCATGGATCAGGTTGACTGGTGAACTATAGAGGCAGAACCCTTTGAACCTCCTCAACACACACATGCACACACACAAAAGACAAACGCACATAAACACAAGAAGATACACACCACTGAGGCGCTAATGGTGCTTGAAGCCCAGTGCAGCACAGCTCTCCCTGGGAGAAAGAGCAAGAGAGAGAGATGAAGGGAACAAGGGGAGGAGAGGCGGGGAGCGTCAGGTTCCCCCTCGGCATCTCCAAAATAGGTTTATCTCTGCCAGGGAGGTGTCTCTTTGTGTCGCCACGCCTGGGACTGAAGAGGGAGAGGATGCAGGCAGCCAGGGAAGAGAGACAAGAACAGGCAGAGGGTGAGAGAAAAAGAGAGCCTTCACTGGGATGGGACCACCTGCGTCGCCTCCTTTGCTGGGAGATTATGCGGGCACACAAAGCGATGCTGGGAGGAGGGCAGGGGCACCGGGGGAGCCCGGCGTCAGGAGAGTGAGCAGCGTGGAAAGTGGAGCTGGCGTGTGTGCCAGGGGTCTGCCACATACTGTACCAGCAACCCTCCAAACCTCCCCACAACTGCCTCCCATAGGTTCATGTCTCTCAGGATACCTCCATTCCTCCTCCTTGTCCTCCCCCAGTCTCTGCCATATTGTTAAAACAGTGTCCGATGTGGCTGTCGCTCGCTCACAAATCAATTCACTTCTCATGCAAATATTATAACAACTTTATGTATAGATGAAAAAAGTGGACACACAAATGTTTAAATCTAATGAGTATTCATATTATATATTATATTATAAGCCTGTTTGGTACATTTTAAACAATTAACCTTCATTTGTCAAATCCTTCAATTTACATCAAGATGCTGATTATTGAACGCCAAAGCAAACCTTGCTGTGTGGTTTGGATTAACACATTCACTTGTATCAGTCTTGATTAAAAAAGTAAACAAATTAATACATATAAAGGTATTTCTTTTTGTTTTGGTGTTTTTAATCAAGCAATAAATGAAGGGTATTAGCAATTAAATTAGTGGATGTATTTTTCGCAAACACTGCAGCAGTTATTGAGTCCTCAGCCTACCGTACTCTCTTAATTAAAGAAATACACTGAAAGAAAACACTGATTCCTGAACATTCATGTGGTTTGAATCTTAATTTGTGAAAAAGTTTTCTCTCCATGCTGTATTTAACACCTTATCTATTCTGGCTCCTCATGAGTCGCTGTGGGCTGTTTGCATGAAACAGAAAGCAGAAAATTCCGACATGTATGCTTTATAATTATGTGGGAATGAATAAACTCAGCACTGACAGTGTGGAGTTGCTACATATGCAGATTTTCTGCAGCTTTCATGTCTCACTAGTGGATTTCACACCTTTCTGCTGCTGCTCTTTCCCCCCATCTTTTCTATCACTTACTGCAGATGCCCTTACAAAGTACGTACTTTCTCATATATCTCTAGCTATATGAGCGAGTACGTACTTTCTCATATATCTCTAGCTATATGAGCGAGTACGTACTTTCTCATATATCTCTAGCTATATGAGCTAGTACGTACTTTCTCATATATCTCTAGCTATATGAGCTAGTACATACTTTTCTTATATATCCGCTCCGCAGAGGATTGTGGGTCAGAATAGCAAGTTATTAGCAAATATACAAGTTGCGACCGGATGCAGTAGTACCTGGTATTTTTGGAATGCTGCATTTGACATACTATGTATCGGGACATGCTAAATATTTTTCTGGTATACTAAATACTATAGTAGTAGTATTGGAACACACAGTATATACTTTTTGAACCTCAACTTGAAGCTTACAGACACCTGAACCCAAATTTATTTTCATATAGTGTCCATTTTTGACCTTTGACCCTTTGACCAGTTAAGTGCTTTTGTAGATTCATTTTTTCAAAATCATTTTGGTCTGCTGAGAACAGAATCCCACCCTGAACGGATGAGTGTAATCCCATTTTTGTTATTGTGTCATTGGCCAAAATCCAGAATCTGATTATACTTTGCACGATAGTGTTTTTTGTTATAGCAGGTAGATTTCATTTGAATGGCCTAATCTGGATTATTGAGAAAAACGATATACAATAATACAACCAGGCACAATAGAAAACCTGAATACTTTGTGCACAGTATTTGTATTATTGTCATTGTCATGTTTTACAAAAAAACAAGTAAATTGCATTGTCAGCACAAAGTAAAGAAGTAAGGTCTTTCCCACTGCCTTTGTAAGATTTGTTTTTCAATTACTTTCCTCATATAACTGCAATTCATCCATCACTGTACTCGGTGAAGTTGATATATTGTAGATAAACTACCACGGCTCCTCCTCCCCAGTGTCTGGGATAGTCCCCCAGCTGTGAACCGAGGTCCCCAGAGTGGATGTTACCATCAATGATTGGTCAGTCCCCATTGTTTCAGGCACTGTCATTGGTCAAGATTAATAGCTGCTTCTGGTTAATTATTCCAGGCCTGGGTATTGGTCTGGAGCTGAACCTCAACTAACCCCTAACTCTTCCATCAACGTACAATGACTTTATTTGGAGTTCCCCATTCACTGCAGCCAGCCTTTAAATCTAATAATTGCCGAGTTCCTTTTGTCTTTTTGCTGATGCGGGCTATTAGCGGAGCAGCGAGACCGTCTTGGGCCAGGTCTGGACCACGTCAGTTTTGACGAAGCTATTCTGTTAAAGTCCTGCCCCCCATGTTGTCACCCTTCTTTCCCTTTCTAAGAGGTCTCTGAAGAACCCGCAGACATCAGCAAATTCTTAGCCCAAGGTGAAGAAGGGAACAGAAGGAGAGTGAGAACAGAGGAGGACCGACCACAGAGGCAACCTGTGCTTCTCAAGGTCTGCCTGAATGGGTGTTTTTAGGTATTCATTGTGGCCCTCTCTTTCACCCGCTCTCTATTCTTCAAAGTGCTGGCGGAGCCTGGCTTGGCGTGGGTCTAAGCTTGCATCCTTCCCAGCAAGAGCTCTGCGGGCCACACTGATGTTCTAATCATAACCCGGCGGCAGCAGCTTTGTGTGGAGCGTTGGGAGAACTGAGGACTGGCTTCCTGCCGCTCACAATCCCTTTGTCCCACTGGAAGGTGCCGCGGCCAGGATTAAAACCGGCAACAATAGAGGTCACCCCAAAAATCTCTCTCGCGCGCGTGCGCACGCGCTCTCTGGTGCGTCTGGAGGGAGAACTGGGGGGTAACAGCATGAAGTTTTCACTAGATTTATTGTAAACATTCAAGTGATTTTATTACCCAAAGCAACTTATGGAGGGTGAGGGAATAAGTGATGGCTGGCTTGACCCTTGAGACGAGGTTACAAGTCAATCAAACCAAAGTGGATATGTGGTTGTGTGTTTGTTTATGAGCAGATTGGTCTGTGTTAATGTGTCTGCAGTCGTGTGCATATGTTACTCCTTGAGCTGCATCAGAAGATAATTATTGTTATATAAGTATTGAAGTAATAATCCTGTGACATTTTCATATAATTAAACACCCATTTTGTAAGATCCCTTTAATGATGTCGCACAGCAATTATTCTGTCTGTACAGTCATGAGAACATTTTCCGAACAGAATCTTGCAGGTAACCACTTTAACGTGGCATTACATTGCAGTGACACGGACTAATTTCTGCGTCTGTGCAGGAGCTTCAGACAACCAAGTGACTTGAAAACCTGTGGAGAATACTACTGTTCTCCACCCACGCTGTCTCTAGTTTATCCACAGAGACTCACAGAGATGTCACAAAAACATCAGGGGAAACAACCCATGATGACATGATTACATTTGCAGTAGTCAACCTACTCTTTAGGGAGATAACAAGAAGACAAAGTTCATTGTAGAATATATGGTCGAATACAATCAATATGATAAAAAAACACAGTTGGATATGTTTTTGGAAAATAACAGGAACACATTACAATATAATTCAAGTCAACACCAGAAACAATTCCTAAAAAGTAATCACTGAGTCTATCAAAGCCTCTTTGAGGCAGAAGGGGTACTATTTATTGCAGCATTTGATTGTAAGATGTCATGGTTGTTGAGGTTATTATGTTGAACCGTTGCATTAGCCATCAGTCACTGATAATTGTTGAAGGATAAACTGCATACAATCTCAAAGTGTACACTCTGTAGAGAGTGTTGTATTTCTTCAGTTGAAGTTAAAACTTAGAATAATCTGAACTCAAGTGTAATGAAATTGAACCAGTGCCCCTAATGACACATGAGTCAGTTATCTTTATAGTTTGTGCTAGTTTTCAATCAGCTCCTCTGTGAAACGCGTGTGCAGTAGTCGTCTCCCGTGACACTGACGAAGTGTCAGATCATAATGATGACCCTGAGGATGAGCCCACATTCCTCTCCCCAGCACGCTCCCTCTCTCTCACATCTCCACCATGCAGACCCCCAGCCATCATGTAATAAATGTTCAGTGCCATAATCAATTTGCAATGCTTGGGGAGCATCTCTCTTGATATAGCCTGTAAAAAAAAAAAGGGAAAGAGAGAGAGAAAAGGATGACACAGAACACAGAGGACAAGAGGGGTCCCTGTGAATGTGTCGAGAGCGCGAGGCGAAGAAGAGGGAACCGGGGGGTCTATTAGAGAAAAGACTTCCCGTGGCGTAAATAGTATTCATGGATGACAGAGTGGTCATGGGGGATAGACGAGGGTCTTCTTCTCTGTGGAGCTCGAGCTGACTCATTCTCCGCCTGGCTTTTCTTCCTGACGCGGCTCGCCAAGGGGCTCCATTGTGCCTTAGCAGCAGGTAGCAATGGAGTGGCAGGTCAACTTTCGGGCCAACATAACTGCCCCCTTCTCCCGCTGACCCCTGCTGTTTGTTTCTGTGTGCAAGTGTGAAAGCGTAATATTATACATGTGTGTGAGAGGAATTCACTGCGAAACATAAATTTATATATATATAATTTTTAGATAAACGATTACTACTACATCTTTGGCACATATTCTTAGTGTGGTCTTGTTTATGAACCCTTTGAATCTCATCTTTTGATGTACCACACTTACTTTATTTTGTGTGAGCCATTAAAAAAACAACACAAATCTAGTTAAGGTTTTATTTGAATTTGTAACAATGATTCCTCGAAAAGCAGAAAGACATTTTTTGATGACTCTTGCTCCCACTGCACACCTTTGACCCACAGCAGCCGTAGCTTTCATATTGTAGGTTTACTAACCGATCGGAAGCTACTTATCCCAGACTATTTTCTCTCTCTCCCCATGGTAACTCAAACAGTTTTCCCAGTGGGTGGTTCGCTCGGCCACGGGGCTGCAGAATGGAGTTGCCCACGTAGCGCGCAGCCTAATCGAATAACCGCCCCAGCATGGCGCCCAGCGTGAGTGTCGTCCCCAGAGGGGAGCTTGACCGGAGGCTGCAGGTACTTTTCATTGCCGCCTGGCAGACCAGCTCCTTTCCCCAGCGTCCTGCTGCTAAAAATTTGTCGGCCCCCTCTGGGTTTCTTTTCTGGGAGTGTCAGCTGTGGGGCCCCTGATGGGAGATTTGTTGATATGATAACTCGATTAGACTACAGAATGGATGACATGGTGGCAGCGAGCCAGTCAGCAGCACACAGGGAGGTGTTGACTTCTCTCCTTAACCTCAGGAGCCCTGCGCTCAGCACCTGCCCTCAGCTAATCAGCCTCACTGCCCAGTGTGGTGGCCGGAGGAAAGGTTGAGGTCAGTGCCTGGTTAGATGTGAATGATGGTCCACACTGACATTGGCCTACAGCCCCTTTAGCCTCAGGATATCTAAAAACGTTCCCTCAGGGTAGGCATCTGAAACATCGGAGGTGTCTCTTGACCTCCATTGAAATATCCTGAGCAGAAGCAGACAGCCATTCAATAAACTTTCTATTTTGGCCAATATTGTAAGTGGTTACAGTTGTAATTGTCTGTCATGTGAGGTAGGCCTCTGTGATTGCATTACCACTGGTATGTAAAAGGATGCACAGTTTCTAGTTGAGCTCACTGTAGAAGTCATATACAGTAATTACGTGTAAAAATAGTTCTACATTCTATCATTCATAATAGCAGGTCTCTGCAGAGGAGTCTTGTGATCTTGTTCAGCATGTCATCTTTCTACAATGCTGTTAACAACCACAGTTCAGCTACATTTCACAGTTGAAATCAGATGGTCTAAAATTCTCCAGGGTTTCATTAGCTGGGATCGCAGGGGTCGTAAAACTTTCCTCACAGGTTTTCTTTCAGATGCACAATACCTTCTCTGTATCTCCTCCAGGTTATTTGCTACAAGGTGCACTGGGGCCACTCAAGTCAATTAAGTTCACATCTCCACTTTGGCCAAACAAGGGATTGTGGCGATATGAGGAGCGCTAAAGACCAACACGATCCTCCCCTTCCCAGCCCAGGCATTGAGGAGCAGCAAAAAGGACACCAAACAAAGGGCGGCCCCTCTGTGTCTCAATGACTCCTCTCTTTGTTGCCTTCTTGGGCCCCATAAAGTAAGAGGGACGCTCTTGTTTGCCCAGGAGGTGGTTTAATGGCCCCGGGTAGAACAATGGCGCCACATTCAAGCCATCCAGAGGGGCTCATTATATGGGGCCGTCCCAAAGCGCAAGGTCCCTGGACGTTCCCAGTGGAGCGCTGGGTGAATGGTGGCGATGGGCGGGGCGGGCCAGGGAGGGCATACAGGGGGGAGAATAGAGACCATTGAGGTGACAAGCAGGTTCCATCTGCCCCCAGTGCCTCCTCACCTTGCATCACGACAGCTAGGGGCCTCTCCATGCACAAAGGGCAAATTTAGTGTGTCGGGCTGGCTTAAAACGCTCACTTTGGAAGAGACCATTGAGGGAAATATCAACACTGTAGACCACGGACCGGTGCATTCAGCCTCTCCTGCCCCCTTCCCATTGACAGAGTTCCTTTTTCTTTCATTCCCTTTCTCCTTTTGGCTCCATTCAAGTCCCACTTCTCTCATCTCCCAAACTCTTCAGTCCAGGCCATTTTTCCCATACCTTGCAAAGGGGCGGATGACAAGAATTAAGTTAGTTCTGGCCCGGCCCAAAGGTTTTGTCCTCTCTGAGCTGTGGCAGGTAACTGTGGCCATGATGAGATGGATCATCAATCACCAGCCAATCCTCTCTGATGATGTGACACAGGCAACAAGGACCCCAGAGGTCAACAGACGCCACTAATAGATAATAGTTTGTGGTCGATCACTAACTCTGTTTCTGAATGTTGGTGTGTGTGGAGAGGTTTGTAAAGTGATGGCATGCAATTCTTGCAAACTCATAGTGCTCTGAAACCTATTCTTCTTCTTTCTAGGTTTGTCACAATTCCAGTCAATTTCAGGTTTCATGACTCACACTGATGCTTTTTATATTGGAGATGTAGAAGGCCATTAACATCAAGTGGTTATATCATGTGACATAAATAGACCGATCTTTGAATTTTCATCAGGTCAAACCTGCCTTGTGCTAAACATGATGTTCTTCAAACACTTCCAATAAATGTATTTTTAGACATAATAATGTAATGAAATAATGTAAAAACACAATTTGTGTTTGGTTCAGAACTGTGATTAAATTTAGAACTTTGTTTAAACTTTTCAAAACGGCTGGCTTCAAAAATCATCAAATTGCTTTTATTGCCATGCAGGTTTATTAGTTCAGTTTCCTCTAACAAGCTTCACAGGTAAACATCTTCATGTTCAGACCACACAAAATATGTGGAGTGTGAGTGAGTGAAAATCTCCCATAAAACAGGAAGTTTGATTTAACACATAAGAAAAGTTTTTGCTTTACACACATTTGCATGTGGAAGCTGCTCATGTCTTCTATTTATAGTAACTCAGCATATGGGGGGTAAAGAGCCCAAGGGCATCCTGATGGTAGTTAATGAGGAAGAGTAGAGTTTTCTGTCTCATCTTTTTCATAAACAGTCCAGAGATAGAAACTACAGACCTTCTGGTCACACCTCTACATCTTAAACAGCTGCCACAGGCCACTGCTACAGAGTTGGTAAATAAAGTTGTTTGTAGAACGACTAAGAACTACAAAAGTAGTTGCTCTTTTTTGAAAACTGAATGTGAACAATCACCTTTAAATATTCAGATCAAGGAGACAAAACTTAACTCAAAAATATAACTCATTTGTTGAAATAATTGATATTTATTGAGGAGTTTCATTGAAAAACAAAAATCTAAATAAATGTCACCAGGAAGAATCTAACTCTTTCAACAGTCATATATTGTCTTAATTTGATGTGTCAAGAAACTTCTATAATTGTCTGCTTTCATTGATTGTGAAGATTTAAATTTTCGACTGTTCAAATTAGGTTGACCCTTACGCCTAGTTTTCTGATGCTTCTGTGAATTCGAGCGCATTATCTAATCTCTCATCAGCAATGACACTGTCCAGCAGTGGCTCTCAGACACATATAAAGTTTATTCAATGTTGATTTTTTCATGGGCCTTTTAACGATGAAAATGATGATTAAGCGCTCTGAAATAACTTTCTCAGGACCCTTCAGGTTAAGGCCATGGGAACAGAGATTGCAAAGGCATCGACACAATCGTCCATGTCTAAGAGCATATGCCTGGGCCTGAGAAATGCTCTGTCTTTGCGGCCTGTCTGAGGGACAAGGCCTTCATGGTCAACACACCAGTCCCAGCCTTATAGTCTCCAGGACCGCATCTCCCAGACACCCCGCTGGGCATTTAGCAGCTAGCCCTGGAGCTCCCACTGGGCAAGCTCAGCAGGGGCTGTAGACGGCGGGCAGGCTCCCTGGGGGCCAGATTGCACCCATTTTGCGCCAGGCTTTTGTGTATATGTCTACATATGTGCATGTGTTCTAAAATCTACATCTCTCCACATATACTTAAGAATATATGTGTGAGTGGGTATCTGTGGGTTTTCCCTATTAGGCCCCATGAGTCTGAGTGGGAGGAAGAAGTTTTCCACCAGATGCCTTTGCTCCCAGAACTCTTAGCGGGGTGCCGGTGAAGTCCCGCTGGGCCCCCACAGCAGGAACATACATCTCGCCGCAGGGGACGGCCATCAGCCCTAATGATGAGTCACATCAGTCTTCCTCTCAGTCTGGCCTGACATGCCCAAGTGTCTTGGTCATGGTGGCATATCCATGGCGAAAGAATGCGTATGGTAGGGGTGCTTTATCAAGCCCTGTGGGAACCTGTGTTCACGCTCAGCGGTGGAGAGCATTTAAAGACTGTTCAGCGCTGTTGGTGCAGTTTACTCGCTTGGCGGGAGGTTATGATCTTATTTCCCTCCGCGTGGTTTCCTTCCTGTCTGCAATTGTGTAATTAACTTTTTTTTATTTACTTCTCAATCATTGTATTAAAATAACCTGATTTAGAATGTTATTCATAGCATTGTGGCTGCTTGCAAACTATGAATCAGTAGTCATACCTCTGGTGGTTTGAGCAGAACTTTCAGGGTCTTGTAGCTTAACCAAAAATACAGAAGTACTGATGTAAGGAGGGATAAAACAGCCTGGAGGTTCGGTGTTGAGTTTTAGTTTCAGTAAGCCACATGAAGAAAACGGGCAAAACAGGGTGGCAGGTGTACTTTGAAATCGCCTACGAAGGCGACGCAGTCTTCGGGCCCAGAACAAAAGCGTCTGTTTTTGTTTTTTCAGCGATGATACCAGCAAGACTTCCAAAAAGGAGAGTAGGACATCAGAGGTCACTCTGTTCTGCCTCGCTAGCACACATCTCCCCCACTTTGCTTTCAACATCTCCATCACTGGGAGCTATCCGCTGCTGCCGATTATATAATGACAAGAATTTTACTTCTGGAGCTTAAAGCACATCAGAAAAAATGAAACAAACAGAGGAGAGAGATGGAGGAGCAGAGGGAGGAAAACAGAATAAAAAGACAACGGCCCATGCCTGGCCATGGATGACTCCAGAGGTTGTTTTTGCATGAAAGACTGCTTTTCTCTCTCTCTCTCTCTCTCTCTCTCTCTCTCTCTCTCTCTCTCTCTCTCTCTCTTTCTCTCTTTCTTTGTCTATGTCTCTCTCTTCCTTTCTTGCTTGCTGTGGGGAGAGCGAGTGATGCTTTGCTTGCCTCCAGCCAGGAGGTAAAACTGAACTGCAGAGCCAGGCTGCCAAATGATGAAAGACTCTGGCATCCAGGGATGCTGTGAGCCTGGACCAAGAGCTCAGAGCGAGAGAAAATGCTCGCTTTTCAACTTAACACTTTTTTCCTACTACATTTCTTCTCTCTCGCTTTTTTTGGTGTCGGTTTTTCCATCATCAGGGCGAGCAATTTCTCTTCTTTTTTATGAGCGCTTGCGCCGCAGCCTTGGAGCAAGAGCTCCTCGTGGGAGACGGGTGGATGGATGGAAGTAGTGAGGAGGAGGAGGAGGAGGAGGAGGAGGAGGGCAAAAAGATGGGCAGAGAATTGAGTGTTTCCGTGTGTGTGTATGTGTGTGTGAATTGTAGTCTAAGCGTGGGTGTGCAGGTTTTTTGTTTTGTTTTTTCTATCAATGCTTCCATACCTGACACCCCAATCCCATGTTTGAACACAGTAATCTACAGAACTGAAATAAAAAAGTCTTTAGTTTTTCCCAAAATTTTATTTCCACATCATCCCAACATTCATAATAATAGCTTTTGAATTAATGTTTTCCCAAAATACACAAGAGGTACCCTGGTTAAATAACATGTCTTTCCCCTAATTCTTCTTTCCAAAAGGTTTTATTTACAGGATTCTGAAAAATGTCATTCAGAAATACAAACACTGTTACAAAGATTTCTTGTATTAATTTGATTTGCAGCCCGAACACACTAAACATATCTGTCATTTGTCTGTTGTAATTTCAACTTGTTTTATGTTTTTGAGTTCTATTGGATTCATTGTTGTCTCACCTGCAGTTCACGACAGGTGATTTCACCTCTCTGAAGTTCTCCTAGTTGCCTCGTGTTTCTTTGAAACCTCACATATCAGTCTTCAAGACAAAATGCCTCAAGCTTGCATTTAACCTAATATCACTCACTTTTACAACAATGGACAACAGCAGCACAACAAACTGCCTCTGTGCACAAACTGGTAACTGACAAATAGCCCCTTTTTTGCATCTAAAATTCACACTATGTGAAGCATTCTTCCTTCTTGGTGTGAGACATTTAGTGGCCCCTCAGATAGACTCGCGTGTGTTTATTTCAGAGACTGTGTGTTTGTACACCGTGGCTGAATTCAACCACAAACACAGTGGAATCCTCTGATTCTCAGGTCAGGCTGCGAGCGCCATGCCAACACTCTGGTTCCCGACCATAATCCTGTCTCAAACAGAGGGGATATGTGATGCAAGGTGTCAGCAACACCATCAAGATTGTATTTTTCTGTCTTTACAGTAAAGCTACTCCCTTCAAAATTCCAGCCAGGGGTGTAATCCTCCATCTTACACCATTCCCTCTATTCATCACACTTCATTTTTCATCCCTGTGTGAAGAAGGGAAGGTGAGGAAACTGGAGGAAAGACTTGTCTGTGTTTGTATGTGCAACAAAGAGACTGTCGCCCGCAACACAATCACAGAGGGAGTTAGAGAAGAAAACAGTATGTCTATGTGTGTATGTGTGTGTATGTGTGTGACTGTATCTGCCAATGTAGACACAGACTCACACCGTCTGTATAGTCTGTGATTAAGGCTGTCTGTGTCTACAGCTCCATCAATATACTGTACGATTCCTCATTGTGATTTAGTCAACCACCCTTGTTCATGTACGCATGTAGAACAGTAAGCTGTGTGCGTGTGTGTGTGTGTGTGTGTGTGTGTGTGTGTGTGTGTGTGTGTGTGTGTGTGCGTGTGTGTTTGTGTGTGTGTGTGTGTGTGTGTGTGTGTGTGTGTGTGTGTGTGTGTGTGTGTGTGTGTGTGTGCGTACGTACATGCGTGGGTGTGTGAGTGTGTGTGAATCTGGTGCACGCATAAAAAGAAGAAAGCTCCAAGCAGTGGCCAGAGTCCAGATCTAAAACAAAATCAGTTTCATATGTGGAGGCTGTGTGTGTGCTTCTTGAGGGGGGGTGGGGGGTTGTAACCTGGGCCTGTTTATGTACCACACTATGTCTGTGGGGAGGCCTTAAATTGGAGCCATGCTGCAGGGGATTAGGCCTGCACTACACAAAATATCCATCTTAACAAGACTTGTAACCAGTCTGTGGAACTAATTCTATTATATACAAGTCTGTCAGTAGTAGTGAGAGCAATGTAGTTTCAAATATAGATTTGAATAAGTAGTTTACAATAATAACCAAAAAAAATACATTTAACCACAATTCAATTTATTTAAGAATGATGTACTGATTATAAAGTTACTCCTATAAGAAGTACTCTGGTTTTGTCTGAATCATGTCAGGTGTCAGAAATCTGATTTTTAATATACTGAATGTTGTAGACCAGAACAGGTTTTACTGTAAACCTGGAAAGAAAAATACTCTAAATTATAAATCTGATCAGACTTCTTCCACTGTAAAAAAGGTTAATTTAAGGATATTGGGTCACGGTAGTAGTGCTGGTAGCGTGAGGTCCAACCCGTAACAACAAAGCAACTTTATGTCACATGACGTCTCTCTCATGTTTTTCCACAGCTTTCCTGCTGCACTCAACTTAAACCTAAAAATTGCTCTCAAAATTACGCTTATTATTTTCGGTGGGTGAGGTCTTAGACTTGGATCGGTCATAGGGACATAAGTAGTGGTGGTAGGTTCAAATAATGTGTTCGTGGGATTGGGAAACCGGCAGCCAGTCACCCAGCCATCCAGCAGAAGCCAAGAAGGATCAGTGCAGTCCTCCATGTGTGGCGGATGTTTTCCACAAGCAAAGCAGCCAGCTTGGCCGCAGCTGTCCAAACCGCAGGCCCTGGGAGAAGATGAGGAGGAGGAGGGAGGGCTGGGGAAGGAGGAAGGAGGCTCAGGGGGGCAGTGGGGAGGGTGGCGGGCTTGGCAAAGGTCAGACAGGCTGAGGCGGCCGGGAGTGTGGGAACTGTCCGGGAAGGCATGTGCGAAATGCTCCGAGACGAGGTATCATCTTACAGCCAGACCGCCTGAGGGAAAGTGCTGTGTGCCTGCATGTGTAAGTGTGTGTGTGTGTGTGTGTGTGTGTGTGTGTGTGTGTGTGTGTGTGTGTGTGTGTATGTGTGTGTGTGTGTGTGTGTGTGTGCGCTTGCTTATGCCTGCTGCATGCCTCTGTGTGTTGTGTGAGTGTGTGTGTACATTTTGGAGGCTACCGTGACTCTTGGGGGAAAAAAGGGTGAGCATTTTTGATATGAAAAGATAGGGAGTGAGGGAAGGAAAAATGGACTCAAGCATGGAGAGAGAAGGAAATAACTCTGTACCCCCCCTATTGCACACACACAACTGTGAACATTCCTGCTGTTGAATAGGGTTGTCTTTGAGTGCAAGTCATGTCAGCACTAAAGACTGTGTACAGAGGTATGTAGCACATGTGTGTAACATGATTTCATGTCAGGGGAGCACTGACAATCTTAACCGCCCCATCACTGGGAAATTAGCCTGCTGCACCATTAATATTGTTGTGGTTCGGTGGAGTAATGTATGGCGTGTGCTGCTAAACCGTGTGTATGTTATAAATTGCTGTGGAGAGTCTCAGTGAGCTCCTCAAAGCTGGGGCAGTCAGATTCCCTCACGTTTTGGGGGAAACTAGCTTCATAATGATCCCTGTTTGTCTGCATGCTGAGACACACTGATGGTTTTAATGAAACGCAGACATCCTCAGTTGAACTTTAGTTGCACTCAAAGATGGGATGAGAACTTTCCACACACGAATGCACGTGTACACACACCCTGGCCGTGGTAGACTTGCAAGCCTGGCTTGACTTGGCTGAGCGTCAGACTCACAACGAGCAGGTGAGTCTGATGGGACTGAATCTGGTGCACAAAATCTGGTGAACAAAGCGAGTCCCCCCCCCCCTCCCTTCCTCATGTGCCTGATCTTCTTAGAAAAACTCAAAAACAGCCAAACAAACCCACATTCAGCTGGATGGTGTTTCATACATACATACCATCTAAACTTTGTGTGTGTGTGTCTTACTGTCATAATCGTAAGTGTGTGTGTACCGCAAAATCCCACCTTTTTCTGCTCCTCCTCCTCCCATCTTTCACCAGGCCAGGCCTTTGAAGAAGACTAATCCGAGTTATTTGCTTTCCCATGCTTGTGTCAGGTCCCGCTCTGAATTGACTGGAAAATACCCTCTAGTCTGCCGGCCGCTCCCTCTGTCCCTGATTAATCCGAATAGGATGTGGCCAATGGGCGTACATAAAGCAGTCTGAATGGTGGGTAAATATGATCTCACCGCCGTCTTTTTATCCACAAGGCAACACTCTCACTGTTCCTCAAAAACCTTTATGTAGCCTGACATCCATTCAGGGCTTGTTGCATTCAGCCTGGCTCAATGAGAGGTCTCCAAAGAGCACCATGCTCACAATGGGGCCCAGTTCATTACAGTAAATAACAGTGGCAGCCGTCGCATTGTTTCTGCAATGCAAGTTGATTAAGAACACTTAAATAGGTCATTGTTTTAGTCCCCTCTCTTCCTCTCTGGGTGGGGAACCGAAAACGGACCCCGGTGTCCCCCCCCCCCCCCCCTTCAGCCCTCGGGAAAAAGGAGGGGAGCAGCTTGAGAGAAGGAGGCTTTAAGCTGTTCCACGGGGAGAAAGGTGAGGCCTGATGAGGACTGCTGGGAGAGCAAAAGAGAAAGTTGTGTTGGTTAACAAGTGTGTATGTGGCCTGTTTGAAACGAGGGAGAAAGTATGTGTGTGGGAATCGGCTGCATCTGCTATCCAAATGTATTGAATGTGTGCAGATGCAACATGTGGCAGCAAGATTATTTGTGTCTACATGTTTCAGTGACATGCATGCACATTTATGTACACCAATGTCCTATATTACTGCACAAGACATCTCTTTCATGTATGTTTGCATGTGTAGTTTCTGTGGATGTTTCTCAGACAGCCAATCTTTCCCAGTGTAGTTCCCCGGCGTTACGCACGAGTCATCCCTCTCCCACAGTCACGCGATGGCCGTTTGTGGGCGCCTGCCAAGGCCTCTGCGGCCTCCACAAAGCTGTGCAGCGTTTTCCGTTCCCAGGGGCCCTTGGAACTCCAGCCTGGCCTCAGCGCACCGTGTTTATGTCCTGTGTAATTGCAGGCCTCAGTCTGAGCAGGAGGCCAGCGTCTGTCAAAATAGCCATGTGTTCCCTTCAAGCAACGCCTAAATCACATCAACTCCCGCAGTCAGACCGCGTTTCCCACAACCCCCTGCCTGACGAGGCTGGAGGCCCCCAGGCCTGCTGATTGGATAAGAGGGAAATGGAAATGGAATTCCACTATAAGCCATACAACTACCTCTCATGCACACCAAAACTATAGCTACAGCAGCCTAGTAAGCCAGAACACTTTCACACACACACACACAGACACACGTTTTATGCACAAAAATCCGAACACATTATTTCTCTTTCATAGCCCCCAACCAGCCATGGGCCCCCGTGTTTGGTCCCACACCTTGAGCAGGCAGCCGTGAAATGGGGCCCTGTCTGGGAACTGTTGGCAGGCCTGATGGAAACAGCAAAAGCGTGGTCCTCGTTAGCTGGGATGACGCTAGCTAGCCTGTCGTCTCTGGGGGGCATGCTTGGCTGCTGCTGCTGCTACTGCCAGGAGGCTGAGAGAGGAAAGGTGAAACATAACCAGCTCTGGGGCCAAAGATTGAATCAGAGGCAGCTGTGAGCCAATTACATCTCCATAAACCAATTATTAAATGGCTAGTTAATAAGTTGATCTGACCCCAGACAACACCTCGTTCTCTTGTTACAGTATCAGCAGCTATGACAACAGCCACTGACCCCCAGGTCACCCAACCCACTGACCTATTCTGACCAGGGAGGCCTGACCACATACTTCTCCTGACCTCCAACGCGTCTCTCTCCTCCCACCCTCTTTCTTTTCCCCTGTTGGGAAACAGGGGCAGATCAAGGGGTGGGTGGGGTGATGGGTGGGATGGTGACAGGAGAATATAAGGAGAGGGGAAAATTCCTGAGTGCTTGAATCTCTTCACATCCACCCTGGAATCAGGGAATCCAGCTCACATTCTGCCCACACAAACCCAGCCCCTGTGACACTCCTGGAATGCTGAAGCTTTTTTTTTCTTCACCAATTTAGGTAATTACCGCAGCGGTCACGGTGCTCAGAACAGAGACCGTGACCCTGGGCGGTGCACAGTGACAGCCCATGTTGCTGAGGCGGCGCTCTGCTTTGTGCTGCCGAAAACAAACCTGCCGACAAATTCATCACTGACTTCTCTGCAGCAGCCCATATTTGGTGGCTATAATGCCTGCCAACTGGTGTATTGTGTCGCACCAGGGATACCAAACATTCCCATGGAGTGTGTTGGAAAAATGATGGCGCACCATTGATTGTGTTTTAAGGGAAATATTTAAGCCAGCCCTTCATTTGCAGTTGCTTACTTAATGCTTATATTCAAGGCAGGCACAAGTCACAGGAAGTTGGAATCCATTTATCCTTATTTTGCTTCTCTGGAGGGATTCTTATTTGGGTTGCTGGTTGTTGCAGATGTTTGGCACCTAATATCCATATAGAATAGGGACCCTCCCTAGCTTCTTGTTGACTCAGGATTGCTCTAATAATTTCACCCCTTTCTGACAGTTAATGGACCCACAATAGCAAATGAGCCAATAGCCAACACATGAAATGGCGGCCATGAATCTGGTGTAGCAGGTTAATGAAACAACTGTACAAATTAAGCTAAGTCGGGGGAAACTCACAATAGCACATTTGCTTATAATTTCTAATCTATTATTGAGATTCCATTTGTGATTGTAGAAAAGAGTATCCTTGAAAATGTCTTCTTATGTGTGTGATGCAATCTAAATTCAAATGGGATTTTAAAACTCTTATGAGTTTTGAACTTTGCCTAAAGTAACGTCATTCCAATGACTTTGGTGTTCAAAGTCATTCAAAAGCAAACACTGTTCAGGAAGTGTTCGCTGACCTTGTATAATCCACATATAGTGGCTGAACATATTCTGTGGTTGTTTTTGCCTCCAGGTATGAACTGCCAGCAGTTAGAGCTATCTCTCACATCTTTGCTGTGTCACCAAGTACTAAATAAGCAAGATTGTTTCTTGTTTTAGTTTTTTTGAAGACAGCTGATGTCTTGTTTTTCTACCCAGTAAGACCAGTTCATATTTGGATTAAATTAAATGAAGTGCAACATCAAGAACTAAAGACAATCAGTGAATTCTGTGCATACATGGGAAATTAACATTACTACACAATGACAACATTTCATTACATGTTTGCCATCTACAGAGCAAAAAGTGGATGAAGATAATACATATATAGCCATTTTGCTCAGGCACTTAGTACAGTGTCCAGACTGTATTGTTAAAAGCATACTTTTGAAGCAGGTTGGACGTAAACTCTGATATCACCCTTACATCCAGTGGCACTGACTTAAACCTTATATTGGCCTTGACAACAGCCATCTATAATAATCTTCAAAGGCATGGTGGTGGTATGTCTGGAGTCCAACGCACGCTCATGCCCCCGACCCTGCGCGGGTCTCACAACACTCCATCTGTGTGGGGTTCAGTTTGCACCGTGTCCAGTAAAGATCTTGTTTCACTGCAGGTGTTCCATCAAAGTGCTTGCTGGTGCACTGCTCGACACCACGTTAAATGCCTGACTGGCTGCAAAGAGCCAGCCAGTGATTAGACTGCACGCGTGTGCCGGGGCCCGATGATGGGGCCCACCGCTGTAGCACATCTGAGCCTTTTGGCCAGAGGAGTCATCCAGAGGATTCACTCAGACTCCTTAAGGGTCCTCCTCCATCCTCCTTCCTCTCCTCCTCTTCCTTTTTGTTCCCCAGTGCTTGTAATTGAAAATGTATTTATTGCAGGGCCAGAGGCTGGACTGGGGAGGCGCTGCAGCTTATGAAGATGTGGCTGAGGTGAGGGCTGCAGGGTTTGGCTCCTCTTCAGCACCACCAACTCACCCACACAGTCAATTTATTTTTCTCCCTCTCTTTTTTGGCTGCTTTCTTTGTTTACTGCTCCCTCACATACTTCTCCCTTCTCCTCTCTGTTTGCTTGTCCTTTCTTTTAGCATCTTGCCTTTCATTTTTGCCCTCCTGTCGCTTTTTATCCTTTGTCTCTCTTTATCATACTTGATTTGGCGTGTATAAGGTCCATTTCAAATGCAAATTTGATTTGATTGATAGAAGTTGTGTGCTGCCAATAGCAATTTGTTCAAAGGAAAGTTTTGTCCACTTTAAATCCAGTTTTGCTTTTTTCAGGCTTGTTGAGGTTAAATACATGAACTCCACCAAAAAGCAGGCTGAATATGTCTGCCATGTGATTTGGGTCGTTTACAGAATGAACTGTAAAATTTGCTGTGAAGAAAAATGTGTTTAATTTCTGTTAATGTTGTTTGATTTGATTATTTCAGAGGACTTGAGATTTGTTTCATAAAATGTGTGTTCTTTGTTGTACATTTTAAAAGCAAAATATAAAATATATTGTACAAAAATATATGTTGTACAAAAATTACCTCTTGACATTTATATAAGCTGAACAACCAAACAGAGAACCCTTAATTAATATATAAGAGTATGTTAACTTGTATTAACGAGTGTCAGAAAAACAGCAGTGAGAGTTAGAGGAAAATCTATTAAAATCTATTTTCAAAAAGAAAATACTGGTGCAGGAAGTGACTTTGTAATGTATTGGTCAGATACATTTGATGGACATATTTTTGTCAAGTCTTAATCCACTTATGTCAATATCTTCATCTTAAAAAGTACAGAGGATTCTGAAAATTTCTCACCTCACTGCTTAGGACAGTACAACAACTTTTGGATCACACAGGTTTTCAAAAGTATTTGTGAAAAACCTTACAGGCAGATTGACAGCGTGACAAAAATGGAAATATTAGGGTTGTTTATGGTGAATGCCTTGTTTCTGGTCCCCCCCTGTGTAACTAGACAGTGATCTCTGTTAGCCTGAGCACTCTACTTTTCTGCTCCCCTTTAGACTGCAAGACAAAAATGGCCTCAGTAGACCCCTTGAGGGGCCCTCATAGAGTCCCCCTCTCATTCCCAGGTCTGGCTCGTTGGGGAGCACAGAGCATCCACTGGGCCCCACAGCTTTATCAGACCTGTGGACAGGGAGGAGGGAGGGGAGTGGGGGTGAGGAGAGGTGAATGAGGTGCTGTGAACTTTCTCCCCCAAATCCTCTTTGTGTTTGTGCAGGCACTAGATAGAAAGACATAACCTGAAACATATGTCATGGGTTTTGGTTCAGTGTCTACAGATTATGCTGCCCACAGCCCTGTTTCTTTTTGAATTTTTGCCAGGATGGTAAAATATCTCAAATAGTATTTGACACTAGCAGCATCCTCCTCCTTTTCAGTTGTTCGGTAAACTCTGATTCATAATGTTTATGGCTTTTGAGTTCAAGCCTTTGTTTCGTTGTTATTGTAGTGAGTTTGATAAAATTAGTATAGGATGGTTGAGCTTTCTGTTTAAACGGCTGGGGTTTACCTGGGTCAAATGAAAAAAAGCAACTGCAATGAAAGGTGTCCTCTAAACTCACTAATGCCCATTTTTTTCTTCCAAGTGATGAAAAAAGTGATTTTCTATCTCTATTTCGGTTAAATTACAGATATAATTTTAATTTTATTCTAAGAAAATCTGAAAGGATGTCCTCCAGGATTTGCACTTATTTCTACCTGTGTGGTCAGCACCAGGAAAGACCACAGGGCATCTTTAGTATACACTATTACCTCTTCTCCCTACATCATAAGATGGCATGAAAATTTCTGAGAGGAAGGTTGTAAGATGTGTCCCTTTTCTGAAGAGGCTCTTGGAGGGCGGATGTGCGGGATGGCGAGAGCGTGCCTTGAAATCACCCACAAAGAGATTCAAGGCACCGTAGCCTTTGGCTGGGGATGGTTATCACTGACATCTGCTGCCACTGCCTCCAAGACATGCTGGCTGAAACACCAGCACTCCTGGAATCTGTCAAACTGTCAGCTGCAACAGGAAAATAAATAGAAGGGAGAGATGGAGTTATAGTAAAGAACCTTGGCTCACTGAAAAACTCACCCCTGCGAATGGCTGATTGGTAGCTGGCCTGGGGTACGCATCTTGGCAGGCAGCAGCATGACAATGGCGTTTCTGAAATAAGATAGAGAGCCTGAGCTACGGTGAAATGGTGGCGGTTAGCATTGTCTTCGTAGCGATTCTTTGACTTCCCTATGACAAATCCCAGTAACACAGACACTTGGCAGACCAAAGTGGGCCACTTTGTGCTATAGAGGGCCCTGCACATGAGAAGCCAAAAAGAACCTTTAAAAACGAAGCAAGATGTAATGCAGCTTTTTTATGCTCATTCTGGGCCTGTGATAGCTGCAGTGGCATGGATTTGTATCCCAGCTACACTGAAAGGGCTGCTGAATTGGATGGAGCTTTAAAGTGAAGCAAGAAAGCTCTGGAAAATCGGCCCTCAAAGGCACATTTCAACTGGAAAGCGTTTCTTTTAAGCTGTCACTCCTTGGTAGTTGACAATCCTATTATGGCACCAACTCATTGTAATTAAGAGGGAGAAGAGATATATGGGCAAAAACACATTCATCGGACCATCTAAGATACAAAGAACTTTGTTGTTCTGTGTTTGTGGGCAAACGCAGTGCGGAGCAGCCAGATCACCCTATTTGCATTGACATGTGAGTGATGCAAACGGTATCCAGAAGCCAATTTTTCTTTCTCTCTCTCTCTGTCCCTCCATCCCTTCTCTTGCGGGCACCGCTTTAAAAGGACGTAATGGAAAATAGGTTTTATGGCTTTTCTTCTCTCCCGTTTTTAGAGGTCAGAGAAATGGAGCCTTCAAAAGAAAATCCTGAGGAGGTAACGATCCCTCACCTCATCAACTCTTCTGCTAAAGTCTAAATATGCTTTGCACTGAAATTGCGCCCAAAGCCATATATAAAGCGGCTGGGAAAGGATTGTGACCGGCAAGTCCATATACTGCCATTTATTTGCCTGATAATAAAAGGATTGTATTTCTTTCTTCTTCACCCTCTGCACAATGGGCAGCTTTTGAAGCAGGAACAAATGATAGAGTGGCATCAGCTACCATTGTAGTAAAAGAGTCCTAGAATTTAGGACCGATGACAGTAATACAAAGCCCCCTGTGCATTGTAGGTAAGAGGTGTACACGTGGCTATTTGGCAAGTGGCTGCTCTCTCTGGGGGCAATGAAGCCTGACCTTTGAACTCTCTTTTACTGACATGCTCCCACATAGCAATGGTTGCTATTTAAAATAGCCTAGATCTTATTAATTAAACCTTTAAATTGATAAATTGTGCTCAATAATATTTTTGTCTGTGTTTTGCTTTTTATTTACCACATACATATCTAGGGCTTGTAAGGTAAGGGGTCAAGTCTAGTATGTGTCTTTGCATCTGATACTCCCTTTTACCTCTTTGATCTCCATTCTCTGCCCCTTCTCTATGGACCTGTCTTGTGTTACAAATGAAGGTGCTGAGAGGGTCAAAATATCAAGGGCCAGACTGCTGACATACAAATACGTAGAGATACTCCTTCAGTGCTTCTCCACACCTCCAGCAGCTGTGTTTTAGGGCCATCACTCATCCTCCAAGAGCTCGTCTATAGAGACTCTGCAGCTGTCTCACAAATCCCCTCAACATCATGATTGTTCAGTGGAGAATTATCCGTTTTATCTTAATTTCAGGGCTTTCAAATATATTTAAATCACTTTTTGTTTGTTTTTTTGGCAGTGACTAACATGGGCTTTCTGGATCTGGTGATTATTCTCCTTTTGAATGTGTGAAATAATGTATGTAAACAAAAACCTATTGACAATTTCAATATGTGATTGAATTTCTATCTTAATTCTACAGGCAGACGCAGATGATGTTGCCTTATCCTTTCTTCGTAGAGCAACTCTGTCTCCTATAAATTATGTTTATATGTTAATTTGATTTGCCAATTATGTTTTGACAGTAATCACTTCCATGGATTATGTTCAGTGGCATTGCGGGCATTGTGGGAGACATTATATCACAAAGACTACATGTTTGAATATGTAGTATGCACATGTGTAACTTGTCAAGAAAAATAAACATAACTGGGAGCAGTTGGTGTGGTCAGGGCATGCCATTTGAAGAATTTGAGTGTTGTTTATGATACTGGTGAGACAATTATATACAATCCAGGAATTAATGCGTCTAAAGGCTTATCAGATGCTAAACACTACACAACTTGCAATACTCACAGACAGGATTTTACAACTCAAAACTACAAAAATATGTTGTTCACATTCCAAAGTAATCTACCAGCAATATGCGCTTACCTGCATCTGCATTTTTTTTACGCAGGACTGCTGTTGGTCTGAACGCACTCTAGTCTCGTATAAACACAACCAGTTGAGATCTATTACTCCTAATGACCTGCAGTATTAGGTTATCAGCAGTAGTGTGTTATGGCATACACTAAGAGACACACATTCAACCCTTGCCAACCCATCCATCACTAGTCTTATACAGTGGAAAACGCTGTATATAGCTATAGCAATAGTGATCACATCTGTCCAGGTGACATTTAAATGTTTATTACATGAATATGAAGTAATCAAACAGACAGCTGCGCTAATTACAGAATTATATCATCTGTTTTCAAAAAAGGTAAAGCTGTTTCAAATGGTTTTCAAGTAACTGTATTGTTACTCAGCAACAGCCTGCTTTAGAAGGCATTGCGTGACCGGGCATTTTCAATCCACTTGACAAGGGCAGCTTCAACCACGGGCGCTTTGCCCGTTTGTTTTCTGCCTCCATCACCAGCAGCCGTGACTGTTTCCTGTTTGTTGAATACACTACAAAAGGTATCCTGAGGAACACAGAGTTTCCTGCTGCATCTCATTGGCTTGTTTTCAACAGTTTTTCATAAATTTCGAGGAGATTACATTTTTCAGTGAGATAAAACTGCCTCAGGAAACCGCTGGAGGCACTCTGGTTACCATGAGGCAAAGGAAGTAAAGTGAAAAAGTGGAATTACTGTAGTTTGACATTATTTAACCATAAGTTAATGACCCAAAATAAACAATGTGAGCAGACTACTTGATATACTGTAAGTGAATTATTCAAACAGCATTTGAATAGGAATGATTCTGTCCCATGCTTTTTTACCCATATAAGCAGTTGATCATTGTAACCGTGATCACTATAATCGGTCTCCACTTTACCTACCATAATGGTCTTATAACTTAACCAACCTTCTGGGCCAATCACAGCTCTCCGGCCTATAATCCTCAAGTGTCACGAGTGTGCTGCTGTATGGAGGCCCACAATTTCTAGCAGCAGCCCTGCACGCGTACATACGCTCGCATTTAAAAAACATAAACACACAGGTAGTATTTCTCACCAGGAGGCAAGCTGGCTCAGCTCCCCCTCTGTGCCTGTGAGCTTGTCTCGAGTGATTTACATTGTGTGTGAAAGAGGGCGGTTGGCTGTGTCTTAATGCAGAGCACCGTGAGGGAGGGAGAAGTAGCCCGTAATGAATTGGTGTTAATGAGCTGTTAACTCTGCTCTGGCCCAAAGCACCACAGTAACCCCTGCTGCTTGGCTTTCAAGACAATACAAATATATATACAATCTCACTTCCACGCACACCTACACACAGTGGAACGCATACGTTTGCTGAGAAAGACATATTTCAGCACAAACACCGGTCGTCCAAGTGCATATACAGACGTCACGTCACCCATAGGTTCTCTCACTCACTCGTACACATGTTCTCTGTCACGGGTGTGTATGTATGTGTGTGTGTGTGTGTGTGTGTGTGTGTGTGTGTGTGTGTGTGTGTGTGTGTGCATGCATGCACACATACTTTCACAAGCACACATGCACACATGCACACACACACTCTCCATCCCAACACATATTCAGTCAATCAGCCTCTCACTCCCAGGCTAAACGGGCCCCTGGCTCAGAGGCAGTAAATCTTCCTCATGCTGACATGTACTTGTGGATGGCGTACACCCAGCCGAGCTGCTGAGCAGATCAGAGTCAAATAACATTTGCAAATGATTCCCAGTGTTTGTTTTTCCCTAATGGAGCGCCAGGTGGATGGGGTTTACCATATTTCACATAAGGTCAAGTGTCAGACACCAGCAGAAAAGTATTTTGACTGTATTTTCAAGTCATTTCCTGTGTTCCACTAACATTTCTAGCACTCATATTGTCCTATGTTGTAAACTCAGGATTTCTACTTACATGCAATGCTACAGAATTTATGCTTTACTATTTGTGAGGTCCCATTTTTTTCTGCAACGTGTTTCAGGTTGTACTGGATCAACCACTCTCTTAACTTATCATTTAAAGGACATTGTTTCCAAAATGACTGTCACTAATGTCCAACTGTTGTTGACCTGAATCCATGGATTCATCATCAGGATTTCTATTAATGCCACGGTTTTACTGATTCTATACTTAAAGGTCCACTTAACATTGGGCTTTTTGTTGTAAACTGCCAGCTGCCTGCACAGCATAAAACTACATTAAGTGTTCCATCTTTCTTCTCCCTAGTCAATGTTTGTTGGCCTTGACCAGTGCTTATGATATTTTCATAAAAATACCTTATGATGACATGCTATCTTGTAAAGCCTGAGGCACTTTGGGAAACTAATAAAACTTTCTCTTTGTTGAGCCAATTCGTCATAGAAGTGCATCTACTGCATGTTGATACAGTTAATACAACTTTATGTGTGACATCATCAGAATTGCAGTGTACCATTAGTTGCCTGTATTCCTCTGCACAAACACAATTAAGATCGCTCCGCGTTTTCCTCCGTATATAAATGAGAGTGAGCTGGTGGCTGTTGAGGCAGGATCCCAGCCTGCTCTCTGCCAGGAGGACAAAGGCGCTCTCTCTGTACCCGCACAACACTGACTGAGAGCAAATCGTCCCAGAGCTGATGCTGAGCCAGATAAGCCTGCTCTACCCTTCCTCACACTGTCCCTCTCTCTCTCTCACGCACACATATACACACATATTCAGTCTTGACATCCGCTGCATGCTTCTGCTGTGAGAAATAGGGAAAAAAGGGAGATCTGGTTGCAGTGTTTCACTCACCTGAGAGTGTGTGTGTTTGTGGTTTTGTGTGTGTATGTGAGTACATTCTACTGTTCTGAGTGTGCATGTCTACGTACAAATGAATGCCCCCACTGCAAGCCTGTTGGAGGTAAGAGGCCAATTAATAGAGGATGCTGTTAAGTGATTTTAGAGGCATCATGGAGATTTAGGGGAAGGAAGAAAGATGGCTGCCCGCAAGATGGTTTGATAGTCCCTGACAGCGCTGACGCTTTATAGCTAACAGCTGGTCCAGGTGTTAGCCTGAGCACACATACACACACACATGCACGTACACAGCGTCTGCCTCATTAAGGTCGGCCCTAACAGGAGGGCTTCTTTGCGGTTTAGAATTGAGTCAGACGCAGTGTGTATTTTCAGCCTGTCTGAACACACATTAAACTGCTAGCTGCTTGCCTGGAAGGGGAGGAAGAGAGGAAACGAAGGAGAGATTGGCTTGGTTGTCATGCTCAGGCATTCAAATTGCCATTTGTTGTGGCATATAAAATACTCCAAGGAACAACTGGCACGTTTATAGTTTCTCTTCCCAACGCTAGGCAGAGTTTTATAGTCTGATGTTTATAGTCATCACGACCACCAAATTTGTGTTGTTGTGTAAGTGACCTTTTACGGTGCTGTCTTTATTTTCTCCTTTCTTCCCAAACCTGTGTGTATTACATTAGCATGAGCATTGACCAGGCTTTTACTATGCAGTGTTTAACACATGCTGCGGTTTGAGGAAGTCCACACCTTGAAGTCCCTGGATATTTAAAGTGGGAGGGGATTGCTGCTGTGTCATGTAAAGAAAATGGATTTATTTGTTTTCTGGTTTTGTAAAATGAAAAAATCCCAGTGAGTCATTTTAATGAAACACGTATTAGATTTGTATTAGGGGCACCTCATCAGCAAACCCTTCCTCTATGATTGTAGTAATTATGTGTGTTTGTGAATGTGCGTGCGCTTGGGGGAGATCTCCACATGCAATGATTGTAATTTGGCAATAAGTAGCTTTACCAACGAGGGGAAGGGGGCGGGGTGCTGGAAATAAAGAGCACCATGGGGGAAGGAATACAAGAGATTATCAGTTTGGAGGGTGCTGCTTCGCCTCTTCTCCTCACCCCCCGCCACGGATCTCTCTCTCCTTCAGCGAAGCCAACATTCACTTCAGGTCAGCCATACCTAATGTTGCTGGACCTTTACTGGCACAGGGTTACAGAACAAAGGTGCACCCTCCATTCATGTTGTCCACTCTCTTACCAGGTCTGCTAATGAACATTACAGACCGGTTCACTGAGAAGCTAAAGATGCTCACCACTGGTATTCACTCCCCCCGTGGTGTCCCAGGAGGACGACCATCCTCAAAGAAAGTGCTTTCTTTTACAGGCCTTTCACTTCTTGGAGTGTCCATCTTCTTATCATGCATGTAACAGGAAATGGGATGTCTCGCGTCAACGGTGTTACTCTGTCATTGTGTGTGTGTGAGTGTGTGTTTGTTTCATGTGCCACTGATCTGATGTTTTTTTCTTTGGGAACAGAGAAAGCTGAATGGAGACACTTTTTTTTTTCAATCTTCATTACTAGTGCATGTTGCAAAATTAGATGCTTGTGGCAGCTTTTATTCACTCATCTGAGACTAATGTTACAGTTTGGCATATTCGCTGCCACATGTTTCTCTGTATGAAAGTGACAGTGAGAAGAGGGCACAAGAAAAGTGCAATTTCTTTTCCATTTTCTAAAAAGCTACAGCCCATATTGCATTTAAATTAAGATGCATAGGATAGGATACGTCCTGATATTCCTCTGTTCAGCAGGATAATCATTGTCACCACTTATATTCACCATTCTTGAATTATTGTCTAGTGCTAGGACAATAACGAGTAAGATAAAAATCATTCAGGCTGTGAAAAGTCATTCAGCACCTCTGATAGTACAGATACTGACTCTACGAACCAAACATAAGCGCTCTCTGTCTGCTCAGACACCCACAAAACGTGTGCTTTGATCTCTGCATGAATGTGTCTATTTGTGTCACTTCTAAAACTTTTGACAGGAAGTCCGACCAGGGTTATACATTTGTTGAGGCAATGAGTTTTCGGGATGTGGTTTTTCTGGAGAATTTAGATCTCAGATGATACAGTTAGCCACAGACTGTCTTTGTTTGTCATTAGCCCTTTTTCTTTGATGGTTTTTGAATGTTATGTGTTTTTGCTTTCAGATGTGAAACTCATCCTAACCAAGTTGAAAGCCGTAAATGACATCACACTATTATGATAATCTGACCAAAGACACGAAGAGACAGCAGAAGTATGCAACTGATGGATCAGCATGCAGTGGCATTATGGTCCTGATATTTTTCATTGCTTTTGTACATTTTGGCAGCAAAAAATACATGCTGTCGAAGTTTAAACACAGGCTCGTCTCCCAATATGTAACTGCGTGTGTGGGCGTGTGTGTCTGGATGCAGTATATAGAGGGGAAGCATGGTGCAGACATGCAGGAACATGACACAGTTCCTCCAGCGTATCCTCTCAAACCACAGTGAAGCAGCATTAATGATAAGCACCTGGATTCCCACAAGCTCTCAGTTAGGCCCAATTGGCGGTAACTGATAAATTGGAATGAGTGGAGTTAGACTGTAGGGCCCAGTGAATGAACCCTTTTCACATCAGGATGCAAAAGGGAGAGATGAAGAGATCCTTTATACTGGCAGTGTGTTCACATGAGAGGAGACCACACGCTTGAAAGAGAATGAGATAGAAAAAGAGAGAGAGGGACAGTGTCTTTCCCAGACAGCCCATGAGAATCCAATACACTCCCACGCGTCTAGGCTTGTGTGTGGCCGCTGCACACACACACACACACACACACACACACGCTACACGCCACATGTGTCCGTGTTCATCCCCTCTTCGTAACATCAACCCTTCGCTCTCTCAATCCGGGCCACACTTCCCGCCGACTTTGATGCGTTTTTTTGCTCGATGTTGTACGACAATAATCTTTTTCACCCCTCCAAAAGAGTGGGCCATAGGAAGAAAGGCCCTGCTCTCGAGGCTTTGCTTCATCTTTTGCTCCGGCTCTCCAGCGAGACAAAATCGCTTCGCTGGCACCACAGTGCGGTTCAACTGCAGCTGAAAAGAGACGGAGACCAAATCCCTCTCATACACAACAAAACAACACTGTAGCCTTTTCAGTGTGACTGCCCGCAAGGAAAGGGTCCTTTCTGTTCGTGGAGGACACAGTGTCTATCTATCTATCCACTCCCCACAGATGTTGACACTGTTTGTTGCGGGTTAAGATGCCCTCTAAAGACCATTGTTTCCCTTGAATCTTCTCTGTTATTGAGTTTTTCCTCTCTTTCTAGGCGAGGGCCGGAGGTAGAGAGGGGAGAAAGCGGTGAAAGACCTCTGGATGGCAGTCAGCGCTCCGGGGGGCCTTTCTGCCCAGAGAGACCCCGGCAATGGGCTTCATTGTGGGTAGCAGCAGGCAGCCACCAAGGACTATATGCTGGAAGTATTGTGTTTCTGGATAGACCCGAGTCCCTCTCCAGAACAGGGGCAAAGGTTAGCCCCCCTGTGGGCTGCTCCATACCTGCCCTGCCCTGTCTCCCCCTTCCACTCTCATAGGCCCGCGGAGACACAGCTACATACAATGGAAACCAGTCAACACACTATTAAGGAGACTCTTAAGATTGAGAGGTAGCAGAGCGGAGAGACTAATTCAGTGCGCTCTCCACTTTTCGATGAATAGCTAATTCGATTAATGGGTCCATGAGAGGGAATAATGAGCAAGGCAGGTCAGAGGCTCCTCTCTGCAGATTACAAGTCCACGTCTCAGCACTTCAGCAGGATTAAAATCTTATCACAAACTCAAAACAAAAGCTTTTGATGACATCTCAGCTATCACCGTTATTGATGCGGGTATGAGTCATGAGGGGGTGTATGCGTCTATGTGTGTGTGTGCGGGTGACGATGTGACTATGTGGATGTGTAAGTAAGTGCATTTTTAAAGACAACTGGACGGTGAAAGAGCATGTCAAACATTTGAATCTGTACTGAGCCAGATCTCGCCCTTATCGCCTTATCTTGACACCCTTGTGCATCCAAGGAATGCTTGCTCTCATGCCTCCATGCACCGTCAGAAAATGTAATCGGCAGCGCAACCCCTATACAGTCTTAAACAATTGCCCTGTATTTTTGTAGGCTGTTATATATGTTCATATATGAATTAACCAGTTTCTATACCTATTTGTCAGCTGAGACCTCCCAAGGATAAGCGGATATTGCTAATGGATGGATATATCTATCTAACTCTGGCTGTGAAATTGCTATTCATGAAAATACAACAAAACACTCTTGTTCACATGGGAGCATTTTAAACTTTTATGGCACATTTTATTGCTGCTAGAATTTTGAAAAGCTGTGTAACACCTTCATTTTGATCACTTTCATTCAACGTTTCTTTTTACCCATTTCTTCTTAGCAGTTCAGATTTATCTGATGGTTTTATTAGTTGTTAACACACTTGAATGGCTCCGCAGGGTTAGGGAAGCTGCATAACAGTGAAAGTGCTCTTTTCTGGACACAGAGTCATTTAGCTATGGTACCAATGTGCAATGTTTATGACCCAGGATTCATGCTGGTACTCATCACTGATTGGTGCTGTCAGTGGTGATGTATGAGTGTGAAGGGGCATCTCTGACCTCAGATTAACAGTACATTAACCCTCTCCCTAGGCGAGGCCAGCGTGCCTCTTAAATCCTGACCCCCTGTCCCCTCACACCACCACAGGGGGTTCGCAGTCACTGCTCTCCGTTAGAAATTCTGCAAGATGCCACATTGTGTTCCCTCTCGACTATTGTGTGCAGCACTAAATAATGTGCCGTCTACGTCCTCCAGTTCTCATGCTTACTTCCAGGGAATGTCCATTGCTGCAGGGCTGGAGTTGTAGTGTCCAGTTTGAGTGTCATCCCAGAGGGGAGCTTGACCACGAGCTGCAGGTAGCTTTCATGGCCGCCTGGCAGTGTCCCCCAGTGTCCTGCTGCTAGAAATTTGTTGTTCCCCTCCGGGTGTCTTTTTTGGAGTGTCAGCCGTGGGCCCCTGATGGGAGATTTGTTGATATGATAACTCGATTAGGCTCCAGGATGGATGACATTTTGGCAGAGAGCCAGTCAGCAGCACCCAGGGAGTCACTGACTCGTCTCCTTAACCTCTCCTCAGGAGGCAACAATTAGTGGTAGTAATTGGTGAATTAGCAGTGTTGCTACAAGTATTCTCTACTTCCTTCTCACTCTCCGTGGGATGCGGGTTGACTAGAAGCCGAGCAGCTGAAGACTTCAGCACCTTCTTCATTCAACAGTTCTGCCTCAGTGCATACATTTCTTTGCATTTCATGGAATTATTTCTCTCACTGTGTGCCTCTGAAAACACAACGTTACTGTCCAAATATTTTGTTGCTGAAGGGAAGATTGGTCATGGGGACTGCTTTTTCTTATTTCTCACGGACGCCATTCTTTATGTGGCTCCCTGCCTGCAGTTCAAAAGAGATAATTCGATTAATGCAGCCAAGGTCTGCATTTCAAAACCTGGCCTTTTCGTCAGAGAGATTTGCATCATAAAACTCTGCCCATAGCTGATGGTTCTCTAACGTTTTTATGCTTTTAAAATGTTAAGATGGCAAACTGAAATATACATTCACTTTCAAATAAGGCCATTACTTCGTCTCCATTGTTGTCTCATGGTAATATGTCATAACTGCACAATATTCATAACAATGTCAGTTCATTACAAAATACAAAGGCAGAATCTGTTGGCATTTGTAGATGCGGTGTAGGTGTTACCTTTAAGTCGTGTTCCCTGAATGATGACAGGAAATGACTATTACTTCAAAGTTCGGATGGAAACAGAAAGAATGTTTCTCAGTTATACAATTGATGTGATTTTCCATTTGGCCAATGAAAAGCTGCCAAATTCTAACATGAATGTCACTTTGGCCATGGTTTGTGCGTGCCATTCCCAGAGTACAATCAGAGATAAATAACAGTAGTATTTAATTTAAATGTGTTGGTTTACCGGTATTCAAGTATATTTTACTCAGTCAGGATTCTTATTTTGATGATTACTCAAAATAAACTACAATAGATGTGAAAATATGAAGTTTGAAATGCATCCTGGTAGATAATTTCATTTGATTTCTTATTATTACATTACATTTGACTGATTCACAAAGTAAATACTTTCAAAGCCCCAAACAAGAGTACACACAACTCAAATAATAATAACTGAAATCTAGTAAATCTGTACAATTATCTACTAACATTTGTGATTAGATTTTAATCTAATTCTGATGAATTCCCTCAGCGTTTAGTTTTTTTGTGTTTTGCTGTTCTTTGCGAGACCAGAAAGATCTTACAGGCCCCTTTCAACTTAATTACCTCGCATCATCTTCCACTCGGGTCTGTGGAGCTTGTCAACTCTGGTGACCTCTGACCTGTCATGCATTGTATGTTTAGCCTGATGTATTCAAGGTGTTACCATCTGTGCCGTGCCCCCCTATCCCTAGTCTCTCTCTGAGGACAAGTCCTCTGTGTCCAGGCCCACTGGGCTGGAAAAGTTGCTTACAGTGGACTGTTTGTTTGGCTTTGTAAATGTCTCAGCCCTGGAGAAAGGATGGAGAGAAGAGAAGCAGGGCTCCTGGAGGACACTTGTGTTTTCTATTTTTTTTTCTCTCTTTTTGGTTAACAGTGCTCCAGAGGGCTGTGAGTCTCTGCACCTACGAGTTAACTTGTTACCCTGTGACCTCTGACACTATGTGTACCTAAACAGAACAATAGCTGTTTCCAAACTTTACGTGTGCTTGTTTGTGTGTGTGGTATATGAACTGCCTCAACAACCAATATATTTCAAAGCGGAAAGACCAGTGGTGGTCAGAAACTCTAATTGACTCCAATTTTATTCATTACAGTAAATTAATACATGTTATGAATTCAAAATAATCTAAAAACACACATTTTCATGCTTTAGTCACATTTTGTATTACATAAAAAAACAGATCAGTAGTGTATGCTGATTTATCATGTAAAATATACAGCAATCTTTTTTAAATAAAAAAATGTGCTTTTAAAGGAGCATGGGTCTCTTTTACTGGATCAACACCAACGAGAGATGATCAAAAATAATGAAAAAATGTAAATGCTAAAAAGTATAAAAACAAGAAAGAATATACGGATACACTTTTGAGGTAATCTAATAGGTTTTAAATATGTTTCAGAAACCCAAGTCCGACCGACAGAGAAGCCTGTAGTCCGTTGATTGACATTTAAGTGTTTTTAAAGATCAACAGTTGATGGCAACATCTTGTAACATCTTGTAACAAAGAAGTTACAAGAGGTTGCAACACATATTCACAATGATGTATCTGTACATTGAATGTTTAGCTTGTTGTAGCACCTAAATTAACATCTGAATATGTGAAACGGACTGAATTAGTAATCACTAGTTTATGGATTCATCTGGTCAGCTCAGTGAGTGTCAGTAGTGGAAGAAGTATTCCGATATTACACTGAAGTAAAAGTAGCACTACAACACTATAAAAATACTCCAATGCATGTTAAAGTCCTGGCTGTTCTGTAAAGCATCAAGAGTAAAATGTCCTTGTGAAGAAGCACATTTATGTTGTGACTGGTTGAGGCTTAGACATTTCCAACTACTTTCTATATCAATGGATGGTTTCATCAAACATTTATATTAAATCTTAATCTACAAACTAACTGCAGCTGTCAGTTCAATGGAGTGGAGTGGAAGTTTAAAGTAGCATTAAATAAAAGTACAGTACTCAAATAAAGTATGATGCATACCTATCGTAATAAAAACTATAGTATAGTAGGAGTAGTGGGATTAATAAAGTATCTATCTATCTATCTAAGTACTTACTTTCCACCACTGGGATGTTTCTAGTGTAGCCTCTAACTGGGTCATTCTCCAAGTTAACAGTGGTGCTTATTGTGTGAGTGGGTCTGTCAACCACAGGGCCCTACTGCACGGTGTGGTGACTTTACTCAGACTCAGTGGGAGCACCGGATGTCAGAGGATCTTGTCAAAGGTTCCAGAATTTAGAGTCGCACCGCCAGCAGGTGCACAAGTGCAAATCCGCCACTGTCATTCATTTTCCAGCCCTTTGCATGCCTGAAGTTTCCACAAGCAGCCGCAGCTTTCACTGTGTCAATCCTGCTGACGTGTGACTGACGCTCGAGGTCAACTGTTAATTGAGAACCATCTTTTGAAGGAAATTTCAGTAACCTCTGCGTGGTTTGAATAATTTCAGACGACAAGTGTACAAATCAACAGCTCAACCAGCTAACCCATGTCCCAAAGCTTTAATGGATGGCTTTGTGGCATCCACCCACACACACACACACACACACACATACACACACACACACACACACACACACACACACACACACACACACACACACACACACACACACAAGACGATCTCTGTGAGTGATTCTTTAGTAATAGACATTACAAACCAGATGAGTTGGCCCAGACCCTGAGCTTTGTTTTGAAATGCTGATAGTGAGTGAATATTTTGTTCCTCTCTCGCATCCATTGAGTCTTACAGTGCACTGTGGTATTGGTGATGTATTTGATAACATGCAGTACATGATGCCTCTTGGGAGGCAGTACTAGGGACTTGGTATGGTTTGACTGAAAGTATCAGAGGAGACGAGTAAAAAATATCACTCTAGGTGGGAAGACACTGCCATCTAGTGGGAAAAAGTCTGCATACACTTTTACTGCTGAAAAGCTTGGGCAGACTTTTCTGGAAACATTATGTCAACTGTGACAGGTTATACTGGAGAATCAAATGAAACATGTGCATCAATAATTTAAAGGGATTCATACAAATACATTTCACTCTTTGTAGCCCAAAACCTATTTCTTAATGTTTACTTTAACACCCCAATTTACTTGAATTACTTATGAAGGGGTTTAACCATGACTGTGCTTAATTTAAGGGTTTACATATATGAATAGAATATATCATAATTTAAAAAATGTTGAAGCATTAAATTCAGTTAGTTTTCTGCCCCCATTATCTATAGTTGCACACAAGTTAGCCTTTGAGATTTTAACTAGCAGCAATTGTGAAACTGTGAAAGCAGTAATGGACAACACATTCAGTGGTAGTGACTGCAAAATCAGAAAGGGATTTCATAAACATGAGTTAGACCAATGTTATTAAAAATGAAATAGTACACTGATTCTCAAAGGTGGAAAGTGTTAAATGAACAGCTGTTAACCTCACTGTAGCTTAATCTAACAGCAAATTAAAATGTTGCATTAGGAACACATTAGCAGAAGGTCAAATTATCACAAAGTTTCCAGGAATAAACTCTCTCCATAATTCTTCTTATAGGCTACTAAAGTCCCCTCTTGTGGAAGAACTTAATAATTGCGTGCATGTGTAAGCAATTCGGTACATACGTACAGTATGTAACGTGACATGAAGGAGAGCAGTGCAGATGATCTGTTGCAGCAATAACCATTTTAAACAATATATCTCGTACATAGATCATTTTTTCTCATGTTGCCTGCTGACCATAATGGCATCCCCCCAACATTTTAACACGCCCCTCCCCACACTGATTCCCTTATCTACAGTATGCGTGTGTGTGTTTGCTTATTTCGCCATGGCAAAAAGTGGGAAACGTAATAAGGTGTAGAGGAGTAACAGAGGAGCACAGTCTGATCTACGGCAGCGCTGGCCCAATCACACAGCACTCTAATTAACAAACAATGGGACAGGCTAAAGGCTCCCTCTCTCTCACACATTCATAATACATCAGTCCACAGTGGTTCATATTATGGACAGTAGGTCAAATCGGAACTTTTACTACTTCCAATTGTCAACAAGTAAATGTGTTGACACGTGTCAGTTCTAGTACCGAATAATAACATATAGGCCACCTGACTCAGAACTGAGACAAAAAGTCATGGCTTAAGCTTTCATAGTCTTTTTTGGTGTATTTCTTTGTATTGCTGTTTCCTGTCAATAACAGGTATTGCAGATAATGTATATATTCTTGCTGTATGAGTATTGTTTTTTATTACCCACTCTATACCCACTTTATTTCCCCTTTTCTCTCTGGTTTTCTATTGTCTATTAGTGTAAGTATATAGTTTGTGTTGTACAGCAGCTCTCTTGCTAATTATATGTCGGTCAAACTCCCTATTGGTTTGTCTTGACTTCTTATCTGCTTATCTGCACTTAACTTCTTGTCATGGTCTTTTCTAGGTAAATGCTCTGCGGGTGTGTCTGGAGGAGAAGCAGTTCCTGACCAATAAGACCAGACAACTGCAGGACCTGACCGATAAAAAAAGCACACTAACAGGAGAGATCAGACACATGAAGGACATGCTGGATGTCGAGGAGAGAAAGGTGAATGTCCTGCCGAAGAAGGTAAGTGAGTCCAGAGGTTGCTGGGAGTGACATACCCACAAAGAATTATCACCCGATAACATTGTGTTTTCAGCCAGTTTATAGTTGGGATTAGGGTTGGTTATACAAGACAAAGAAAAGAAAAAAAAACTCTGTCAATCTATTCCTTTTCTGCACTACATTTCCCAGGAAAAACTAGTGCTCATTGAATTAAATCACTTCTATGCGGTAACAAAGAAGTCTTGATATTTGATCATTGGTCGGTTTCTTGACTGTCACCACATCACTTTACCCAGTTAACCAGCCATATTAATGACTTTTAGAAAGGTTAGCTATTTAGACAGGGCTTGTGGCCACCTGAGGTGGACATGGTGGCAATTCCTCTATAGACCAAATACACACATATAAAGGTCCCCTCAACTTCCTTGTTTCCTATCATGTCCTCAAATCTGCCCACATGAGGGAGCCTGAATGTTCGTGTTGTTCTGATAATTGTAGTCTACATATAACATTGAATCTAAATGCATTTATTTGGTCTCAATTACAAAATATGAATGTTTTCAAAAACACATAAAACAAATAAAATGCATAAAATGTAGTTGTGATTTATCAAAGATATACCTCTTTGAAAAGGCTGATTAACCTAATCAGGATAAAATGAGGTGATGCAAAAATAGCAGTAAAAATGATCAGAATTCACTTTTCTTGTGATTTATAGATCTGTGATATAACTGCTCTACAGCTCACCACAAGTCTCTTGAGCCACTTCCATCATGATATGTAGTTCTAAGTTCTTAGTTCTAAGTTCTATGCATCACATTACAAGCAGTAATTCTCTCTCAGACTCTCCACTTCATACAAGTCATTTGGAATTTTAGTTTTAAATCATCTCAAACAAGCTTGATAAAGGATTTGTGTGGGTCAGATATATTGTATCATATTGTAGAATACATTACCAACTGTAAACATAAATAATTGATTTCTAAATGAACAAATGATGGTGTGTCTGAAAGGTGATATAATCCTGCAGTTTGATTACCTTTCCACAATCTTCACTAACGTTACTTTACTACTAAGCAATATTTTATGAGCGTCAGCTGTTTGTCAGTTTCAGCTGTACTTTCTCAGTGTAATGCTAACATTACCCAGAGATAACAGAGAGATACAGATACAGAATGGCTCAAAACTTAGTGGTGATGACTCTCTAAATAATAACTATAAAATAATAAGAGTTAGAGGATCCCCGATAGCCAAGTGGTTATTGCAGGTTTTACCCTTATGAAGCAGATATTTTCCTGTCTGCCTCTGTACTATCAGCTTTCCAATAAAGGCAGAATGGCAACAAAAAAAATAATAAAAATAATGATATCCTGTTTTTAAGTCTTTATCAGATGACACTTTATCTAAGCAACTTTTTCTTCATATTACATTCAGAGGTTGCTGCATATATTTGCGGATATTTATAAAAAGAGATATTTTTCATCTACACTACCACTCCACCTCTTTCTCAATTACAAACACACACATAATATAGTAGCAATACTGTTATTAGCAAGGTCAGTCAAACAATTAGCAATATCATATCAAGGAATCTGAATGATTTAAGTTTTGTAAGAATAGTGAAAAGAAAAAAGATTATGTGGTGTTCTCATTTTCAGGAATTTCCCTTAAGAAGTGTCATAATGCCAGAAACCTGTTCTAATGTCTCAGTTTACAAAGGCACATGGATACATTCTTCAACCATCATTAACTGCAAACTCACTCCCACTACAAGCAGCTCCTGAAATATCGGATTTAATGCTTTTCTTTCATTTTGGGACTCAAGACAATAAAACTATGACATTTTAAAGTCTATGTAGATTTTACTGCATGAAGTCAATGTCATCCTTCATATCAGTGATATGAATATGAGCTGATGTTAATGCTTTACTGTATGCATATTATATCTTCTACATGATAAATGTAAAACTTTAACTTTTTTTGCAAGATTGAAGGAAGATGAACTGTTTTTATGTTGTTGGGTTTTTTTCAGTTTATTTTCACTGCATCTTATACTCTGTTTTACTTTTCTATTTTTGTTTGATATTGAGTTAAAACTGTCAACATTCTAGGCTTGATTTGCATGATAAGTTTATCATATATATATATATATATATATATATATACATAATATGTATATATTAGTATAGTAATATATAGTAAGTATAGTAGTATATATATATATATATATACCCTGCTCAAAAAAATTAAAGGAACAATCTTTTATCAGGGTATGGCATGAATTCAATTGCACTTCTCTGATAATGATGTGGTCAGGTAAGTAGCAGAGGGGGTTGTTAATCAGTTTCAGCTGCATTGGTGTTGATAGAATTAACGCACTAGAGGGGCAACAATGAGATGTCCCTCTACTCTAGGAGAGCTGGACAGGACCGTAGAAGGTCCTCAACCCATCAGCAGGACCGATATCTGCTGCTTTGTGCAAGAAGGAACAGGTTGAGCACTGCCCGAGCCCTGCAGAATGACCTCCAGCAGGCCACTGGTGTGAATGTCTCTGCCCAAACAATCAGAAACAGACTTCATGAGGGTGGTTTCAGGGCGCGGCGTCCTGTAGTGTGCCTTGTGCTCACTGCCCAGCACCGTGGAGCTTGATTGGCATTTGCTATAGAACACCAGAATTGACATGTCCGCCACTGGCACCCTGTGCTTTTCACAGATGAGAGCAGGTTCACCCTGAGCACCTGTGATAGACATGTAAGGGTCTGGAGAAGCCAAGGAGAATGCTATGCTGCCTGCAACATCGTTCAGCATGACCGGTTTGGTGGTGAGTCAGTGATGGTCTGGGGAGGCATATCCATGGAGGGACGCACAGATCTCTACAGGCTAGAGAACGGCAGTCTGACTGCCATTAGGTATCGGGATGAAATCCTTGAACCCATGGTCAGACCCTACACTGGTGCAGTAGGTCCCGGGTTCCTCCTACAATGCCCGGCCTCATGTGGCAAGAGTATGCAGGCAGTACCTGGAGGATGAAGGAACTGATACAATTGAATGGCGCTCACGATCTCCTGACCTTAACCCGATAGAACACCTCTGGGACATTATGTTTCGGTCCATCAGACACCGCCAGGTTGCTCCTCAGACTTTACAGGAGCTCACTGATGCACTTAGACAGATCTGGGAGGACATCCCACAAGACACCATCCGTCATCTCATTAGGAGCATGCCGCGACGTTGTCAAGCATGCATACAAGCACGTGGGGGCTACACAAGATATTGAGAAGCATTTTGAGATGCAGAAATTGAATTTTGGCAAAATGGACTAGTCTGCCACATAATTTTTTCACTTTGATTTTCAGGGTGTCTATAAAATGAAGCCCTCTGTAGGCTGAAACTTTTATTTCCATCAAAAGATGTGGTATCCTTTCGTTCCTAAGACATTGAACTGTCCATATCAGTATAGATATCCAACCTAATTTTTTTTCACATTGAGATCTGATGTGTTTTCAAAGTGTTCCTTTAATTTTTTTGAGCAGTGTATATATATATATATATATATATATATATAGTAATACAGATAAGTTGTGTAGTACTTTAGTATTTCCCCCGCATATGACCAACACTCCCTAATCTTACAGCCTTTGTGAAGAGACAAAACCTGACTGAAATGTAATACCCACTATTCCAGGTCTGGCTCACTGTGTGTTGTTAAAAACTATGGCATTCTAATGTTTCTTCACCTTCTCCAATGCTGCATTTAATTTTGTACTCACCATGACAAAGAGGACAGCTTGTTTTGGGGCGCTGCAGTTCAAAAGGTGGACCATAGTTGGTATTGGTAACTTGCTTTTATTGTTGCTTATTGGAACCATATGTGTTGGTAAGCTATTTACACTGTAAAATTAATTACAAAACAATTTCAAACGTTTTTGTGCTGTTTGACAGTGTTGTGTGTCATACTGACTTTCTATGATAACACCAGTACAATTATAGTCATTCTACAGTTAAATGTATTTGCATTGTTCACCATATTTGACAATAATGTAAGAAAACTGTTTCTAAAAGTGCCGCGATGACCATGAAGTGTTAAAGGGAAACCAGCCATTTGAAATTTATATATATTTCTAAGTCAAACAAGACAAGTTGTGTTTTGCGAAAGCGAGCGTAACAGCAGTTATCAACACATCCAATTAATGCCAAGCTATCTATGGCCAAACACAGCTTTGACTGACATGGAACAAGCTATTATCTCTCTTCTAAAAGAAACATGTTCTTTGAAATGGAGAGCACAAAATGAAGTGGTAGCACACAAGTTGGGATATAGAAAAGAGGGAAAAGTTAATTTTATGGCACTAAAATTCTTGAACTGCAATGATCACAATATACACGTTTATTTGTAAGACAGACATTGTTGTTTATTTTAAGCTGCGTACTGTATCCGTAAGTACCTTCACTGCTATATTCTTCTTATCAGTGTGTTCCTTTTTTCTCATCGGAATTTTCGAATTTCGAATCTTTAATGTTTCAATCATGGCAGTTTACAATGAAAACTAATAGGATTAGAGATGCTGCAATGGTATTCTGCTGGTTTAACCTTTACCAAACAAAATGTCTCAGGTTCTCAGGGGGAGTCTAGGTCGGGTAGAGGAGCCGCCTCCAGGTCATCTGAGGATCAACCACTCCTACAGACTCCACATGACACTAACATGACAGAAAACAATGTCAGAAGAAGAAGAAGCAGCTCTCCCTACACTGACACGGAGAAATCTGTTTTGCCTCCAAAGTTTCTGAATGCGACTCATCTTTCTTCTCTTAGAGATCTGGTGTCAGACAAGAAAATCACAGGTTGCGATTCTTTACCAAACCTCTTCACTCAAATCAAAACAGCATGATGAAATTTAAAAAAAAATATCTGTCAACTGAAGACAAGTTGACCTGGACAGAGTTCTTTTAGCAAACACTTTGTCTTGTTGTTTGTTTCCCTTTGCTCCAGTGTCAGATGGGTACAGAGCAAAAACATCTGCAATATTTAGCATTTAAAAAGATCATTCTGCACTAGTGTTTGTCTAATTTAAAACTTGTGTTTGTTTGAGAAAGTCAGTGAATCATATCAGCTCTAGCAGTGATTAAATAAAAGCCGCATTTGTTAGGAAAATTCACTGAATCAAAAGCACTTTAACAGTCCACTCTCTAGGTCGAAACATTGCACTACAGCTGTAAAGCCTTTGGCGGTGGGACAGACGGTGCACCATTTTCAACCACAAGATGGCAGCAAAAGCATGAAAAAAAGAAAGATGTGAAGCTTGAGGGATTTTTTATTAAACCAGTCAGATAGAGAGAAATGTTGTTGAACAGGTGCAGACACTAAAAGATAGCAACTGTGACCATAAAGAGAAAAGAAGACAGGAGGAAGCAGAGTGTGTAGTCAGCCATTAGGAGCTTTACCACAACTCACACATCCCTCTATCATTGGTCACTAAAGATCTTCATCATTTTTCTTTTTCTTTGTTGTATATGCTCGTGATTTATTCATAATGGAAAGGACTTTGTGTTGCTGTAAGTATGAAATGTGGTCTGACTTTGAAACTCTGGGATATACAGTATTAAGTTAAATATTAATGTATTTACTTTTCAGAAATGAATCAATCTTACTGGTCAAATTACTGAAGAATTAGATTTTTAAAAAAATAGTGAAATAGTGAACATCCTCCAGCCTACCAGAGACAAAATTACTGGTTGATATCTGATATTTGATTAATGACCAAAATCACCAATATACTAGTCAGTCTAATATATCCCAGATAGCAACAATTATTTAGCCCAGGTCTGAATACATACGCTCAAAACAGTTGTTCCTGTAATTTTTTTGGCACATGCAAACTAACACTATTTCAATTGATGACAAAAAGCTCGTAGTTATATTATCACTATAAAGCAATTCATTGAGAACTTCTCTCTTTTGTAATGCAGTTTGCTTAGCTCTCTGTGTCTCTCTCAACGGTCCAAGTGAGCTTCTTGATCCTCAGCTCCTCCTTCACCTGAACAAAGAGGTCAGTAAGTTATTTAACACACTTAAATAATTGGAAATGCATAGAAATGGGAATTGTGTTCTTTAAAATGTTAAAATGTAAAAAGTATTGTGATTTCAGAGAGAGCTGCTATACAGCTTTCCCTTGTTGTAAAAAAATATATGTGGTGTATGTAGTTTGGAGGGATTGTACAAAGTTATGTCGTTATTGGTAAAGATTAAAAAGAATATCAATATCAAGAAGCGAAGCGGTAACCCCTGTCAGTCAGTTGGACTGTAGGCTAATGACATGAGAAACTGTTTGAAGAAAAGCCAACAACAAACACAACGCCCAGCTAATCAAAGTTCAGCAAGTCTAAAGGCCAAAGGCCCAAACCTCTGTGTTGGCTTTGATCAGATTTTATGGTTTCATCATTTATTCATAAGTAAACAATGAGTCAATCCCACACAGACTGAGTAGATGAAGTACTTTTATTTTGAAGTCATTGAATTTCAATTCATGAACTCAGTAGCAAATCAGACAAACAGCAGATTGTAATTAAAGTCATGGGTGGATTAGAGGATTAGAGTCTCAAGAACTCAGCCTGCTGATGTAGTGGGGGTTTAAGGGTGAATGGCATTTTTGATTTTACAAAGAAGTCAAAGTTGACTGCTAATTGAACATTTTGAAGTTAGTGCTTATGACTGTTCTCTCTTTGTTTCTTCTGTTCTATGAAAAGCCAGGAATGTACAACATTGGAAGGAAGGCAGGACTCTTTTCAATGAGAATAGTGGGAATAAAGAGAGTGATCTCCGCACCCTGATTTCATCACCTAAACTCTATCCCACAATCTCTTGGATTATTTATGAGAAATAATTTTTGTAAACAACTCTTTCTTCTTTGTTGTTATATGATATTTAATGTGAGTTTAACTTAAAATCAATGTTCAAAGTGTTTTGTTGATATTTTACATTCTTTTTAATGCGTGACTGCGTTAATATACATACGCCTATTGTTGATACATTTCTTGCTATTTAAACATCTTGACACCTTTTTATATTTGACCTTTTTACTTTTTGTTTTCTGTCACCCAAACATAAACAAACAAGCAGTCTAGGTTTTGATGCTTCATTATAGAAGTATATGTTTAATATTTCATTAATATTTATATATGTTTTTGGTCAATTACTTTTACTTAATTTAAAGAAAGCACATCTTTTTGTTCTTAATAATTTTGTAAAGTACCTTGTCCATACCACATATGTCCTTTTTCCAGCTACTTGTTTACCTTGAGAAGTTCCATTTTTTTATGTAATTCTCAGGATCCAAAAAAGATATAATTAAGTCCCTAGGAGTATTTTATGTTTTTTCAGGTATCTCACTTTCCTGAATACGTATTTTATTGTGTGTAAAATATCTGACAAGCTAGCTTTGTATCTTTTTTTTTTGGTGAGTTTTACTAACTCTCTCATAAGGGGCGGGGGATCCCCAAGATTTTCAATTTGGACTTTTTCTGTCTCACTTGCAAATAAGTGATTACTAGAGAAAACATTTGTACTTTCTATATTTGTAAAATAAACCCCTACATTTTCGTTATGCATTTGGTTGAAAACTACTTTTCAAAAAAAGCTTTATATTGTGTTTATTCATCCAATCAAGTTTAACTTAATTATCTTGAAAAAAGCCGATGTTAATGTGTACGGTCACGACTGTTGGCCCCGCCCACCAAATGGACCAGCCAATAGACATCGACGCTGAGTCTTTATGCCCGCCCTCCCTACCACGGTTCTTGGTGACCGTGAAGAAGTTTTCCATAGGAGGGTGGTAGTGGATGGCTTGACAGAGCGTTGTAAATAAAACGGATCCGCGCAGACGTACTAGCGCAAGGATGGCAGCCTTCATTGAGCCCACGCTGCCCGAGGAGGAGAGGGAGTTTCAGAAGATTATAGCTTTGATCGGAGGTAAAGAGCGGATTTATTTGGTGAGTGATACCTGTACAAGTAAAGAGGTCGACGGGGATGACGCTGGAATATTGCAGGAGTTCATCCGTGAAATGTTCGCCAACAGCAGCCTGGCGAACAGCAAAGGACAGACCCAAACCTCTCCGCCAAGCAGTCACGGCGAGACTGTCAGTTTGAACCCCATTTGCGGCAAGCCAGAGACTGTTAAAAGCAATGAAATGCTTTTGACAGCGAGGCCCAAGGATTTGGATTTGAGAGCCTGTCCGGGGGAAGAGGACGGGGACGAGGCGAAAAAGCCAACGCGCGATAGCAATGCTCAGAGAACAGCAACAATGAGGGCGAACATGTACAGCCCAAAGCGAACCATAGACTCTCCTATCATCATATTCATCTTCAGACAGACATTCATCAGCAAACAATCCAACGAACTGTGCTTAAAAGAGACACTGAAGGACGTAAAGGCACGCACGAAACGTGCCAGACACGCCCGACCAGCTCTGATTGGATTAATTCGCACTAGACAGGAGAGCGCTGAGACGCACCAGTGTGCGCAACTGCTAGAGCGCCTGATCCGCTCAGTGTTCCACAAACAGTCACCAGAGACTATATGGGTCGGCAGTTTCATCCCGAAGACAGAGGCCAAAATGCTCAGCATCAAGAAAAACGCCTGCAAAGTTATATACTCATCTCAAACAGCAGGTGTAATAACATACATCATCCACGTTCTTTTGAGTTTTACACTGCAGGAATATTACTTGCTTACTGCAAGTGTAGGCTTTACTATAATGTAAATCGTTTTATCTCGTTTGCTCAAGCACACGTCAGCAGCGTAGATCTGTCAACTTGGAGTTTGAACCGTGGTGTGTTTAACCAGGCCACCATGCAGATTTGATGATGCATAACATATTAGATTGCCAAAATTAAGAACTACAGATTTTGACACGTTTAAAAACACATTAAAGGGAAGACTACTGTACAGATATATCACAAGCCTACAACTCATTTACATAATTACTACTGATTAATTTAGAATAAACTGAAGTGACTAAATGAATATGATAGGTGTTGATATCATAGTAGACACATTTACTTATGATAAGACCATTGTAAGCTCAGTAATGAGCACTGCAGTGTGAGAATAGTTGGCAAACACTGTAGTGATTTGTGTTAGTGCACTCCACTATGTAGGTCAATCCACGAGATTCACATTTTTCTTCTCAGGCATGGCTGTAAAGGCCCGGTAACAAAAGGAGCATTCATGAAACAATCAGACCCTTAGATAAGCTGCCAAATTGTTAAACGCTCATTATTGCCTTTCAGATAATACCGGGGATAGAGGGAACCAGCTTTTCTGGCCATTCCAATGTTTGTTCTGGGCTCAGAGAAGAGGCCAGGCCACCAACTCCTCAACCGGCAGGCAAAGAGGTAGCAGTATCGTTCCAAAGTTCAGTTAGACTGAGCTATAAAGGCATTTCCATTTCCACAGGATTCTTTCAACTCGTCTTTTCTTCATCCAATTTATACACCAATTTAGTTCAGGGATGCAGGGGACTGGAGCCTAACCCAAAGCACTACATGGGCAAAAGGCATGGCTACAGGTTGTCAGTCTATCACGTGGCCAACGGCTAACCAAAGACATTAGCAAATTTACTCATCATGGGCTTGTCTTTGGATCAGATTGTATGCAGTGAGGATCAACAAAACAAAAGTATTTTGCATTTCAGTAAAACACTGTCTAACCTTTTTCAGAAATTTAAGAAATATTTTTGCTCTCACTAACACTGTCTGCCCATCTTCAAGTGGTAATGTACAATTGGGAAAAATAAAACCTGATGAGGCCAGTTGGGAAAAAAATGGATGCAACAAAAAGTCAATTGAAAGACTTACAACAGAATTACTTCTGTAATCCATTAGCCATCAGATTGATCATGCACACAACAGAGTTATTGAGCCATGACAGACACCTTGTTTCAAAACAAATATAGGGAGCACATATATACTTAAATTCCACTGCAGCCAAATTGTATCATATTGAGTTCACAGTTAGTAACAATGTTTTCATGTTGTTTTTTCAGGTGACACTGGAAGTAAAGAGGAAGGCATCCCTCTGAAAATCCGTTTGTTGTCTGCTGGACCTCATGTGAATGGAGAGTCAGCTGGAGGAGACAGCTGATCTCATGACACATGGCCTACAGACATATCACTGCAGACAATCCTGTTTTAACTGTGAAGAAAGGGTTAGCTTCGTGGTGCTACAGAGCCTTACTACATGTTACAGTGTTTCTTCATAGTGTTCAATATTCCCACTGCTGAGCTATCATGATTCTTGTCAAAATATAAAGTCAAATCTGTCCTGCTGATTTACACATCGTCTCTGATGCAGAATGCTAAAAGTTATTTAATGTGTATGCTTGGGCTGACTCAAGTAACTGTTATTCAGTCATATGAACTGTATCGCAACATTTAACACCAGTTTTGAGGTCTACAGAGAGATTTGTCTGTTATTTAAGTACATGTTGAAACCACCGTATGGCTAGTTTAAAGCAAAAGCTTATGGCAAAAGTAGGCCTACCCCATTAACATGATGCATAGAACAGGGCTGGATTGCCAACTGGTCCTTAAAACTCCTGTGGTTTCAAAATGCTTATTGAGTGTTATTTGGAATATACATCACCAAAGCACAACATCAACAATCACAATAAGTGTCTTAAGTGAGGTCCTGCTTCATTAATAGAGACCAAGCAGCTTATTTTTTCCACTGAGGTGCCTCAGAAGGTCAATCCAGCGATGATGAAGTGCTGTGAATCTTTTCTCCTTTTTCATGTTAATTTATTAGAATGATGTGCCTTAGATGAGTGCTAATGACAAAAGCAATATCTGCAATAGAAGTGGATGAAACTACTTTTCACTTTTTATGTATTTATGTAGCCTATTAATTTGTAAATAAACACATATAAGCTTTTGTGAGTGTGCAGCTCTCTTTATATGGACATTCACTGTCAATTCTTTCCAACAAAGTGTGGGAAATTTGGTTAAAAACTATCAATTCCTTAATTAACATGTTATATGTATTATTACTGAAATGACAATCACATTGTACCTTTGGTTTCTGTAAACCTATCATGGAGGTAGGTCATGGATCCATGTATAAAGAGAACGTAGATTCACAATGGACCACCTAACGTTACTTCTTCTTCTACTATGTTGATTTTATGGCAGACATAGCGCAAATGTCTCCACTCTCAACTTGGCCACCTCCCCAAACAAGATCTGTCTATCTTCTGAATACAGCATGCAGTGAAGCATCACTCGCAGAAGCGTCTCATCACATTCATTACAATTCCCATCCTGTTACCAACAGCAGTCATCTCTACAGCCTTCCGTGCCAAAAAGCAAACTGATAGACCCTTTTTGAAAAAGCCAGTCCATAAATCAAATATTTTCAACTACTCTATCTCCATATTTTTTTCCATAAGTGCGATGGACATTTGTACGATAGTATTCTATATTCTTTGAGTCCTACGTATTGATCAGACCCAGGGGGGTACAATGGATAATTCTATATATCTGCGTTTTAATCAGGCGTAAAAGAGGCCAGCCAACGCTGAGGTCCTCTTTGAGGGGACTTGCGGCATTGGACAAAAAGAAGGTAGCAGAGTCTGCGATTGTCCCCACTGTTGTGAATTTTCAGATACGACAAATCTTTTATTTTCGTTATCTCGGCGAAAAATTGTGCGGAATTCCACTGTTGAATAAGGATCGTGGGGCTGAGGAGGGAAAAAAGAGCCAATCATGATAACATCTGCCGGTAAGTCGTAGAAAGTGCTTTTATTTTGCTAGCTGCTACTTTAGCTAGCCGCCATTGATTTAGCTGAGTCACACGGCTAATGTAGCAGTTGTCAGTCAGTCGTTAACCGGCGATAGCTTGTAAACCCACTATCAGGAGTGAAGAACACCTCGAAATGTGACTTTGCTAAATCTAGGGGACGGTTTTGATTACGGCAAGGCTGTTTTAAATAGTGTAATTCGCAATACGTTATCGTAACGTCGATGCTAACAGCCAAGTCATCAGTAGCATTGCACTGTACAGGATCTTAGCTCTTCAGCTCTGATGATAAGATGTTTATGTTTTTATATACAGGAACGTTTTTCATGTTGAAAATAATTCTCAAAGAATTATAATATTAAACGTTTGATCAAATGCACCTGACATGTTATGATTATGGATACATACTGTATTTGAACCTAATAATGTGCTAATAGTTTTTGTTTTTCTCCTCTTCCTTTCCTAGCTGGAATTATTTCCCTCCTTGATGAGGAGGAGCCACAACTCAAGGTAAGATCTGGTTTGAGAGTGCCTGAAGATGGCATCTCCCATACAGAGATGATGCAATGTCAGATCATATCATGTCAAACAGAAGTAAAGAGATTACATGTCAGTGTGTTTTTTACTTATTTGTAAAAGCACACATTTTAGGACACTGGCTTTCCATGGAAGGTCTCACCAAGAGCCATTAATAAAGCTCTCATCTAATTTAAATGTATTAATGTACGGTATATCAGATTAAAGAGTGGCTCCTGGAGGTTTCTTTAGATGTTTGGAGTGTGGCATATTGTTCTCTATGTACTTAAAAGGGGGCACATACTGCATCATGGATAATAAAGAGTTTTAGTGATCTGTCTGTCCTCCACCTGCATTAATTGGTTTGACTTCCAATGCATGATGGGTCAGGAAAAAACAGGTTAACGCGGCAACATGTCTTGTTCCCATTGCAGGAGTTTGCTCTGCAGAAGCTAGATGCCATTGTGAATGACTTCTGGGCTGAGATTTCAGGATCTGTAGATAAAATGTAAGTATTACTATTGATAAGCAATGGACACTATAACCCTATCTGACATACGAATGTTACATCAGGCAGCATTAACTTCGACTCTTAGTTTTATTCTTTCTATGTCTTCAGTTGGGAGAAAGATCTAGAAATCTATCTTGACACACTAAATGCACAGGGTGCAATGTGCCTCATAATCACAAGTAGTTTACTGAATATTCTTATAGAGCTTATGAAGCAGATCTCGGCATCCTTTTTCATTTGGTTTTCTTCTTGATTTGATTTGCTGGTATAAACTGCTCTGTGGGACAGAGAATATATAATTTTGAAGTGATAATTTACACTCAATAGTTTTACAAAAAGATCTCTTTTTGGTCAAGATTTTCGGCATTATGTAACCATCTGTTGTCTACTCCCAGCGAGGTCCTGTATGAGGATGAGACATTTCGGAGCAGATCATTTGCTGCCCTGGTGGCCTCTAAGGTTTTCTACCACCTCGGAGCCTTTGAGGAGTCTCTGAACTATGCTCTCGGTGCTGGAGATCTCTTCAATGTCACAGATGATTCAGAATATGTGGAGACCATCATTGGTGAGTTATCAAACAAAAACACACGATCATTTACTTCACTGCCATTTCTGTTGTTTGTATACTGCTGTAACCCTCATACTATAGGCAGTGTGAATTAAATAACATAAAGGGGAAAAACAAACCTCCAGCTTTCTGGTAGGAAAAGCCAATGAATGACATATGGAATAAGATTTTGACTTTTAACTGCTTCATTTAATTCGGGAGTAAAATGGACGCCCTCTGTTTGTTTGCTGCTAGCCAAATGCATCGACCACTACACCAAGCTGCGGGTGGAGAATGCAGAGCTGCCAGAGGATGAGGAGAAGAAAAGCATTGACCCCCGCCTTGAGGGCATTGTCAACAAAATGTTCCTGCGTTGCCTCGATGATCACAAGTACAAGCAGGCCATTGGCATTGCCCTGGAGACCAGGCGACTTGACATGTTTGAGAAGACCATCTTAGAATCGGTACGTCCCTGCTGTTATGATTTGAGATTAGGAATACTCTACTGCTAGCTTTAACGCTCACCAAGATAGCCCTAAGTCTTGTCCAAGAGTCTAGCAGACTTTGCATAATAATGCCCCAAAACTTTGATAGAGATAATGAGAATCACTTTATTGAAATACAGTAAATGTGTCACATTGACATATTTCACAGTACAGGACGGTGATTTTGATCACTGCTGTTGATTGTACATAATGATTTTTTCCTTTTCATTAAACAGGTTAATCATTTTTGTTTTGCTTCTCTCGTCATGCAGAGTGATGTGAGTGGCCTCCTTGCCTACAGCCTGAAGGTGTGCATGTCCCTAATGCAGAACAAGAAGTTCCGCAACGAGGTGCTGCGGGTGCTCGTCAAGCTCTACATGAACTTGGAGAAGCCTGATTTCATCAATGTCTGTCAGGTAACAATCAGATCCTCAAATGTACATTATGCATAATTTCCCTGACCAACTTCTCAGTGTGATAAATACATAAAAAGATATGTGACTAATAGTTTCTGTTCAATCACCATTTAGTATAAGATATCTGATTGAATTAATCCAATACAAACCCTGATTTTTAAAGATGCTTTTCAGAACACAGTTTCCTTGTGTCTTGTCTGGACATTTTAACATGATCTATTAAACATTCTATTTTTAAACTAATTTAATACTTTAATTGCTTGTATTGTTTAATGTAGGTTTGAATATTTACTCTGCTGATGCTCCTATAATATACACTCAGTTGCCAATTTATTAGGTCCACCTAGCTAAAACTAATGCAGTCTAATAAAACAGTCCTGGAATAATTCCCAATAAACCAGCAACTGAGTGTAGTTTAACTTGAGTTCAGCTTTATACTCAAGATGGCATCTTATATCTTTGTTTAAGCTTACCAGCATTAGCGTCGAGTCACACCTACAGCTATTGATGTGCTCCAATTGGAAGCAATATTTTATACAGATTAAATGCATTTCTCTACTTTTCATGGAATTAGATTTTCCAAAAAGGGAGTCCGAGTCTAAAAATCCCCCTCTAATCCCCCTTTCTCCTCACCTCTCTAGTGCCTGATATTCCTGGATGACCCGCAGGCTGTGAGTGACATCCTAGAGAAGCTAGTGAAGGAGGACAACCTGCTGATGGCCTATCAGATCTGCTTTGATCTGTATGAGAGCGCCAGCCAGCAGTTCCTCTCCTCCGTCATCCAGAACTTGCGCACAGTTGGAACACCTATCCCGTCAGTCCCCGGCTCCACAAATACAGGCACTGTGCCCACACCAGACAAAGACAGGTGGGCAGGGAAATACAACAAGGAAACACTAATACCTGGGCTGAAGCACGGTGACATGTTCAAAAAGGCTTAGGGATTTTTCACTGCTTACGGTTTTGATTTAAGCTTTGTTTAGGCTTTCTTTGAGGCTATGAGTTGCTAGGAAAGTAACCAAAACTTCAACATTTATAAGCATGGCAGGAAAAGATTCATCTCAGTCTGCAAGTCCTAAGGCACTGCGTAGAACTTACCAGTAGGAGGGTTCAATGCGCACGTTCAGATTCAGAGAGTCAGAATATTTAGATGCCCTACAAGCTTTGTTTCTTTGGTGTGCATCTGCTTTATACCTGCCAAAAATAACCTAACTAAGGAAGTTAACATTTCTTTGTGTTACAGTGATGCAATGGAGACCGATGAGAAGGCAGGCAGCTCCCCTGCTGGAAAGCCTGTAGAAACGGTACGCTCTTTGGATCGTTTTGTGCTGTAGCACTCTTTTCATACCAGTTGCTGTTAATTTTTCTGTGTCTAAATAGAGCTACTTTGGTTTGGTTGACGGCTCACCGTATTGCTTCTCCGTGTTACTGTAGAAAGATGAGCCCAAAGACCAGAATGCCAAGATGATCAAAATCCTTAGCGGGGAGATGGCCATCGAGCTGCACTTGCAGTTCCTAATCCGAAATAACAACACAGATCTAATGATCCTCAAAAACACAAAGGTAATGTAGGCTAGCAACAAGATGAATGGCTTAGAGAACACAAATGGAAAAAGCTATTGTTTAAATAGACAAACTGCAGCTTCCTCCTGACTTTTTTGTTTATTTTTTTTCTCCGTCACTCCAGGATGCAGTTCGAAATTCGGTGTGTCACACAGCCACAGTAATAGCCAACTCCTTCATGCATACGGGAACCACAAGTGACCAGTTCCTCAGGTAAGTGTGCTAGCAGAACTGAAATGTATATTTCATAGATTGCACATATAAATATAGAGAAACATACTTATTCAAAGTGACATTTGACCAATGATTTTGTTTGACCATGTAGAGAAAACTTGGAATGGCTTGCAAGAGCCACCAACTGGGCAAAGTTCACAGCCACAGCAAGTCTGGGTGTCATCCACAAGGTAAAACTACATCACTATGATGATAATCTACAGCAAATTTAAATGAATTCCATTCCAGATTTAAATTTGAACATAACATGCTGTGTTTTTCAGGGCCATGAGAAGGAGGCTCTCCAGTTAATGGCGACCTACTTGCCCAAAGACACCTCCCCTGGCTCGGCTTACCAGGAGGGAGGAGGCTTGTATGCTCTGGGACTCATTCATGCCAACCATGGGGGAGACATCATTGACTACCTGCTCAGTCAGCTCAAGAACGCCAGCAATGATGTTAGTTTTTTTGACGTTTACTTTGAATGCTGGTTCTTTTTCAATTATATACTAGAATATTACGAACAAAGTTATTGCTGAAAGAAGGGAAATGTGTTGTTTTTTTTACTTTGTCATCAAATAAGACATTTTGTCTCTGAAAAGTATAATTCTTTAGAATCAAAACGCCTCAGCTAGAAGTTTGTAGCCGAGATCAGCAGCTACTTTAAGTCACTGTTTCAGATGCTTCATTTATGTGTTCCATCTCTCATGGTCTGTTTTTCTTCTTCTGTTTCACAGATTGTCCGTCATGGTGGCGCTCTTGGTCTTGGCTTGGCAGCGTTGGGAACAGCCAGACAGGATGTTTACGACCTTCTCAAGTCCAACCTGTACCAGGATGATGCTGTTACTGGTGCGTACTGAAATGCAGGGTGGCAAACCAGTTTTTGGTCCTGACCACTCTGCTTACTAAACATAATCCTTTCAACCAAAAAGACAAAAATCATTAGTATTATGATTCGGGTTTGGCTAAACAAATATAGAAAACAAAGTGTATATTACGGTATGAATATTAATTGACCAATGTCTCTGATATGCAGTACTGTTAAATATCATTTAGTTCTGTACGCTAGTAACCATATGTTAATGAACTAAAGGATAAAAGAAAAGAAAAGAAGCCATGCTGATAACATCGTGTAACCCCTCAGGTGAAGCTGCAGGCCTGGCTCTGGGTCTGGTCATGCTGGGCTCCAAGTCAGCCCAGGCCATCGAGGACATGGTGGGCTATGCTCAGGAGACGCAGCACGAGAAGATCTTGCGTGGTCTGGCTGTGGGAATTGCCATGGTCATGTACGGACGCATGGAGGAGGCGGATACCCTCATTGAAAGCCTCTGTAGAGACAAGGTAGGGCTGCCAGAAAGCATATCAAGGATCATTTATTGTTCTAAAGCAACACAGGGATGCACAGTGGAATTCAGTTGTAGCCCATTGGTAATACAATAAACACATGACAAACAAAACAAAAACAGTGGGACATTCCTGTAGTGCATTTTTGATTTTACAGAAGCTACAAAAACACGTACACCATGGAATCAGAGTTTTATTTTCCAACAATAAAGATTGAAGTGCTTTTGTTTTTGTGGCATTGGTGCAGTTTATGCATATAGTGACACAGTACATATGGATTGACACAAGCTTGATAAATCCAGAGAGAGGATATGAGGACTGAATGAAAAAGATCATTCTTGCTAGATCATTGCTCTTCATAAAACCTTCCGATGCAATGTTTAGTTCCAATGTTTGATGTATTGAGTCCTGTATGTACCCCTATAACCCCGGGTTATGTGCGTATTTCATGTCACGCGTGAGGCTGCGTGAGTGCCATGAATCCTTCTATACGAGCTAGATGTGCCTAATAACTCAAACTTTGTTGATCGTAGTTGTGACTCCATCCACAAAGTTTCAAAGCTCTGCTTTCCTTCACTGTCCATGATAGGACCCCATCCTACGGCGCTCTGGTATGTACACAGTGGGCATGGCCTACTGCGGCTCCGGTAACAACAAGGCCATCCGACGCCTGCTACATGTCGCAGTAAGTGTTTCTGTTTGGCCCTCTTAACAACAAATTATTTCACAGAGTAGAAGACGGGTTTATCATTTTGGCTGTGAAGCGATGCCAAAAGCTGCAGGGCTGCACAACTGTGGCTGGCATCTTGATTCAAATTAGTGTAATATGGTGATTAGGATTGTTTTAACTAATCCATACTAGGCTCTATTGGGAGTGAAATTTTCTAAAACCATGTGATTCAGCTTTAACATGGCACATCAGGGGTTTCCTGTTTGTGCCTGAATTCACTGTGAGGTTAACAATGTAACTTGAACGTGAAAAAACATTGTTATGACTTTAAAGTGAATTTATGTATATGTCATTCATTGGGCTTTCAGTGCAAATGCAACATACTTCTGGGGTGTGGACAACTTGTTGTCCTGTAGGTGGCACCTTATACAAGCTAAAATGATTACATGGTGTGATAGAGGAGCGCATTTCTCATACCGTGAACTGAAAGGGATCTCCATCATTAAAGTTAGCTAGTTAATTGCAGGATTTGATGAGTCTCTGTATCATCTTTGGTTACTTGAGTTCTTTCATTCCTTTACTTAAGGTGAGTGATGTGAATGATGATGTCCGAAGGGCTGCTGTCGAGTCCATTGGCTTCATCTTGTTCAGGTAAGGACCAGACTTATTTACTCGAGCTCTAAACACTCCTTTCCTCACATAGAGGACCTTCTCTTAGAAGTAGCATTGTGCAATTTGGAGACACGGTACTGCTTTTTTTATAAACCATTGCATCTTGCTTCTGTTGGGCTCCTTTTTTAGTTTTGATACTCCTGAAGAGATGCAGTTGAATATTAACACCGTCTCTACGGTGTGATAGGAGAATTAAGAGGACATTGTTGTGTGGGATTTACAATGACTCCCTGGTATTCATGGAAGGTATTCCCAAGTCAGAGGAAGCTGGACGTACTGTCACTGTCACACGTTCTCTTCCCAGGCTATTTATAGTGATTTATCACTCTGACACAGCTCTGGTCTCCAACAGAGCGCCTAGCCGATGCACAAATATCAGGGTGTACATTTTAAGCCCAAAAAAGGCTATGTGATATTCTGCGTGATCAATTGGCTGCTAGATAAACTTTGTGTAAATCTTCAGTGTGTTTAGAAAGACTTCTCAACCAGAACAATTCGGTTCTGCAATTTCCTAATGGCTGAAGGAGAACACCCTCCGCTCCCCCGACATGTACATCAGCACACACAAACGTCCGCTTAAGTTCTTTTGTCTCTTTTCTTACAAAGGGACGTTCGTTAACAATGAGCCTGGGTCGGTCTATTACCTAGACTCTAGGTAATAATAAAACAGTGACACACTCCAAACTGTCATACCAAGCTTGTGGAACCTTATCCAAATCTCTATTTTATTAACTCTGTTTCTTTTATGTTGTTTAAACTATTATTTATTTGGATTACTCCGTATTGTGGCTTACAAAAATGCTAAAAACGGCTGCTGTTAAGCATAAAGGGACTGTGAAAGTAATGCTAAGTACACTGTATCACACTTTTCTTAGTTGCAAGTATTCTGGTATTTACTATTTGCTGATCTTAAAAAAAAAAAAAAAAATCACATACTGTTGAAATAAAGAAGCATAAGAATGTAGAAATCGACAGTAAAAGAAGAACAATTTTTTCAGTTTTCTTTCAGAACAGCAACACAGAAAATATCTTGTTGAACACATTGAGGTTTCTATTTCATCTGGATTTTGTTCTTTAGTATTTACATTCTTTTATTTGGAAAACTTCTAACATGTCAAAACATCAGCCTGCAATACACATACAAGAGTGCTTCTCAAAGGTCCAGCAAATACAATAAGTATAATTTCAGGAGTGCAATGTACTTTGTGTGTCTGTTGCAGAAAAGATTTGAACGGTAGAGTTAAGTTTGTCTTAACAAAATATAAGCAAGTGGTCTGAGATGGTTAACAGCATATTCAAATAGCCCAACGAGGATCAGCATAGGAAAACATTTTATGTCTGCACAGAGAAGTTAAAGGTTGTCATTATGTCTTCATTCCTAAGGTGTTTGTCTGGCGGCCAGAAGTTTGATCTTTCATAGACGAGGATGTACTCCTGTGTTCTCCTGTTCTAGTGTACCTGTTACAGGTCATCACAAGGTTTTATAACGTTTGAAAACTCAAACTTTCTTCTGGTACACTATGCGCTGTCTTTGAGAATTCACATTATTCATTTGACCAGCGTTATAAGACATATTTCTGACCATATAATAGTGAGTTTGACTTATGTGTGTTTCTGAAATTATCATAATTGATAATGTGGCCTTTTCTTTTACAGTAAGGACTGGCGTTAAACTACTTGTCAATCAAATTGAGAGTAACAGCATATTCAGAATCATGCATTTTGAATGTTCGTTGTAGGGCTAGCCTTAATCTTTAAAGAGATAAAAAAAAGGTCACACCATAAATATGATCCATTTTAAAGTGCTCCCTTTTATTCAATTGTGTGGTATTTCTATACACAGCTAACATGTTCTTCCTGCTTACCACCTTCGTATTCAGTCAGAAGCATTGTGTCTAGCAAAACACCGCTGGATGACTGTACAGGTGCTTGCCGGCTCCTCAGTGGACTTTGGTAGCTAACTGCTCCAATGCCGTTCTTCATTCCACGCTTCATGAACAGTTTAGAGTTTTCTGCCACGGAAGATCTGAATGAAATCCGTGTAAGGGTCCGATCCGTGTTTGATGCACTCGGGTGCCTTCCTGGACCGTGACTAGCAGAGGTTTTGTAATTACAGGTCATGTAACGCGTGAACGCTTGCCTGAAAGTTTTGTTGAATAGGGTGTAGACCAACGGGTTGATGCCCGATGACACATAACCCACCCAAACAAAGATCTCCATGAGGCGGGCTATTACATGAACATCACAGCTGGTGCACAGCACAGAGGTGATATTGGTGATGAAAAAGGGGCACCACATGACTACGAACAGGAGGAAGACGATGCCGAGCACCTTTGAGGCGCGCTGCTCATTGCTTAGAGTCTGCATTGACTTCTTGCCCATTGTCGACATTCTCCGAAAGGATATTTCATCTCTCGTAGGAGAGTTTGTTGTGTCCGCATATGTTTTTTCTTGCATCCTGGGAAGTCTGCTGTCCAGATTGTGAAGTTGCTCTGCTTGAGGTGGAGTCGCAGCCTGTTCTCTTTGAAAGACTGTGGAGACTGTTGGGTAGCTAAAGCGCTGAGTCACCTTTGACCTGAGCAAATACACCTTTTTGCGCAACACCTGGACCGTAAGCAGGTAGATGACCATCATGATGGTCAGCGGGATGAAGAATGCCGCCAAGGAGCCAAACATGATGAACTTGTGGAAGGTGTCCGTTTTCAGAATGCATGTGTGGTTACTGTTGAAGGTGATGTTGTTGGGAAGATGGTGGTTCTTAAGCCCCTTAATCGGAATTGGGATTGCAATACCTGGAAAATGACAAGATCAGTTAGTATACAAATATTGATGGTCTATTTTTTTTTATTTTTTTTTTTTTTGTAATATTGATGAATTATCTGAGGGAAAGACATTCCTGTGTTTAACTTTAATTATGCGTATGATGGTAGTCGTATAAATAAACAAAAGATTCATGTTTAATTAAAGGACAGTTTTTGGAATAACCAGGCATGTTCTGATTGGAGGATTTCCTTTTGTGTTTTAAAAACCAAGTAAACCAGTCATCCATGGCTTGCTATGATCCTCCTTAATACAAGCAACAGTAGAATAGTTTTTTCTCTGACTGTATGGTGCTGAGTTGAAGTGCTGCTCACTTCATTCCATGTGATCTTCTGGCTTTGGACATTAAATGAAGCTCAAATTTAAATCAAATCCATCAGCCAAACGGAGTGCATTTAGTGGACCGAGTACTGGACATGGAGCATTGAGCAGTGATGCCTCAGTGGATTCGGGCACATTTTTACACTCTAGTGTTGAACTTAATGGACAGAAGCTACGTGTTGCATTCTTAAAGCACTAAAGCACTGTTTCACCTAGGGACACATGTCATTTGCTTTGGATGCACAAGGCACATTGCCCTTTGGACAAACTCCAGTTTCTCTTGAATTTTGACTGGGTTGTACCTTAAAGACTGGTTTCATCACTTACTGATACAGTGTGAGAATACTGTCCCATCCCTCAACCACCCCACCTCCTAAACATATACACTGCAACTTGCTGTTTTATACAGTATCTACTTTTATTGCATCTGGCAAATATTTCTTTGTCTTTTAACCAGGTCTGCTATTTATATTAAGTCAAGAAATCCGACTGTTCCTGAGAAATGACTAATCAAAGTAAAGACTCCTGCAGAGTTGTAAAAGTTAAGGAAATCTGAGTTGTTATGCTTACAAATCGATATGAGCCACACCAGTGCAATCTTCACCATGGCTTTGGCTCTCGATTTATACTGGCTATGTTGGATTGGCTTCTTGATGGCAATGTAGCGATCCAGTGAAATGGCGCATAGGTGCATGATGGATGCGGTGGAAAAGAGCACATCGAGGAAAAGCCAAATAGGGCAGAGGGGCTCCGGAAGAGGCCAGTCAGAGTCTAAAGAGAAGATGAGAAGGAAATTAGTTCATCACTCTCCACAATAAGCTGTCTTTTTTTTTTTTTTTTTTTTTTTGTACATCACTTATCTGTGGTTGTGTCTGTACGATGTACTTGTGTGGTATAGTTTCATTCCAAAAATACTTTGGTCCACCAGTTATGGGAGATGTACCACAACGGCATGGGATTAGAAGTAGCACTCATGCAAAAGATTGGTGTTTGTTTATCTCTGTGAGGAATGACTTTACTGGAAAAAGGAGGGTTCACTGACTGTTTATGGAGCTAAAAGCTCTTTATGTAGATGGGCCGCAGACTATGCTCAACAGTAGTGTTTATTTTCAGTTCCAGGCATAAAATTGGCAAGTAATTGTTCTGGCATTTGTCCTGTCACACATTGACATTATCGGAAATATTCCTTGGCATAATTATCTTTTGGTATGCCACCCTCCCCTTCTTTTCCTTAGTCACAATTGGATATTTTGAGTCATAGTTTTGATTAGGTTTCATCTGGAAGGCTTAGCCATTGACAAATATTTGTCACAACACGTACTAAAGATATACTTTGAGATGTGTTTAGTCCCATGCCGAATTCAATAAACAGTGATGCAAAGTCCAAGTAACTGTACAAGAGTGATATTTATATTTGTTTAATTGGATTAAGAAACTTTAAATCTGTAACCTCTTGGTTAGCCCTCTGCAATGGGCCAGCACTAGGTTCTTAATGTTTTTACATTGTGAACATACAGTAAGGAAAAGAGTTTCCTTTTGAAAATGTAAGATTATTTCACAGAGGGCATTAGATCTCTGATTACACAAGGCCGTGGTCAGTACATAGCAATTCATCTTATTGCTTTGTTGTTGTTGGTTTACAAAACTCATCTGCGGTTATTTAATTCTATTGTATTCAGTATGTGTATTGGCTGGGTTTTTTTTGTACATAGATGATTGTCTGCTGAAACTGTATGCTGTGGTATTATTATTTGTGGCTTGTGTTTAATGAACCAAAACTCATTGCCTTATAAACATAAAGCAACACATAACAGAAAAAGCATCTGGCACAGAGAATGGAGAGGTAGAAAAAATGTATAATTAATATGGTGTGCATGAATGCTTTCACACCTTTTACTGCACTTATTCTCAACCTAAGAATTAGGTTGTTTTTTTCATCTGGGTGTGAGACAAACCATTTGATCCCAATGTGGACAGCATGTAGACAGATTTATTACAAGTAGAGATGCAATAGTAGATGAACCGCATTGATCCTTATTCATGTAGATGAAAGCAGCACCTGTGAGCAGACTTGTGAAGGCCTTTCAGAGCAACAGTTCTCATGCAAAATATGATTTTTCTTTTAGACTACAGATAGCCCTTCGTCACGCTATACTCCACTGCTATCTGTGAGAGACATCATTATGATCCTCCTGTTGAATTAATGGGGACCTTGGCCATAGCTCAGTGTTTTGCAGTTGAGTTAATGCGTAGAGAATAGAAGTCTGAATCGGTTCCATTGCAGCTGTATTTACACAGCACTGTCACAGGAATTAAAATAAAACAGTTTTTATTTCTATGGGTAATGATCACAGAGACCAGTAGTTCTGTGCAACTGCCACCAAAGCACTGCCAGAGGAAGTAGCATGTTTATTTTCCATTATCTCTCGTTATATTTCATCTAGAATAATTTGTTTAGCGATAGTCAAGATTGTATCTAGTGTTGCTCACAAACTATTTTTATCCTCCTGTGCTACCCGTAAGTATGCTTGCCTGTTTTCCTTTGTAGAATATTAAGATTAAGAAAGGTTAACTACACATTTTCAATGAAATGAGGGACTTTCTTTGTCAAATGTCCCCCCACAGACACTCTTCAGACTCACTTTAAATCATTGCTGTCCTTTTCTAGTAATGGTTTATGGGTGTTCTAGGTCTTCAAGGGTAATGTCATTTATCATTTCATTAGAATGTTGCCAAGAAATGTATCAAGGAGATGTTTTTCCAGGAAGGGTCAAGTATTTATTGCTATTTTGCGGTACAGGTTTGTTTCAAAGATAAGACCCCGTTCTTAACTTACCGTAGAGAACAGTAAGGAGGGCAACGGGCATCACGAGGAGTCCCACCAACAGATCAGCCACAGCAAGCGACATTAGAAAGTAGTTAGTGGCGTTCTGCAGCTTTCTTTCAAGTGACACGGCGAGAATGACCAGGATGTTCCCTCCAATAGTGGGGACTATGACCATGACGATGAGCAGGGCAGCCCATTTCAGCTTAACCTCGGCTTCTTCTCCAGACTGTGAGCCGTTGGCCTTGAGCGCAGCTGCGACTGCTTGAGACATGGTGCTGCAGAGGGCACAGCGGGCCTTGGCGCGGGTCGGGGCTCTGATCCTTCTGGTGTTGGACACTCGGTCAGCATGGTCACTGTGTCCCTCAGGACGCAGTGTGGGGCGTGACGGCTCGGGGTCAATGCACAGGATGCTTCATCCCTTTTGCACTGTACGAACCAATAGAAGTAGCTCAAAATCAGTAGAGGATCCACTATTTGGAGGGAATGAAAAAAAACAGGTTTCCACTTCAAACTCCAATGCTGGCAACAATCCCGACACGATTAGTACTTCCGCAGCGAGATGTTAGCGGGGGTCCTCACTTTCCCAGGGAGTTGATGCTCTTGTCATCCGCTGTGCCACTTAAAAGATCAAACAGGTTTGTTAAAGGAACAGCAGTACCTTGTTACCCGCTTGCTTTGATTTGTCTGAGTAATGGTATAATGAGATGTTTATCGTAACGGATGAGGAGGGTCTTCTTTACCATAATGTGGAAACAGTAATGGTCGCCACACTCCACTTCTTTCTCAATATTTGGAAACAAGTTGGAAAATATATGGAAAAATTCCATAAAGCTTTTTGCAATTTCTGTTTATTTTTTAACAAAAAAAATGATTCTTTAAGTCTATAGAAACATGTTTCTATACATACATATAAGTTAAAAATAATGCAATCATTGTTTTTATAAAACTAGTACTATAATGTGAGATATTGAATTTTGCCAGTTTTTTTATGTATAAAAACGGATATTAAAAATCTCCATGAAGCTTTAAATTCAAGGTACACTGCTTGCATCACTCTTTACTTAAGTCTACAAAGATGTGCACACAAATGGCCGTTGAAGCGTTGACGAAGAATTAAACTTGATCTATAATTAAAAGAAAACACTGTCAGTTAGCATAAAAATGATTTTGCTTGGTTTCTTACCTGCTCCTGATTAACATCTGATGTTCATTTAAATCCTTGTCGATGTCGAGTAACTCCTCGAGTATTTTTCCGTGCCGCTACGTGTTCACTTTCATAAACACTAAAGCAATATTTAGTTCTCGGAGAACGGTGCAGCTTGAGGCCCGATGCATTTCAATCTCCGTAGCCTTCTCACTTTAATACCTTTTTTAAGGTCCCCCTATCTCGCCTTTACATTTCCTCCCTCCCCAAAATATAAACGTGACGGAGAATGCCCTCTCTCAGCGGTAAAACCTAAATCTGTCTCTGTCTGAAGCAGTCCATGGTGTGGAATTTGTTTTTCTTCCACATGTTGGAGGAACCCCCAGTCTTGCTTCGCATCACCGACCGCGATCATTGGTTTAAAACTTTCAGATGGTGTGGCTCCTCCGTCTCTCTCCCATTCCCACTCGCTGCATCTCGTTCACAGCCTGCGATCAGCCCGCACACTCTCCCGTCTAGTTCGCTCTCTCACTCCTCCCTCCCCTCTATCTAGCTTGTGAGTCGGACTCTGTATAAAACAGATGAATGTCTTGGTGCTGGCAGTGTGCCAGAGGTTCTGGGAGGTAATTTCCCTCAACACAGCCGTCCCACTGTTTATATTTGTCACTTTCTGTTCTCTCCTCCATTTGAAGCGAGCAGTGGTGGGGGGGTGTAGTAGTGGTGTATTGGAAGAAGCCCTCTTGTGTTGTAAGGTGCTTGAAAATTGTACTTGTACCCCTTAGCGTTTTTTTTTTATTTATTTCATCCAGCATGAGCTCATTAAGCTCGGGGAAGTCATTTAAACACCTATCACATCTTCCTGATGATTACTTTTGAAATTTAGACCCTATTTGTTTTTCCTCCTGATCTTTCAAAATGTGTTCTCAATGTTTTGCTTTTCAAAGCAGATGCAAAATGTTAAAAGATGTTGTAATAAAATATCCCTGGAGTTTACAGTAACCAGATGATGATTCTCAAGAAAATGTGTGAAATACTGCCAATAACTCCCCACATAGATCTGTGTACCCTAAGGTCTCCCAGGAAAGAGCCGGCCACAGAACAAATGCTTTAGTAGAAACATGCCTCCTGCTTTGCTTATGGTGCTAATGCCCCATTCGACGGTAATTCCTACATGGGCTCCTTTTGTTCACCCATTTCAAATGTGTTTAGTATGTTCAGTCCCAGGAGTTCCTACTGTAGCTCTAATGTCTGTCAGAAAAAGGCGAGTGCATGTCTAACTTTTGATCGCTTTAAGCTGACCCGGTGTGATTACTGGGGAAAAATGACCCAGCCCACCTCCACAGTTTCTTGATACAGATTCTTTTCATAATGCAAGGTACAGCGAAAATTGGGCTGCTAGCAGTATGCTGACATCTGCTCACACCACATCAAATGCATGACACACAGGCACATTTTTGAATGAAAACCAATCTTGCTGACTCAGATTGCAACCTTATTTGACAGATCTACACTTTCCACACTTTCAAACTGCTGTAGCAATCAGCACTTGTTGTTGTTGTTGTTGTTGTGACATTTTAGTAGTAATATGTTCTTTTGTAAATCTGCAAATTGTTGTGATTTTAAAAAATGGTTCCGTTGTTGATACTTACAGGGCTTCGCTCTTGTTTCTCTTGTTTTTTTGTTTTTAAATTGAATTCTAAAAGCCATGCAGCCTCTTTGCTTTGTTAATACAACATTGTCCAGGTACTTTCACAATGTATTTGGGTGACTGGTTGTAACCGACAGGAAGCCAGCTCATGAGATCTGCATTAGTTACTGGAACAATCACATTTCATGTGGCAGAATCACATTTCATGTGTCAAAATCGACCTATAATTTGTTTAGCTAAGCTTTATTCCTGCTTTTTTTTTTTTGCCTACCTCTCAATGTGTGTGTGTGTTACTTCCCAGGGCAGAGGGAGTTATTAGGTTGCAGCTGTATCAGCCTCTGTCACTCACCATTATACATGTGAGGCATGCACATATAAGCATACAGTCCATTAACCAGTCAAGTAAAAGCCTGGAGCATTTTTGTAACCTTTTTAAGTAAATATTTCTAAATTGGCTCGTATGACCAATAAATTACAGGAGCAACACTGTACACTGCTGAAGGGTTGATTGTCATGGTGTATGAAATGGTTACTCGTTTCCAAAGGATACATTTTGGATTTTGTGAGATTTAAATGTCCACAGCAGGCCGAGTGTGCTTGCAAGCCTTTTGCAAGAGTTACATGTAATCCGTTTTAATTATCTTTTCTCTTCTCACCTCTTTGAGTTTTCAAGTAGTTCAGTTCGTTGTGAGGTTTTTAAATCCATTACACATTATGAGGATGTTTCAGTTGGGCTTGAAATATGCATTGCTATATTGCCCTTTCAAACTAAACAAATGCTGGATATTGATTTCTTCTTTCCATCCGAGTTCTTCCATTTTGCCAGGTGTTGAAGGTAATAAGCTTATCTTTTACTTTGAAAGGGCTGAGAAGGATTTAGAATGAACTATTTGAAAAACCCACTGCAAAGTTTTTTGCAAATTGTGGTTCAAGCTGCTGTAGTCAGCTAAAAAATGACTTTAACTTTTGATAGCCCACTTTTTCATCCTATAATTAACATACCCAACACCCAAAATCATAAATTTGTCTCCGAGGGTTTTACAGTCTGGTCCGTATCATAGTATTGATTGAAGAGCATCATCAGACTACCAAACTAGAATAAACTAGCCTCAACGGTGGAATTGAAAGATGATCTAGATCTCCCAATAATTGCCATTTGTGATCTTGATTATCCCGTAGAGCTTTTAATTCCAAACAGAGTAGTGGAGCTAATACATGGAGAACATGCCACTACAGTATATCGATGTACAGGAATCTATTGAGCCTATTTATTGGTTCAAATCAATGGAGGCTTAACCCAAATCCTAGTATTTTCTGTTTCCCCTCCTTATTGTACATTTAGGCAATGCTATTAATGGTGTGATGAATGGAGACAGAGGGACTCGATCGTCTTAGTCACCTTCTCTTCTTTCACTATTTAGGGGGCAATAAATTGTAGCTGTAGCCATTGCAATAATGTTTTTGTTTTATACTGTTTCTTAACTTGCGTTTGAAGTTTTATTTGGTTCGGTCTAATAAAATCTGAGCCAGTAATAGCAGCTATGCTAGAAGTCCTTTCATTTAGCTTATGAACTGACAAATGTATTAACCAGTTACTTATTTATTTCAGTATTCATTTAATAGTTTTCTCTGTCATTTACTGTTTTTATCCGTTTTAATTGCATCATTAAGCAAAAAACAAAACCAGCTGTTTTAGAAGCTGAGGGCCAACTATAGCCGGGTGATTTAGCCTCGGTTCTTTTTCTTCCTTTTATTGGATCAATGAGTGTTTAGTTACGTGTAAGAAACTACAGCAGCCTCCTCAGTGGGAGGGAAGTGTTATTGGGTCAGTTCATACAATGTGACATTTTAGTGAATTGTGGAAAGTAAAACCACAGAGATTATGTGGCTGGCTTCTTGACTGGATTTACAAAACTCTTTGTTCTTATCTTTTCTTATTTTTAGTAATAATGGCTTGTAATTACAACCAGTCTGATTCACTCATGATGGCTGTTTGAGACGGACCAAACCTTTCTGTGAACTTCAAAGGCACTGAGTAATATTAACAATCCGCACATCTGTGAGGCCAAGGCAGCGCTGATGTTATCAACGTCTCCATTCATGAGCAAATTGTCATAACTTTCTTGGTTATAAAACGGATTGCCTCATCCTTTTACCTCTTTATTCCAAGTTAAATATCTGTTGGACCAATTAAAAAATACCCACAACACTAAATATTACTATATAATCTCGTAAATCTTTTTGTTGAGATCAGGAGACCACCATATGATGATGCTTGGCAAAGTTGGCGTTTACACCTGGTGACCTAAATCTAATGCAACAAGTCTCTACATTGGTTTTCATCACCAAGGCGATGCATGTATGTGGCATATACTGATTGCAGAGTGTCTGATTGTGACTGGAGAGCAAACAGCATAGTTGGCCTCTCATTTAGACCTCATCAAGTTCACTTTACATTACGGTCATTTAGCAGACGCTTTTATCCAAAGCAACTTACAGTATTCACCCAGATTGACGAATAATTGTGCATGTTCTCTGCAACCCTTTGACCCACAATGCTTTTGTAATGTAGTCAACATGTTAAGTCTTTTGCTTAAGTTACTCATGTATATGCTTTTGGTTTTTTTAACTACACAATTTTTTGTAATGAACATTTGGAAAAAAATAAATGTAGACCACTCCTTTGCACATTTTAACCAACATCCACAAAAAAAGTTTATAATGTATAAGAGGTGGCAAGAAATCATTTAGACCCACAACATTTTCAGTTACGTAATTCTTAAGTATGGTTTGAATCACTGATTTTATTCTCCTTATTTCACTACAATGAATAAGGACTTGGAGAGTTTTCTGAGTCATAAATCAAATCCCCACATTTCATATCCATGCTGTTCCACTTTTCTCTCTTCTCTACACTTTGTCTAATAACAGGGAGTCTCTAGATGCAAAATGCACCTGTGGCTTAAACATTTGTATCTGGTATTTAGTCCTTAGCCCTTTGTGCCATGTTGTACAAATACCACCATATTGGTGCAAATACCATCCTTTTGATAGATGGCCAAAACAAGCATTCCCCATCATCTCAAGATGTCTACAGTTGTTATGGTTCATGTGGCTGTTTTGTTCAAGACCTCTAAGGAACTTAAGTCCTGAACTTTAGTCCTGTACTTAAGTGCAATTTTAAGATTCTTGTACGTTGAGTGTTTCCATTTTATGTAACTTTATACTTCTAGTCCACTACATCTCAGAGGAAAATATTGTACTTTTAATTCACTACATTTATTTGTCAGTATTAGTTACTACTTTGCAAATTCAGATTCTTAATGATAAATATGTATCAACTAAGAAATTCTAAATTATTATAAAGAAGTATATAGCCTAATTATTAAGTATATAAACTAGTTAAAGTTAGCTTCACCTTTACCAGCAGCAACATCACAGTGATGGGAATATTAAATGTGCAAGATTTGGAGCATTGCCTGTCGACGTTTAGGTTGATCATGAATCTCTGATGGGATAAAATAGACCTGTGGTCTTGGTCCTTAATGGAAAAACACTGGCATAGTTTGTAAAAAGCTTCCTGCACACATGTGCCAAACAAACAATAGTTGTGATTTCAGAAATTGATTGCAACACCTATACTTGTTAGTGACATTTTCCTCAACCTCCATTTGAAAAGAGCAAATGAATTCTTCGGGCTCTTTTTCTTAACTCTGTGTCGTTTAACAGTTAACTTCAATTGCCTCTTCTTGACTCTCTTAATTTCTTTCCGTCTCTCTTAAGGACCCCTGAGCAGTGTCCCAGTGTGGTGTCTCTTTTGTCTGAGAGCTACAACCCACATGTGCGCTGTGGGGCTGCCATGGCCCTGGGTATCTGCTGTGCTGGGACAGGCAACAAGGTGAGTGCCTCCCCCTTAACTTAAAAATTTTCTCTCATAGTGGTGAACTGCTGCAAACTAAAAGCAGTGTTCAAACATAAAAGCTTACCAGGAAGCATAGGAATTTTGCTGTCTGAACTATTTGTGGACTTTCAATGTGAAACATGCAACTGTGTTTGACGTAACACAAATATATTAAAAGAGGGGAAAAAGAAATGAAGGCCTGTTTCAAAATAAAGGCCTGGCGACTGAGAATAGAAGTCTCATGCTCCAGCTCTCATTAAAGATACCATATAAGAGTGAATCATATTTACCAAACCTTGCCACACAAATGGTTTCAGATATAAATAATGAGTTCTCATATAATAAGATGTCTGCACAAGAGCTCATTCCGGTTGGAATATTCTTGCGTATAAGAATGGCTTAGATAGCCTTTTTTCCTCACCACAAAGGCGACATTGGCCCTGCTGTCGTCATTCATCCGATGTGCTTTCTTTGTGTCATGGCGTAAGATGTGCGTCACTGATGCAAAGACCATCTATGCTGCACAAAGGGTTGTCCTTAAAGCCACTGCAGAAGGTGCTGTGAAAAAGTAAATTTTCTCTTGTCAGATGTAATGATGCCACCAGAACAAATGTTGCTTTACTAAAATTGATTGTGTGTAATGTTGTTGCTCAAAATACACGCTGTTATTATCCTAAGATGATCCTACAAGACCGTCATCTTCTTTTCAACCTCATCTGGTTCAGGACAATTTTCAAATCATGCCACAGTTTGATCAAAGACCATTATCTTAATTACTCTATATAGTGATTCAAAAGTATAAAGTAAGCAGCTACTTGGAATCTTTTGACATTAGCTTTGATTTCCATGGAATATCAGCACTGAGGAGCTCATAAATTGTGGAACGGTCTCGGTAGATTTGTTGATAAAATAGTCCAAATTGGCTCACAGTCACAAGGCTGTAACCTGTCATCGCATTTTGGGTTCATTGGAGTCCGAAAAGGAGAGTGAAGAAGACAGAAGTCGGGGTGCTGCCAGTTCCTGAGTTGTCTAACTATGTGGGCTGATCAGTCTCAGGTGGCAGAGCCGAAGCAGAGTCACGGCTCATTGCGTCCTGAGCCTTGAAGCACTAAAGTGAATGTTTTTGGACCAGATTGGGTCGAGACATGCTACAGCTGATCAGCTCCAAAGCACCGCTGCTTGGTTTTCCCAGATTAAGACCTCTAGCACATTAGGTCCTTGGTGAGAATAATGATGTTGTGGCAAGAGAAGTGGGTCACCTATTAAGAGGGAGCACATTCCTTTGCCATCATTTATACACCTTGGGATGTTTTTTCTTTTTACTTTATAAGTAAAAGAAAAAACTGCACATGAAAGCGGTTTGACCTTTTTCTTTGTTTTGCTACTTTTGTGCCATAATGAAAATCTTAAATACTGTTCAGCTTGTTTAGTGAATTGGCTGGAAGCATTTTTTATATAAATATGCATGAAAATGGAAATTGTGTGTTCGGCACTGTTCCATTTATTTACACAACCTTCTAGCCAGTTTTTAGCAGAACTGAATTGAATCTAATTTAAAGTTCAGCTCACTCTGAGGCGAGAGCCTGAAGAAAACAGTCCACCACTGTACATGGATTAAGAGGATCTTAAGCAAACCACATTGTGTGTCTTCCTGCTCAGCTGATTGGGTCTGACAGTAAATACTCTCAATTAAACCCCTTGACAACCTATCAGGAACAGGATGTGGTCGACTTGTGTTGGCTTTGCGCTCCAACTTATCATCCTGGTACACGGCTGTCTCAGCCAGCTGAGCCCAGAGCACAGATGAAACATGGTTTATTTTACCTCCGCTGTCATCGTCCCAGTTTGTTTCTCTTTCCTCTGCGGAGCTGACGCCTCCCTCTGAGTCTGCTGGTGTGGGTTACAGCCATTACTGCTCAGCTGAGGACAGAACGGAGTTTAGAAATAAAAGAAGGAAAGAGGTGGGCCTCCCTCATGTTTACGTTAACAGTGATCATTGGAGGAAACTGAAAAAAGGCGGGGCCTCTCGCAACTCAGTTTTCCTGGGCAACCCGATATGGATGACACTAATTTTATTAATGTGTGTCTCTTTGCCACTGTTGATAACACATTTTCCTGTATTCAAACAAAAGGGTTCCTATTGCTCTGATCTGCTCAGTTGGAAATGGCAAAATATAAAATGTTTTGGAGTGAAATACATAGAATTAAGAAGTTTGTAGCAGCCTGTCCATCATTGTACATGGGAAATTCATTTGATTGAATCATTGTTTATTTACATCAAAGATCAACTTTTTCCACTCCAAATCATTTTTAATATGATGAGCCATTCATTGCGTCCCAATTTGGAAGTGGGTTACATATGGCAGTAGATGATTGATTACAAGCCCCATAAGGGTTGGGCAGCTTGTAAATAGGCAATTACTGAAAGTACACTTGATTTTAAACCAGATTACCAACTTTTCTGCTCTGCCTTTTATCTCCACAGGAGGCGATCAATCTGCTTGAGCCGATGACTAATGACCCAGTGAATTATGTGAGACAGGGCGCCCTCATTGCCTCTGCCCTCATCATGATCCAGCAGTCCGAAGTCACCTGTCCCAAGGTAAGATCCAAAACGTTTGTGTTTTGCTGGTTTTTTTGGCAACACTTTAGCCAGCCGTCATGACAGCCAGGTGAAGAGACCTCTTTCATAGTTCTAGCAGACCTTTACTCAGCAGTAGCTTTGGTCTGGAAGAGTTCCTCCTGTTTTAAAGAGTGAGGAGAAAGAAAAGAGGAAGACTTGACTAAAAGCAGAAGGCATCAGATGTCCGTGTCATGGAAGGCTGGAGAGTGACTAGTCCTGGTATAACTGCACACACTCGCCCTTGGAGCACCTCATTCGTTGTCATAGACAGTTAAGATTTGCCAGACACATTTTCAAAGACTCATCTGCACAGCAACAGTCCTTAAAGCTCAAGGCGGTATGCAGGATTGTGCAAGAGGCAGGGTTTTCTTTCTTTTTTTTCAAACAGTGGAATGTCGGATGGCATTATATCCATGACTGTTTATTTCAAAGTTCCTCTCTTTGTAATTTCCAACTTGTAGACAGAGGTCTCGGGCCTCTTGTTTTAGAGTGGTAAATTGGCCCAATTTGACTGGTAACTACGCAGCACAGTGTTAACTCAAGGTTTCACCATGGTTCTCGAAATCTGCTGTTAGTGCCGGGACTCCCAGGTATTACACCATCATCATGGGCGTGGCAATGCTGATGTGGCTTTGGTCTGAATATTGTGCTGACAGAAGTTTGAATATAGCTGTCACAGGCTGTAATGCGATTTGTGAAACTTATCTTCCCCTTAATTTAAAGAGCCTCTAACAAGGAGTCACAGAATTCAACAGACTTGCATTTCTTTAAATTGAGAGCCAATGCTGTAAATTAATGTCATATAACATGTTAAAACTCTTCTGGAGTCAACATTTTTATTTGAACAAATAAAATGTATTCGGTCATTGGTGTCACACCATCAGTTCTGTGATGTACGTTAACATGTGTCGTCCCCGTCCCCCCCCACCCCACACACACTATTTTAGGTTAACCAATTCAGGCAGCTTTATGCGAAGGTGATCAATGACAAGCATGATGACGTCATGGCCAAGTTTGGAGCCATCCTGGCTCAGGGAATCCTCGATGCAGGTGAGTCTCAAAACACGCGGGCACCTGACATATTTCGCTGTTCATACCGGCTGGTGGTAGGGAGGGGTCATGATTTTTGAATACTCATTCATTTGTAAAAAATCAAGTAGTTTATGTATCGTCTTGAAAACGTGGCATGTTCATTTCCACTCCTTTCCATCGGAGTGGGTGCTTGGCGTCCCCGTAATTTGTAACATAATGACATTTCTGTTTTGGCCGGTACCCGAAGCCCAGGTATCTGTATCGGGACTGAAAAAGTTTGAACGGTGCATCCAACAATTTGCTCATAATAAACTCTTAATTCATAGAGTTAGATTTGACAATGTGCTGGCAATCTTTGAATAATGATCAAATAGTTCCCAGTGATTATCGAGTAGTATTTTTGTCTATAATGCTCATCCCTAGCTGGTAGTTGGGAATATAGTCTGTTCGAGACACCAGCTTGATCTCACCAGTAGGCGATGGATGTTTCCATGTCTGCCACTGAGCAGGAGATCAAACCAGTATGTGGTCCCACTTCCCTCTGTGCCCTCAATCCTCAGGAGGGATACCAAATGACCCACATTCTTAATTACACTGTAAAACAAGTGAAGTAACCCTCTCTGGTTGACCACCCGTGCACTGTGTCTCTGGAACAGATCATGCTAAGGTGCATTAGCACCTGGCGCTCCTACCTCTCAGCTCCGCTCTGCTCTCAGCCACATGGCCTGTTGGTCTCCCACTGGTGATTGCTGTTTGTCTGATGGTCTCTGTGTTTGTATGTATGTGCGAGTGTTTGTGGACACAAGCGTGCGTGCGTGTGTGTGTGTGGTCCTAGAGAGCTGCACATCATCACGTGAAGAGCTGCACACTCGTGTACACACAGAGCACCCCCATATTCACATGTATACACAAACCCTCAATGCAGGCTGCAGCAGAAATCCATTTTCTAGCACTAACATAAAACCCTTGTGTGCTAAGCCAGAAAGAAACCAGCTCTGTTTACACACTGCTGTCAAAATACACTATCTGGTGTTGCAACTTACACAAAGTGAAGTCTATCTCAAGTATTTGCAGCGTTACTTGAAAGGATAAGTGCAGTGTATGTGTTTTATTTATTTTTTTGATGATGTGATTCATGAATGTTTTTCATCAGCCATATAATTGCTTCTTAATTAGCTCCGCCCCTCCTGGAGCATGATTTGATGTTTTTTTTTGTTCTGAGCAGGTTAGCCGTCTTGATGATGGAAAGGATCTCAATCGCATATCAAATCGGGCAAATTAATCGTGATAAAGTCAGCAGACACGCCAAGATGACCCTGCGTGAGAAAACCCTGACCACTGGTTTCATTTTTCACACAGCAGACACACTCCCCACTCCCTCGACTTGTCATGCCAAACTCGTAATTCTCAGTACAATTCAGTGTGAAGCTCACAGTTTAAACACATTCATGCAAGAAAACGCCACTCCTCCTGTTTTAGTGTCAGACACGCTCAAGCTTGTGTGTCGTGAATGTTTTCAGTATTCTGGTTCTTCTACGGGGTTAGGCGATTTTTGAGGTGCTCGGGTAATTGTGTTTAATTTGACGGGCGGAAGTGATTGGAGGTCGGTTTCATGATCACTGGTGCTAATTTCCCAGGAAATGTCACACTCTTTTTCTCACCCCTACATGTTCGTCCCCCATTTATAGACTTTCCCTCAGTCATTGTAACGGTACATGAATGTGAGGGAAAAAAAACCACTGTCTTCTGTTTGACTGGATTTGGTTGGTTTCACCTTCTTTTTTTTTTTGAAAGCGACACAGCGAGCACGTTGCTTGTTGAATTTGTCATATAACACCTCATGAGGAATCACTCCTATCCCCGTGCCTCCCTCACTAACTTCTTGGAATGAAAATTGGCCCACCAAACTTGGAGTTGGCAAAAACAGTGGGGGGGGGGATGGGATGCTGCTAGTCAAGTGCTCTCAACCTCTTTAAGTTTTTAAGAGACTCTTAAGCACCCAGTCGTGGTGCAGCAAGCCGACCTCGTGGCTCATTCTGGCCAATGTTCAATCCGTGGGACTGGAACGGTTTCAACACCAGTTCAGATGTCAAGATAAGGCCGCAGAGCTCAAAGCACAAAGACAGCAGATGATTTAACTGGTATTGTCTGGGGAAGATCTAATTTTTGGTTGGACGGGCTACTCCCTAGTAACCTACCTTCCTTTTTAAAGGAAAGTATTTCTTTTGTTCGCTAAAGAAATGACAGATTCATCCTGGTTGCCTCCTACCGTCTCTTCCTCCCTTTGTCTTCCCTTCTGCAGTCCCTCCTTACTGTTTGTTCCAGAAAGGCCACGAGAGGTCTGTTACTCTTTGGTGCTGCTCCAAGGAGCACCCTTGACCCCTATTCATCACGCCCTTTTCGTTCCGCTCTGCAGACAAACTGATACCTAAGTTTCTATTTTGTCAAGCAGACACGTTCACCATGAATAACCACAGTGAGGCTTCAACTCTTAACCTTAAAGGGTAGATTTGGTATTTTTCAACCTGGACCCTATTTACCCATGTGATTGTGTCAATGTGGCTCGTTGGGGCAGCAATCTTTGAAGATGGTCCAGTATTGAACAAGAACGCACCCGCTAAACGGGCTGCTCAGATTGTTATTATGGATTTCTGACAACATAATGGAAAGAACAGACAAGTATGTTTTCTTCACCTTTCACTTGATCCAGTCTGTTTATTATTGTCTGAGCCTCATTCTGAAATCTTGCTTCACATTTACATCCTCGAAATCGGCTAAATAATCAGCGATGACATTGAACACTTTTCAAAACCTTTTGGGTCTCCAACTCTCACTCACATTTCCACCGTCTTCCGACAACAAGTCACACTCGTTAGCAAAAAGACCAGACCGAGGGAAAGTAGTAGATCTGTTGGCTCATTTCCATAATAAAGGTTGAGAAATGCTGAAGAAATCTATAATTGGTAGAGGCATCTGTTATTTTAAGGCAGCTGTCAAACCTCTTACGATGTAGCTCACATCTAATGATAATGAATGAAGTTTTTCTTTTTCTTTTTCTATGCAGGATGCAGTAGACAATGCATTCTTGGGTTTAATTGGCTCGCCAGTTTGTCCCTGTAATATTTTGCCGTGGGATCAACAGATCAGATAAATTGAAGTCAAAAGACGACCTCCTCAGGGTGGTGACCGTCCTGGTCTGTGCCCTCATTAACCTCCCACTCCTTCATCTTACCTTGTGCCAAGTTGACGTGGGTTTGTTTCACAATGAGTGATCAGTGTGAAGCTGTTTTAACGATTACATTCCCTTTTTTATTTGTTCTTTGTAGTTGCTCACAGCAATCTATAAACTGCCAGGTTATGTCGAGTGCTACTGATGCTAATCATGGATTGTGATGGCAGTAGTTTCACTCACAGCTCTCTTATAACCAAAAAAACGTTTATACCTGCAGTTAAATTGTCCTCTTATATCACCAGGCAGTCTGTAAATAATGTGGCAGCAAGTATGTTTTTATCTGAGATCACAAGCTAGCTTCTAGTATGTTCACTCTACATGTTCATGTGGGGAGGAACATGCTAGATTTTACAATTGAAGTAACATTTTTATATTGTACTGTAGTTAGGAAACACATATATATATATTATTGTCATATTCTAGTTACTTTGTATAACATTTGTTTTTAACTGGTGTGTCATCTGGTGAATGACCAATGTAATGTCAGTTTGTACCTGAAAGCCTCTCTCCCTCCTCTGTCGATCAGGTGGACGTAACGTGACCATCTCTCTGCAGTCCAGGACTGGTCACACTCACATGCCGTCACTGGTCGGCCTGCTGGTCTTCACCCAGTTCTGGTTCTGGTTCCCCCTCTCCCACTTCTTGTCATTGGCCTTCCAACCAACTGCTATAATCGGTCTCAACAAGGACCTCAAGGTACTGAAGTGGCTAGACTCGCTGTGATTTGGTGTGTTAGTAGGAGTGTGTGTGTGTGTGTGTGTGTGTGTGTGTGTGTGTGTGTGTGTGTGTGTGTGTGTGTGTGTGTGTGTGTGTGTGTGTGTGTGTGGTGGGGGGGGGGGGGTCTTTGGACTGAAACTATTTCGCTTCTTGCCTCGGTAACAACTGTCACCAGTCTCCCCATAAGCGAGGCCCTCCTGATTGTGATCCTGTTCTCACTGATACCAAAGGCATCACCGTGACATTGGAATCCTAAACAGGTGCTGTCAATGTGGGTGTAAATTAAGGGATATTACCCATCAAATGTCAGACACCAGAGACCCTTACACACTTTATTGTGTTGTGCAGCCCCAGCTTTACAAGGCCCTGGAGAATATAGTTGGTGTAAAGACCTAAATAATACACCAGGGATAGAGAGCAGAGGGGCGGTGGGGACAGCAGGGTTTAACAAACAGACTTTGTGCCAAAGGCTCGTCAGCACCTGTTTAACTACACAGCACGAGTCTCTGAAGTCTGGACGTGGAACATCCTCTTCATTTACAAGTTCTTTTTAGCGTCGATACACGAGAAGTCACTTCACTGCTTCTCTTTCTGCCTCCATACTACAGTGAAAAAGCTGAATTATTTGGTGATAACAAATAGGAAGTCCCTAGTCACGTACTGTATTGTGTGCTCTGTTGGATCAGAGGCTCTGTTGAGTCATTTACTTTCAGAACACTGTTAGGATTTGAAGGCTCACACTAAACAGAAGGCACCTGGTGCTGCTCTGGCCGGAGAACTTCTTTTATGTTTATCTCGGGAAAGTTGACGGACCACTTTTTCATTTTTACATTAAATTACGCCAGCAGCTAATAGGTGAAGGAGGATGTTGTAGTAAGTGTTTCTTTCTTTTGTCTATAAAGATAATATACAGATAAATGTAAATTTAACTTTCAAAACTAACTAAGCCGAGCTCTTTCCAGTGACAAGAGTGTAAAACGATTTGACTGATAACTACTTTTTAGATTTAACCCAAATTACACTGGCCGGCCACTAGAATCTAAAATCATAAAATCTGCATTGAACTACGACATTTGAGACGACACAAAGCTGCCAGGTTTTAGAGAAGGTTTTGACTCGAGTGGATCTGACGGGCAGATCGTGGTTAGCTCATGTTAATTTGCTAAACAGCTGCGCTTCTTCTCTCTTCCTGTTTAGATGCCCAAGGTGCAGTATCGCTCTAACTGTAAGCCCTCCACCTTCGCCTACCCACCAGCTCTGGAGGTTCCCAAGGAGAAAGAGAAGGAGAAGGTGAGAACGACAGATCGGCTTGTTTTCTTTTTCTCAAATTATTAGTTGCGCAAAGCCAACCTCACTTTGTATTGATTTGTGCATCATTTTTAACCCTCCCTCATCATTGTCTGGCCTATTTTTCTCACTTGCTTCATTTCACAATCGTAGTTCTCGGAGAACGTAATGAAAAGAGCGAGCAGCGTTTATTTTGTGGTTGACTAGTTCTGTGCATTTTAAGCCGTGTTTGTAGGTCTGGGTGTCTCTGGTATTGTCTTACATTGTGGAAACATCTCTGCTCTCTCTGTGCATGGCAGGTATCCACCGCTGTGCTCTCCATCACAGCCAAAGCCAAGAAGAAGGAGAAGGAAAAGAAAGAGAAGGAGGAGGAGAAGATGGAGGTGGTGAGTTGAAATGCACAGCCCTTGAAAAACTCTCTCTTCCCTCATTACTAAAACCCTTAATTTGTTTCCTTGTTTGTTTTCAATCACTCACAGCAACACTGCGGGGTGGTTGATTTAGTTGTGTTAATTTATTGAGAATGAAGGAGTAGAGTTTTATCTACTGTAACAGAGAGATTTACCCTAAAAGAACCCATTTTAAAGGTGGTCTGCCTAAATTCAAACAATTTGACGATTTCAAACCCTTCCATTGTATTTGAAGTACAGTTTTCAGTAATTTATTACATTGTTGGACTCCCAGACTGCTTTGAAGGTAGTGCGAGAGACCGTATAATATTCAGGTGTGTGCTCTGCAGTGCATTATGCCGGGATTATTTTTTACGACAGACCACATGGCAAAGCAGCCACAGCGTGTGTCCTGGTAGTGATGTTTTTAGTTTAAGCATTACATACCACACGTGTCTTTTCCAGACTGCAAACAGTGAAATTACACACTTCAGCGAACACCTGCTGGTATGCAGATAAAATCCTAAAAATCCAGGTACTTAATGGTATCTGAGGCAGTCTCTTTTGCTCTTTGACAAAACATACACACAGCTACCTTTTTAGTTCTTTTCACTCGCCCACACCCAGTGTGTTCACGGAGAGACTTCGGTGTAACGTTCAGTGGGATTTTCTGAACGTTTGATCCGCTCGGACACGCTACATCTCAGCTCCGGTGCTGAGAGACGAGCTTGGAAATGTCCAACCTCCACACAGCTCAGGTTTTTTAAAGGAGGAGGTATCCACTCACACTGAGGTCAGACGGTTCAAGCTGGCTTTGGTTTTGACCATTTTTGTTTATGTTTAGCTCATCTATTTTCCTTTAAAAATGTTGCCGTTTCCAGCAACTGAAATGTGAGGATTTGCTGATTTTCTTGACTTGGAATCAAATAAATGAAATGCCTTTTGGATTGTAAACTGTTGGTAAGACAAAACAAACAATTTCTAACAATCACTAACTCTGGAATTTTTTATACCTTTTTAGTATAATCTGATGTATTGTACGCAATCTATTTAGAAAATAATCAACTTATTAACCATTGTTGTAGCCCTAAAATACAGTTTTTTTTATTATTTGGAAATTCCAGATTGAGTGTGTATATAACATTTAATGGATACAAGGCTTAGGATAAGAATACTCAAGAAATTGACTGCTGATGGTTATAATAAAACAGTACAAGTAGTACTAATAATCAAGTATTTGCGGCTGCTTCTACAGGTCACACCTGAAGCCTCCCTTTAGAAACCGAGCCAGAGGAGAAAAGACAGCCTCAATATTTCAGAACATCTGCAGGAGATGATGTGGTTTGGTCTTGAGATACAAAAGTTGTTCTTTTTTTATTGTCAGCTCCCTTGGCACCTTCTGTCCTTCAGTGTCTTGTTAATGGGTCTCCAGTGTCTGCCTGATAGCCTTACAAATCACTGGCCATCAATAGCAGGACTGAATCACAACAGAAAGAGGGAGAAATATAATTTATTACTCAAAACTCCTCTGAACTGTCAAATAATGTCAAATGTATATTTCACAAATATATTCTGAATGTGGTGTGAGTATAGTAGGTATAAAAGTATCCCCTATGAAATATCTGAATTGATTTTATGTTTTAGGGTTTTTTTCTACATAAAAGACGTAGTATAATATACATAGCAGAAGACATAGTATAATATACATGCCAAAAGAGAGGTAAAAAATAAATGTGTGAAATGCCAGAAACAATCAGGGATAAGAACGGTACAGATAAAACACACACATTAAGAAAAATAATCACAGTAGTCCTGATGCAGAAAATGCTGCTTCTCTCTCACAGGAGGTCCAGGAGGCAGAGAAGGAAAAGGAGAAGGAAAAGGAGAAGGGGGAGAAGGAGAAGAAGGACGAGGAGAAGGAAAAGGAGAAAGAGAAGGAGAAAAAGAAAGAGGCGGAGCCAAACTTCCAGCTCTTGGAGAACCCGGCCAGGGTGATGCCGGCTCAGCTCAAAGTCCTCAACATGCCAGAGACCTGCCGCTACCAGCCCTTCAAACCGGTAACAACACACCTGTCTGCCTGCCTGCCTGTCTGTCTGAATGCTGTTCAAATGATTCAAGAGGCATTAGCAAAAAGTCTTAACAAGACTTTTACGAAGGAGAAATTACAAACGACAAAACTCTGCAAGAGTTTGGGCCAAAATTCACTTTTTCAATTGGTCTGTGTTTAATTCCGCCGGCCTTAACAAACCAAACTGACGATGACATTAGCGTTGATTGAAAGTGTGAAAGCACGCAATGTCTATTACCATTATTAATATCTGGCTCCGTTTTGTTGATATAAGGTAAATTGTAACCGTACAAATCCAGTGCTTGAGAAAGTTTACTGTGATAATGACACTTCTAAGACTTTTTTACGTACTAAACAACAATTACATTATATTTAAAAATGTAAAACTGTCAGAGAGGATTTTTTCCTTTTTAAAATAAATCCTTTAGATCAGGATCCAGCTTGTTGGGTGACTTGGAAACATCCAAGTCCAGAACCTCCCACCTCTTCAGGTCTATAAACCAGACGACTGCTGTAAATGTTGACAGTTTTCCGCAGTAAATGGCAGGAAGGCGTGCGGTCGTCCAATGAGAACTCACCCGAGTCCCGTTAAGAGGAAGTACTGTCTTACAACGTACGACGTCTCGCATCAATTGCCAAAAAGTTGTCTAACTTTTTGTAATGCTGCTTTCCCTTTTAAGGGTTTGTTTTTACATTCAATGGCGGGTTTAGGAAGTGAAAAGGTTTTACAGACTTATCTTGAAATCTGGTGAGTGTCTGGAGGCTTATTGAAACCCTATGATGTGGATCAACATGCGTTAATGTTTCCAGTCTTTGGGACTAATAGAGTTTAAATAGTAGGAACCTTACCTACATGATCTAGAGGGGGTAAAACTATCTTCCCAAACACAATATTTACTAACTACTTACTAAAGCTCACACAATACACTGAAAGGTTATTTAATTCACTCATTTTGCCCCGGACCCCCTGGAGGGTTGATCTGGCCCTGGGAATTAAAAAAAAAAAAAAAATGTTTGGTTCTTCCAGCAGGATTAGAGTACTGAGAGAGGACACATTTCTCTCTTTTAGTGCAACATCAGCTGCTTTCTGCTTGCTCATTGTAGTTAAACCAAACTGTAGCACCGAGTAAATGCTGAGCTCAGTTTCTTTCCAGCTGTTACGTAAGCATCAAGTTCCTCATCAACAGTGAAGAGTGAGATGTAAATAAATACAGTGCACTTTGAGTACAGGTACTTCAAACATGAATATCTTTTGAGTGTATCAACCAGTGATGGCACTCAACCCATTGGCTAAATGCTGTTGGCTGATTTTTATTTTTTTTTTCTCGTCTGTCACCAGCTCCACACAGGCGGGATCATCATCATGAAAGACACCAGTGAGGAAGAGGAGGACCTGGTGGAGCCCGTCTCGGCCCACGGTCCCAAGATTGAGGAGGAAGAGCAGGAACCAGAGGCACCAGAGCCCTTTGAGTACATCGACGAGTAGAAATGCTCTCGCAGCAAAGGTAACACACTGCCACATAGCGTTTTATTTGAAGTTATGTTATGTGATAACGCAGAACTCGGGTCTGTGCTGTTGTTTCCAAGTCTAACCCAGTTTTACTCGTCAGTGACTGAGGAACGTAAACACCCACTGGCATCTCCAAACCTTCACACCAGCTGCTTAATGGTTCCTGGCTGTGTGTGTTTGTGTTGGATCATCTCAGCTCGCCTCCACATGTCGGCGCTCGCTGTTGCGTGTGATGAAACCGATGAGGTGTCAATGACCAAATTAGGGCCTCGATGCACACTATGTCACCTCTTAATGAGGTTCAAGTGCTGTGACGGAGTAAACACGCCAGAGATCACTGTCGGGCTGACTTAGAGGCAGCAAAAGTGGTCAGTGACCGAGTGACCGAGTTTTTAGAGAAGGTCACATGCTTTGAAATGTGTTCAGTCGGTGCGTTTGAGTGAATCAAGCGCCCATATAGTGATGCTTCATACATGCAGGTGTTTTCTCTGAATCTACTTGATTTCTCTGTGTAGAGATTCTCTTGTTTTGCTGCACCTGTGTGGCTGTGCAGAGACATTAAAAGCCCAATTCTATGCTGATGTGTAGCTCACTGGTTCTCAAACGCAGCTGAAATGCAGAGTGTGTGGATTGTGGCGTTTGGGGAAAGAAACTGTGCTGTTCTTCAATTACAGTTTGCACCTTTTTTTTTTCCTCTCCTCAGGCATCTGAAGAAATGAGATGTCAGCATGTTGGTCCAGCGTCTCCCATCCATGCATCCATCTATTCATCCACCTACTACCTGCTTCCTCTTTTACACGTTTATTTCCTGTTCCGTCTCCTCATTTGCCAGACAGGGAATGTTTTACATCCTCAAATTGTATAATTTTTCTGTCCGTACAATAAAAAAAAAATGATATATATTGGAGGCTGTGGAGTGTGTGTTTATTTGAGTGGGTATTTTCACCAGGCGTGCAACGAGGGAATTTCTCTAATCCCCATACATTTAGACTGGTTTACATTTTCAGCACTCAGCAGCAGCTGCTTCAGTCTGTCTCTGTACAGTGAGCTGAGTCTACTGTATATACACTAAACTACTCTTGGGAGGGGGGGGTGAATAACGTTCCTGGTGCCTTGGAGGTCGAAAGTCATGAAAACTATAAACAATATGATGATGATGATGATGATGAACAATCCATTTAGGTGTGACAGTTTCTTTAAAATGTCTCTTTTCTTGATTTCAGTGACAGTAATGATAATTTATGTCCATTAAAAAAACTTGTTGATGAAGCTGTGATACATCAACACTTTCAATGCATTTAATTGAGTGAAAGTGGCTGTGTAGTATAACATTTTTTTTTTTTTTTTTTTAAGCACTTATTTTTTAACAAAGTTTTTTTATTTTGCTTAATTTAGGTCAGGGGTTCTCAACCTTTTGTAACTTAAGGCACACTTCTGTAAAAATAAATTCCCAAGACTACCTTTCCAAATATATGAGAAAGAAAACCATAAGACAAAAAAGGTAAAAACATCAAATAAACTGGGCTGTAAATGTATTTCTCCACTCGCACACGTCACTGCCTGCCATTATGAATCCAAATGTAATGCATTCACGCTCATATTTCCTCTCTACGCCCTTGGCCAGTACAAAAGTATTGGCTTTCACAAAGTTTGCTGCTTCAGTGTTTTTAGATATTTTTGTCCGATGTTACTGTGGTATACTGAAGTATAATTCCAAGCATTTCATAAGTGTCAAAGGCTTTTTTTGACAATTTACATTAAGTTTATGCAAAGAGTCAATATTTGCAGTGTTGACGAGAAGTTGCTCTCGGAGGATGTTTTGGTACCATTCTTTATTCATGGCTGTGTTCTAAGGCAACATTGTGAGTGAGCCCACTCCCTTGGCTGAGAAGCAACCCCACACATGATGGTCGCAGGATGCTTTACTGTTGGCATGACACAGGACTGATGGTAGCACTCACCTTTTCTTCTCCAGACAAACAGTCCTCAGCAGTCCTATCCCTGTACCTTATGCAGAATATCAAGTCTGTCCCTGATGTTTATCAGAATGATGGAGAGAAGTGGCTTCTTTGCTTTCCCTTCTTGACACCAGGCCATCCTCCAAAAGTCTTCGCCTCACTGTGTCTGCAGATGCACTCACACCTGCCTGCTGCCATTCCTGAGCAGGCTCTGCACTGGTGGTGCCCCGATCCCGCAGCTGAATCGACCTTAGGAGACGGTCCTGGCGCTTGCTGAACTTGTTGGGCGCCCTGAGGCCTTCTTCACAACAATTGAACCTCTCTCCTTGAAGTTCTTGATGATCCGATAAATGGTTGATTTAGGTGCAATCTTACTAGCAATTCATCTGATCACTCTTCATAACATTCTGGAGTATATGCAAATTGCCATCATAAAAACTGTGGCTGCAGACTTTGTGAAAAATAATATTTGTGTCATTCTCAAAACTTTTGGCCAAGGGTGTGCATGTTTTCTAGGTTTTATTGGTGCAGTGTTGTTTCCCACATCTTTTTTGAGTCCCTGCATCCGAGGCAAAAGTAGCTAGCTAACGGTAGCAAAACACGTGTTGGCTCCTTCACACGTGCACGAATGTGACAAGTGACCATCACCTACCAAGACGTAATTGCCATGAGAGTTTGCTTAAGACTTAGGCCCTAAGTATAACTCCATGCTAATGAGAAGATGCAAATTTGCTTCTCCACCGGGAGCAACATGACTTTTGGGCTCTTAACTTGCATGGGATGGAAGTGAATGAGAAATGAATGTTATTTTCACGCACATGTGACCTCCAGTCTCTACCTGAGGATGGGGCTTTATTGGCATGGTGATATTCAAATGTAGCTAGTCATTGAAATTATGCTTTATTTGAATTATGTTTATTATTTATATGAATTCTTGAACACATTTAGATATGACATTTTTTATTTAATTTAATCATTTGGCAGCCCACCACCTGATGGTGCTTTTCATTTTTCACAGCATACTATGCTATGACTTTTTCTGACATTCTTCGTGACATACTCCTTTAATTAAGATATACAATATTTGTATTACAATTTTCATGACATACGATGTCTTTTATTATATTTTGTAGGAGATACTGTGCTATCACTTTTTTATGGTATACATTTTTACGGCATTCTATTCTTTCTGACTTTTTGATTTCATTTGTATGACATACTGTTTTATATTTTATGGCATACCATACTATGACTTTGTTATGACTTATTTCATTATATTATAAAATCACGTTATTACTTTTTTGACATTCTAAACTATGAATTTTTTCCACACATTTTTTGCCATGCTACTCTGACTTTTTTTCATTAAATTTCATTATATTTCTTTGACTTTTTTAATGACTTTATTTCCACATAATAGTATAACCTTTTTATTTTTTTAACATACTATACTATGACGTTTTAATGAATTTTATGAACATGTTCTAAGGTTGTTGTTTTTTTACTTTTTAATGGCTTTTTTATGATTTTTTTCCGACATCCTATCCTATTAACTCTTTTTCACTATATTTTACTATCACTTCATGACTTTTAACATACAATACTATGACTTTTTTCATTATTTAATAAAATCAAGTTTTTTTACATGCTACTCTGACTTTTTCGTGAATTTAATCAGCATACTATGTGAGTTTTTCATTATTTAAAAAAAATCTCCTTTTTCACATTCTAAATTATGACTTTTTTTGAAGTTATGCTCCAATACTCAGACGATTTTATGACTTTTTTATGCCTTTTAGTGACAAACAATAGTATATATAAAAGTACTTTTCAATATTTATTTTGATATATTACACTTATGACTTTTTTCAACATGCTATCCCATGACTTTTTTTCATTACATTTTTCTTTCACTTTTTATGATTTTTTTTAACCTACTATATTATGACTTTTAATTATTTTGTTAAAACGTACTATAGTATAGTATATTTTTCATCATGCAATACTATATATTTTTCCGACATACAATACTGAGGTTTATACTACTTTTTTTGACATACTATACTATCCTATGATTTTTTTATGACTTAATTTGAAATACAATACTTTGACTTTCATCAATATATTAACTGTGGCTTTTTTATGACTTTTTCCGACACCCTGTTCACTTTTTTTTCACTATATTTTACTTTCACTTTTTCATGACTTTTTTTAACATACAATAGTATGACTTTTTATGACTTTCATCAACATGCTATACTTTGTTATAATTTTTTCATTATATTATAAAATCACTTTATTACTTTTTGACATTCTAAATTATGACTTTTTTCCAGACTTTTTTTCGACATGCTACACTCTGACTTTTTATTGATTTTTTGACATGCTATCTTATTCTTTTTATGTTTTTTTCGTGATACTTTACTATTACTACTTTTTTGACATTCTATACTATGACTTTTTTCCAGACATTTTTTTGACCTGCCATACTGTACATTTTCTAGACATAATATACTATGACTTTTTTAGACATTACTTTTTTCTTAACATATGTCATTATGTTATTCTATCAAATTATGAAATTGTTTTACTTACTATACTATGACTTTTTTATAACTTTCTTTCAACATAACATTTTAGGACTTTTTTCAACATCCTTTAATCCCTTTGACTTTTTATTGCTTCTTTCATGACATTGTTCGACATACAAAACAAGACCAAACGCCACTGAAAGTGGAGTTGAGAGGGAGGAGAGATGGCCGCTGCACTTAACGGGCGGACTGCAGGAGGACACAGGACTCAGGAGGAACGAGAGGAGGCGGACTCCGCTTACATCAGTGATGCTTGGTGCTCAAACATATTCAAAGTTGATGGACAATGTTTCCCTGATGTTGGCCCTATTCCCCAGAAAATAGTTTTCTTGCTGCTGTTTGTATTCCTCCCTATGCACAGGAACGTACTACTTTTTCTGTTTTGTTGTTTGTCATGTGTCTACTTGTTTAGTGATTGGGCTTGAACTGCATTTCGTTGTGCTACATAATGACAATAAATTATCCTTGACTCCCTATGACTTGTGACAAACTATCCTTAAATCAGGAGAGACTTCATTATAATTTAACATTAAGTTTTTACACATAAGATTATATTCTGCATAAGAATTGAATAGTGCAAAGTTGTTGCCGATTGGACTCCATCCTGAAGTAGGATAATAAAGGGGTAGTGATGCTGAGGTCAGATAAGGCAGAATCCCCCTGGAGTCCACTGGTGGAGGTGGTGATGAAGGGAGTTGCTGCAATCCGATGATGAAGGAGGAGCATGACTGTGATGCTGACTGGGATGGAGGAGGGTCGCATCCGATTGTGCTGCAATTACAACTGACAGCAGCACAGAGGAGGATATGTTTTAAAGTTTCACAGCACAGATGTGATTGGCTTAAGGAAACCATGCAGAACCAGGTTGGTCAACTTAAAGTAAATGCCCACAATCAGCTGACAGAGTAGTCACAGGCAGAGAGAGACTGAGAGGTTGTGAATGAAAAGGAGTGTAAAGAGAGTCTTCCTGACTGAACCTCCCTTAAGCTTCATTATGACTTTTTACATTTTTTTTTACTTTTCTACATGATTAAGTATGACTTTTTAATAATATTTTCAATGACATGCTATACAATGACTTTTTGTATGCCATTTTTTGTGACATACCATACTATGACTTTTTATGATTTTTTTGTATGACATACAATGCTCTGACTTTTTTATGCCAATTTTTTAAGCCATACTATACTATGATTTTTTTATTATATTTTTCACAGCATACTATAACATGACTTTTCCATGTTATACTTGATTATTACATTTGTACTACTTTTTTATTTTATATACTATAACTTTTTTTCATGATCTTTTTTAAGAAATACTATAGTATGATTTTTATATATGTTTAATGATATGCTATACGATTACTTTCACATGCCATTTTTTATGACTACTATGATTTTTTTTCATGACATTTTTTTCTTTTCCCTTCTGGTGTCCAATGTAATGACTTTTTAATGACTTTTATAATTTTCTTTATACTTTAACTTTCATCAATATATCATACTATGGGTTGTTTTATGACTTATTTCGACATCCTATCCTATTAATGTTTTTTAACAGACAATACTATGACTTTTGTATGACTTTAATCAACATGCCATGCTATGACTTTTTATGGTTTTTATGTTTTTCATTATGATTTTCTTCCACTTTTTAAAATTTTTTTGTTATACTATATTATGACTTTTTCATGATTTTTTGCAACATCCTATTATATGAAAACATACAATTCTATGACTTTGTTTTGACTATTGTCATTATATAATAAAATCACTTTTTTAACATACTATACTTTGACTTTCATCAACATATCATACTATCGCTTTTTTATGACTTTTTTCGACATCCTATCCTAGTAACTTTTTTTAACAGACAATACTTTGTTATGACTATTTTCATTATATTATAAAATCACTTTTTTATTATTTTTCTGACATTCTGACTTTTTTTCAACATGCAACATACAACTTTTTTTGTATATGCCATACTGTTAATTTTTTAGACATAATATACTATGACTTTTTTTTACATTTTGCATTATTTCTTTCTATCAAATTATGACATTTTTATAACTTTTTTTAAACATCCTTGAATCCCTTTGACTTTCTATGGATTCTTTCATGACTTTTTTTCGACATACTGTACTATGACTTTTTTATTACTTCTCTATATGACATTCAAAGACTTTTTATGATTTTTTTAAGAAATACTATAGTATGACTTTTTTGTAGTATTTTATATAACATGCCATACCATAACTTTTCATGCAGTTTTTTATGACATGCTATATTATGACTTTTTTACCACCATTTTTATAAAATACTTAACTATGACTTTTCTACGTAATCTTTTTTGACATACTATACTATAACTTCTGTGTTTTTTCTGTGCATTGTACACTATGACTATTCTTTATTACTTTTTTCATGACATACTTTTTAATGGAATACTCTTTCACTTACTTTAAGATTTTTTTAAAAATGTAATAACTTTAATCCAACTATCCATATCATATTTCTTTTTTGTGTTTTTTTGGACTTCAACTAAAGATCAAGTTTATCATCTTCAAGTGGCCAGTTTCCCCAACCTAAGTGTGATTATATTTGGAAAATTAAGCTTCATGTGGACAAGTAGTTTGGGAAAGGTTCATGAAATGATAACACAGGCAGTTGTTTTCTGCATGAAATGTGTTGGAATGCCACTTGTTTGATTTTTAATGTGTAAGACCGGTGGAAAAACGTCTTCACTTTGCAGTAAGTGGTCGTCAGAGATGATTTGCAGCTCGTCCACTTCCATCAATGAACCGTATGCACATTTTGGCCAAACATTTAGTCTAATCAACTCCTCCCTTCACATTCCCAGGTACTTGGTCATGGAGGACTGTTTGATAACTTTATAGACTCCTCAGTCTCTCTGTATATTTCCTCATCTCGGTTGTCTAGAACCAAATCCATCATCGTTATCACTCAGTGAGGTGGAGGAAGAAGCATCTGCTGTTTGACTGATGCAGAACTCCACGTCCGACTCTACATATCCTAAATATAGAGACTGTTGACTCCACAGCTGAGGGATGTAACTCTCTATTACAGGATTACATTCCTGAAGATGCTTTAAGGCCATGTAGTCTCCACAGGAGGGAATGTTTAGTTACATTGCAACCTCTCTCTCAATCTTTGTTTCCATCCTCTTTTCCAGCTAAGATGAGAAGAGGTCTGCTGAAGCATTCACTTCCCGTACATGCCGTTGAAGAGCGGGTGGGGTGTAGATATATATTAATCAGTCTGAGTGGAAAACATGCCTTTATACACAGCCACGTCTCATACTTTATGCTCACATTTTTGTGAGATGAAGTGGACTTCCTCCTCATACTTCTGTCTTGTAAACTAACATGCGATATGAATCAGTTATTCACCAAAGAACCTTGTAAAGCTCTCTGTTGTTCTCACACTCTCCTTACACCAAAACATATTTTTGGAGGTTTGTCTCGTCTATACTCTACTGTACTTCTACATTTAACATGGCAGTGCTTGATGTTTTGGTGCTCTTGGTGAAATTAGCTCAGGGCTCTGTTGTAGCCACGCTAGCTCTATTCATGGCAATGCCAGTCTGTCAGTCGACTCACCACTTTTGGCGGTCCAAACTGAAATATCTCAACAACGTTTGGCCTTTGTAGGGATCGAACTTGTGAACTTTTGCTTTCAAATTCGTAACTCAAACCTGAGCTTGGACTTGTGTTTTTTAGGAAATGTCAAAGAATTGTTGTAGCTCCAAATTCCCTAATAAGTAGGCCTACAACAGCGAAGCACCATAGAAGGCTAAAAGGGTCCCAGTCATGCCAGCCAAACTGTGGAGAGGAGATGGAGACGGGCAGCCAACCAGCAGCGACTAACGTCTGTCAGTAAACTGACAAACCAAACATCAAGAAATGGAGGAGGAAGAGGAGAAGGTTGATGGTTTGCGTGAGCAGACGGAGCATGTAGTCACCGTCTGTGGATGCAGCGGTGACTGTGTCGATGAAAGCATGGAGGGTTCAGCAGGGCGGTCAAAGCAAACAAATGGACCCACCAGAGAGCTCATTGGTCGGGTTAGTGAGAGTGTAGCCTTCGGAAAGGGTCGAAGTTGCTGAGAGTTTTTGGCTGGTAGCGAAGACCAACGAGTGATGCGCCGGTGGTCCATGATACAGCTCTGGACGGAGCAGACTGTTCTGTCTCCTCGGGATGGAAGTTCACGCTGAACAAACTGTGGTGAATTTTGGCCCCAGCGGCCTCCTGCTCGAAGGTTTCCTTAATTCTCTGACCGTGAAAAGATAGAGACCTCCTATGAGGAAGCAGCAGACTTTGAAGCAGCAAAGAGGAGAGTTGATACAAGCAGTTCCATTATGCTTACTTACTCTTTTTAGCCAGAGTTCATATGCCACAGGTTTGGTTTTGGTGAACTTTCATACTGCCTCATCTGTGTCCAAAAAGATGGAAATCACCAGTTGCTGGTCCTGCACAAAAAAACACTGAACAAGTGCTGAACCAAGTTGATTACTGGACTAGTTGACCACGCTTTATATGAAGCAAAATTGCTAATATTGGCTATTTCTAGCTTCTCAAATATGCAAATTAGAGCATGACTGACGCTGGATTTTTGGATTCTGGAGTGTTATATATCAGCCAATATTCGTCAATTCACGAACATATACATGATTTAGATTTTCTATACATCACTGATACAAAAACAGGCTGACAATATAAACCATGCTGATGTACTGTTTGAGCTTTTCTGAGGTTTTATTGCTTTTACCCTTTTAATTTCATCGTACATGTAATGATTATTTAATTATTAATTAATCTGCATGTTAATTTTTCAATGGATTAATCACGTGGTCCAGGAAATGTCAGAAAATGTCCCTATTACTCAGAGCTCAGGTTTACAAGTTCAAATTGCTTGTTTCTTTCCCGACCAACAGTACAAACCACAGATATTTTAAAGAAGCTAGGAAAAGTTGTCTGTTATTTTTGCTTGAAAAAAGTTTAAGATAAATACTGTATAATTAGTATAGTTGGTGAAAGGTCGCACCAGCAGGGATTGATTGCAACAGGTACACTCAGAAGCCACCTACCAGCCTCAGGAAGCACCCTGTCTCTCTCGGCCCCTGTGCACCCAGATAGGGCGACTGATGTCAAAACAGTCTGAAGAGTTATATAATGCTGTGTCGTCGCTGGCATCCGTTAGCAGCAGCTGGGCAGGACAAGTGTCAGGTCTAAGCACCGCATTTAATCACTGAATAACACTTCATTGATTTAATACCTTCTTGAAGCCTCTGAGCTCTGTGCTTGAATTCCACAGCTGGTGTGAGTTGTATGGACGCTTTCTGTTGGCTACATGGACTCGAGGAAACTCAAAGTTTGAAGATGGGATTTACTTTATTGATTCTATTTTTTATTTTGTCATGTCTTGACTGAATGCATTTGATTACAAATGTCCCTCTCCACTCAAACACGTAGGATCAATTCATCGTTATGTTTTGGTCTTTAAATGGAATTTGTTGACAGTAAGATAGTGCCTTGCACAAATGGTGTTCAGAGACAATAGGGTGGTTGTTTTCCTTCATGTTACTGGCTGCTCTAAGAAAACGATCCAGCATTTGTCTGTTTACAGACATTTATCTGGCCTTTGGGTTCCCACTGATCCAAATACAATAGGATAAGAGGAGCACTGGCTAAATGCTCCGTCAGTCTGAGAGGAGGTTTCCATCCTCTGGGTATCGGAACAGCTGGACACCAGACCTCCCCAGCTGGGGAAACCTGTTGGAAAGACTGACGGCTGACAGCTCACCATGGCGTGGAGCACTGCTCTCTGGGGAGGCTTCACTCAGAAATGAAATCTCCACAAAATGGAAAGAAAAAAAAATAGAGGCTCTGCCCATTCTGGTAACGCAGGCTGGAGACAAACTAAACAAGCACTAGTTTTGGAGAACGAAGCGTACTTCTACGTCCTAGTGAAGTTGGTGCATGGTACAACGCGTTACTGCACGTTGTCTAACACCTCAGCCACCACCACCTTTTTCCCCTCCTTGTCAGTGTGAGTGTGTTGGAGGATATTGTGGTATGAAAGTGTGTGCTCATAACACTGCGCCTATTCATGCCGTCTGTTCATTCATCATCAGCATTTAGAGAATACAAGCAGAACTGTTTGGATTCCCAGCACAAGGCCGCTCCAAAATATGAAACCTGAACCTTTCTGTTCAGTGCGAACACGGGCGGAGTAAATATTAGCCCTGATGGTTTGAAGATTTGGAGGCCAACGCTGTGCTGTTAGCAAAAATGCTTAAACAGAGCTGTGTTTCTGCCAGGATGAAGTCTTTTCTTTTAAAGACTGGAGTTTGAGAAAGACAAACTTTTCTCAGAGTTAGAGAAGAAAAAGAAACGGATGAAGTTCTGACTTGTTACGCTACGTGGAGGAAAGTAACTTCAAAGTATATTTACTCAAATATAAGTACTACTTAATACTTCTACTCCACTACATTTCATAAGCAACCAGAGTAACACATTACTTTCCAAATTCACTCCACCTCAACCAACTGCAATTGTAAAATGCTACAAACACATCAATCCATTAGCAATAATAATCTCATGATATAATTCATAGCAGCATAACACTCACAGGATGCATTGTTCTACAGTGAGTACTTTTACTTTTGATGCTTTTACATTAAGTACATTTTGATAATAATACTTGCGTAATTTTACTTAAAGGAACACTGTGTAGCATTTAGGAGGATCTATTGGGATGTTTCTTTAGTGTTTAGTTAATCGGCTGAAAATAAGAATTCAGTCACCGTAGTTCTTTATTTTACCAGATATGATTTTTTTTCTATTCTTACTGAACCAAACTCTTTCTGCCCTTTTAATTGTCGTGTTGAACCACTCTACAGCGTTTTGTTCTCCATGTAGAGAACATCATTTTTTTGCAAAATGATTTGCTGTTCATGTAGACCGCTAACAGCACACACACTCTGAAACGTGTCTGAATTATCTTGTGACCTTTTGATGGGGCTCCTTAATCAAACATTGAACAGAAATAATTTACACTGTACTTTCTCTTAAAAGATATTTAACATCAATGCAATTTGCTATATTTCTTCACCATCACTAAAAAGCAGCGATTGGGCAGAATAAAGGAGATCAGATGAGATCTGGACAGGTTCACTGCAAAAACTCGGTCTGCAAGACAGTAACTTGCAGTAATGATACAATTTTTCTGTAACTATAGTGTCAGTATACTGCAGTGAAACAAATCAAAAGTTGTCTCTTATTTCAAGAATATTCAGACTTGTTTTTTTGCATTGTAAGTAAGTGAAATGATCTCATCCAACTGGTATTTTTTTTTTTATTTGTTTGATGAAAGTAAGACCTCAGTCACCACTGGATTCGGTGACTTGTTAACATGAATATGGTCTGTTGTTTGGTCCCTGGCGGTCTGAGCGGCATTAATGGGGCTTGGCCCTTTCAGCGTTTGTTCACGTGGTGTTTTTATGGAGGGAAACGTCTCCAGTGGCGGCCCTTCATTTCTCCACAGGCAAGCAGACCACAGACTTCCTGGAAAAGGCCCGGCGGCCAATTCACTGAGCAAAGCCAGTGAGCTGGGCACAGCGGCCGGACCAGAAGGGCATCAGATGACTTTTAAATTCAGATCACAAACAATCTGGCATTTATAGATGGTAAGATAAGTACTTATGGAGTGCATGCATAGTGCTACAATCTTTAGAATCTTATTTTACTTGATAATTATTTTCTAACATACTAAAAGGAATTCACCTTTTTTATGTTTATGTATTTATTTGCATTTCTTCATCTTATAATTAGCATGTACAGTATGCCATGTTTCTACATGTGTTGATTTATTTTCTTACTACTGCACAGGTTTTCAACAAAATTGACAAATATCAATATCAGATACAAAATCCAGTATAAGAGGCTATAATTCAAAAGCAGAGTTTCTGATATAACTTCTAGATAGAAATGTGTGAAATGGTGTTTTTTTGTGAATCAAAACTGCTGAGACTTCCTCTTTCTGAAAGTTAAATGCAAATTTCAAAATGGTCACGTGGGAATAAAGTGAAAGTCTGTTGCCTTCGACCCTGCAGCCAGACAGTAAATCCACAGTCATTATGTTGTGTCTCTCTGCTTTCTCTTCATCCTTCTTTGTCACATCGACAGTTCACACACAATATTTTGTGAGATGTGAGAAAAACAAAACAAACCTCAATCACTATTGCAGAAGGTTGTTTTGTATGTTTAACATGAGCATGTCCAGAAGTATTGAGATGAATTATGATCGTCTTTCATTGTTAAAAAAGCAATGTGTTTTCAGGAACATTAGTTTGAAGCAGACTAAACACACACGCTGGCCTGCTGTACACACACACACACACACACACACACACACACACACACACACACACACACACACACACACACACACACACACACACACAGAGACGACTATAAGTCATTTGAAGTGGTGGCCACTACTGGCATGCATGCCTCTCATTTAACTAGCAGCAGAAATAAACACGCTGTAATTATTAAAGGTGGAATGGGATTGGGGAATATATCCACAGATGTGTATCAAGATTGGCACGGGGAGAAAATCATGATCTCGCCAGTGTACATTAATGAATGAAGCCTCTGTGTATTTAGAAAATATATTAATTTCTATCCCAGTTTGGGGTTAAACACAAAGTCTTGGCTGACTTTAACGATTAGTTTATTGTAGTGACTTAACAGGTGGAGTTATTAAAAATTATAAACTGCTATAAACTATAAACACAGAGAGCAGAAACACATCACAAATAAAATCCTAGTAGGATTTATGTGAGGCTTAAAATGAACTTCAGGTGAAGTCAGATAAAGTAAATAAATTAAAAACCAGAAGTAAACTCAGACTTACATACAGTTGCCTTTCAGGATCCGTAGCTGCATTTTCAGGCTGCAGAGGTCAAGAACTGTTTCCTCCAAATATGAAAGATTGAACACAGCCTTCCCCCTGCTGGACGGATTACACTGCAAAACTTAACCCAGTAAACCATAGTATGGAGGCCTGAAAAGTACAGCGGAGGAGGAAAACACAATGTGATGAGGTTGCAACAAGAAAATAAAAACAGCACAAACAAAAAATATATATATATACTCCTGTACACACTAAATATTCCCCAAATATTCAGTGAAAAGCCTCTGTGGACAATTCGGATTTCAATTTTAAACCACATTCAAGCATGCGTGTATAAATAGATAAAATTACTCACTCATCATAGGATGCCTGCATTGAAAGACATTTATAGTGTTTAACAAGTTGTTTCTCTGCAAATGTATTTGTTGTTGACAGATACATCTTCTGTGTTTGAAAATCCTTCAATCATATTTTAAAAAATCCAGATCCTGATTCTTGGTGTCTGTGACTTACATTAAAAGTATAATCATTGACTTACAATATCATTCAGCGTGATGTACAAAGGCAAAGGTAAAATAAACTGAAATTACATGTAATGAGCTACAAACACAGAGACGTAGAAATGACAGAGCCTCACTTGATGAAGTATTTTAGACACTTCATTGTAGCCGTATAACCATAAATTGGATAATTATATTGTTTTGCAAAAACCATAATGGAGCAATTCTGCAATACTTTTAATAGACCATGTGCACAATGACTGGCTGATGAATTACTGCTTTGCCTTGCTCTTGAAAAACTCAAATATGAGAGGAAATGCTGTGCCGTAGAGAAGATGTGGGACTCTTTCATGGGCTTTTTTGAAAACGTGAAGAATATCTTGTAGAGACATTTTTGTCTTAAATTATTTTGTGCCATTGTGTGTATTAGTATTATCTATTGTCTTTATTCCTTCCTGGTTATAATTTTTTTTGAATGCCCTAACAGAAGCTAAAAAAAGAAATAAGCACACGAGAGCAGCTTGAACAAAACAAGTTAAACGTGTCGGTGGAATATGGCACCAGTGTGGCACTCTGTTAGTACAGAAGTCACATTAACACATTCCTGTAATGACTTTATTGAAGCCATATTATACAAAGCTGTTGAAATTCTCTTGAGACAAAGCAAATCAAAAAAAAGAATCAACATTCTGTGATGAATCCTCAGTCCTTATGTATTGAAGCTCTTACATATTACAGGTAGAATGCAGTACATGTATACTGGTATACAGACAGGCAATACAAAATAGGCTAATATTACCAAAAGATACAAAGAACAGCATATACAAAAGCTTATATAATGATTCAAGTACCACTAACTTTAGACTTCAGTCCTCTGGAGAATTCAAAATCATCTGTACAAAATGTACAAGAATTGTATCCCATGCTGTATTTGCCAAAGGTTTCCCCTGCGCTGCATATTATACGTTACTATATACTGTTAATGTCGAAGAGAAGATTTTATCTTTTTTTTTTAAAAGACAAAAAAATTGCATAATTAATTTCTGGACGTTTTAGTGCAGTCGTCTGATGTTGTCACAACTAAATCAAACACTCTTCACATGAAATGACTCTACTACTCAACTCATGCCTCTTCACAGAATTACCACATAGTGTAATAATTCCACACATATCTGGACGTGTATGTATGGTATTTCTGTAAAAACTTTACAGATCCACAATTTCCCAAATTCATTTCCAGGGAAGCTTACTTCAAAGTTCTATGTAATTTGCTGCTATTACAGGGAAATTACAGGGAGTGTTTAATTGGTACACTTTTAATTAATTCATTTAAATTACTTGCCTGCATTACAGAGTATTCTAAAGCACACAGCAGGTCAGCTGAACATGCAAAATTGTGAATACAGATGTAGTTACGGGACAATGGATGTAAATCTGCTCTATTTGCTTTCTTGCTGTTGAATGAACGCGGAGAGGACACCAACTCCAGTTCTCGTTCAATCTCAGCAGATTTGGAGAAACGAACGGTTCAATTTGGCGTCGAGGTCTGTGAGAGTAGAGGTGGATCTGTGGGTGTGGCCCCTTGAGGATGTTGAGCAGGAGTAAACTTGAGGCCTTTAGTCCAATCTAAATGTAGACAGCACCCCATGTCAGAATCAAGTTTAAGAGCAGTACATTTGTCCCATTCATTAACATATTGCTGCGTTTTGACTGTTTTCGGGGAGGGTGTTTTGTATATGTCCATATTATTGTAGACTTCTTTAACTCTAAATCTTAACTTTTTAATATCAGCATGAGACTGAATCTACAAATTATCAATCATGTCAACACGACAGAAACTATAATCGGCACGCTGAAGGGCAGATTGCCTCACGGACACGTACTGCAGGTAGTGACATGGACAATTTAAATCGTTCAGAGAAAAGTGATAAAAAAAAAACAGCATTTAAAAAGCTAAAAGAATAATTATCTATTCAACATTGCAGACACATCAATAGCATGTTTACTTTCATAATCACTGTACATTGTTTAAAATGTCAAAGCTTTATCATCAGAACTGGTAAACATCAGTGGCGATTTAAGATAAAGGGATTTGTGCAAAAAGAGTAAAAGCATATTGACGTGTATTCGCTGCTGAGAGTTTACTAAAGCAAAACTTTGATATAAAAAAGATGCCTATGATCATAAAGAGAATCCAATTGAAAACTTTTTTCAAAAATTAATTATTTAACAGTCTGTCAAGCACTTAATTCTTCACAACTCTGACAGATACTTTTTTATATAGTTATAAAAGAAACAAAAAAATTGTCTTTGAATTTCTTCTGTCAGGAAGTGTGACACAAACGATTGAAATAACTGACAACCTTGATGGCAGCTCTACATTCAGATGGAGTTAAATCATGATTTTGATTTTGTAGGACTCTGCAAAGCCTTTCAAACACTGTACCATTCACTTATTGTTATAATAGGTCAGTAAAAAAAAGGAAAGTGAAGTTTGCTGTTCACAGAAGTTCCCCTTAACTTGGGTGAAGTGGCTTTAACAAGGGCTGCATGCACAGCTGCAAGAAAACTATTTGATGAAAAAGGCGCTTTGGTCACGTTATGGTGACATGAGTCCAGCTACGGCAGCACTAACCAGCGTTAATGCTGAATGATGTTGGAGGGAGAGTGGACAATGTCTTTCCAGGCATCTTCTTGTCTCTCTTGGGTTGAGCAGACATGTGTATCTGAGAGCTGTCGGACGGTGTTTCTGTTGTGTCAGGGTCGCTGTGGATCATACTGCTGGTAGCGCTTCAGCTTGTCCGGGTCATTGGAGGCCATGTGGGTGAAATCCTGGAAAATGTCCTGGTAGGTTTCATCTCCTGCAAGAGACACAAGAACACGAGATATCAGCAACTACAAAAGGTAAAACAATAAACGTCAGACAGAGCAATGGTTCACAACACTTGGTTCACATCATTTCTGAATTTCCACTAAGCCTGTAGGATCTTTTTTCCAATTACACAATATTACTTCAAAGTGTTTCTTTTGCCCTGACAAAGGAGATTTACAAAAGTGTTTTCTAAACAGAAGACAATATATCATTTAATATCACATACAAGTAGGATTTTGTTCCTACAAATTTGACTTTTGTCAGAAAAATGTAAAACAAGGAAATGGTTTAATTTGCATTTATCAGGTAGAGCTGCACTTCGTGGCCCCGTGTTGACGAAAAGGTAAGATGCTGATCTAACAACAATCCCATCAGCACCACATCAAACGTCTTCTTCCTCCTCACCTCACCTGCCGCAAATATGTTCAATAAAATATCACTCATGTCATTAAGACTAAACTGAGTTGCAACTGAGACGCAAACCACATAATGCTTCATCATGCAGGTGTACAGCAGGATGAAATATCAACAGTGATTTTAGAGCGGAGAGCTCATGCATAGTGGCCTCTGTATGCTCTTTCTCTCTCCCTCCCTTGTTTTCTCTCCAGGTGCCAACATGATTGGATTCCACCTCTGCAGGCCGGCCAGTCGTGCTGCTCCTTGGTTTCCACAGACTTCATGATGGCCAATCAGCAGAGTGGGTCCCAGAATAAAAGGAAAAAGTCTGAAGGGTTCACTCTCTTTGTTTTGGTTCTCTGCCTGCTTGAGCTGTGACACTGTTGTTGATAACTTGTTAAGGTTTGTGGTGGGAGGTTGAGGACAGTAGGTGAGTTGGGGTACCATTTACATTTTACACACACGTAGTTCCCTTTTGTCTAGATACCTGAGGATTATTGGCCGGTGCTATCCCTGTACTTGACTTGGTAAAGCTATTTTTAGATAAGCAAGTAAAGCCATTTTGTTTGTTTTTTGTTGTTTTCAGAGCAAGGAGCTAGCCAGGCCCAGTTTTGTTGTAGTGATTTCTATTAATTTGGCAAAACCACTTTGTCCCATCCTCTCCCACATTGTTTGAGAACCTTTGTTTGCACGTACCTGAGTTTGAAATAAATCACCTTAATTGTTACTTCTACTCTTGACTCATTTGTATTCTTTGGTTGTCGTTTTATCGCTATTCCCTAAACTCAAAAGGGAAAGTAACAGGGACAGTATCATCAGGGCAAGAATGAAAAAGAAAAAGTTAGCCATACCTGTCAAGCATGTCGGCGCGGCTCGAAATATGAAACGCAGATGCAGAAAAGATGGGAAAGAACAGAAAATGCTTGAAGGAAAACAGCAAGTGAGCTTTTTCAATTAGAAACTGGAGATCGACTCAGGAAGAAAAGACAAGCTCACAGAGATTCATTTTTGTTAACAACTGTATTGTGTTTAAAGTGCAGGAGTTTATGTACAAAAATACAGTTGTGTTGGCCTCAGCACCCCAAAGAAAATATGAGAACAGAAGAAAGGCACAAAACTCTGGGGAGGAGAGCGAGGAGAAAAGAAGAAGAAGCAAAATACAGAAGCGAGAGTGAATTTACAGAGAGAGAGAGAGAGAGTGAGAGAGAGACAAGTGGGTGAGAGAAATAAAGAAGAGTGTGTTGTAGAAGTGAGAGAGCGTCCTCTGACACAAGAGCAGCGGTTCTCAATCTGTTTAAGTTTTAATTGTACATTTTCCCTTTTCAGGTTTTTAAACAATTTCTAGAAGACAAATATTGATCATAGGAAAAATATATTTAAAATACATTTTAAAATAATTGTCGTTACGTTTAACAAAATATACACTTCCCCTGGGAGTTTACAAAATTAATGTTGAAATGCTCCGAAAAAAAAAATCACAGAGCAATCCGCAGGCTGAGAACCAGCACTCTGCACTTCCTCCACACACTCAATCAGGTAGAAACACTTGAGTTGAGGGAACTGTAATTCTAATAAAGGGGGGGGGGGTTGATGAGATTAGTTCTCCTTCTTATTTATTACCCCTAAATATCCTTTATCAATCTAATCATTCGTCAACTGATTGGAGGCGCTGATGGAAAAGCACTCGAGTATCAAAGAGGACGGCAACAAGACAAATCAAAACAACGTGAGTATCACTCAGCGACTGGAAGCCCGTACTTCAGACTCTACCTCCGTCTCTTCCTCTCATGGTTATTGCCAGTGGGTCTGCTGTTGACCTTTTAAGGCAACGACATCCAGTTAGTTTCTAACAATAGCTTCTGTACCATTCCCTATCAACAAGTATTGCACATGCTAAAAAAAATACTCAAGAAAAAAGAAGAATTCATTCTTTGTCATTCAGGTCCAAAGCAAAAAAAAGACCACGGAGTATATTCCACTTTGAAAAAAAAAAGAAGAAATGCAGCATTCAGGCTAATAACAGTCTGGCTACTTAAAGCAGCACATCTAGCCCTCAATAGAAGATGCTTTAGTCTTCTCAGACACATGGACAACACGTCCCTCCTGCGGTCAACACATATAAATGCACGAGTCCCTTTACCCTACAATCTAAGAGCTCTCTAGAAACCCCTCAGTGTCTACTCACACAAGTACTTCATTTACCTGTGAACACCATGAACAACACAATCAATCAGTACTCTCTATTCTAACAACTGAACGCATCCTCACACTAGTCAGCCATTCAAAACGTCACAAACTGTTCTGTCAGCACCAGGAGGCACTGCTCCATCAATGTGAATGAACAGAAATGACCATTTAATCAAAGAGTTTTGGTGCACTCCCAGGATTTTGGGGGATGAAGTGGGATGAAACTAGGGTGCATTTCAATCCTGAATTTCACCATCGTGTCTGTTCATCCTCTTCTTTGTAAAGCTCCCTCATGATTAAGATAAATGTAAGCTAGGACCAGCAGGTGATATATATATATATATATACATGGTTACATGTGGACATTTTTCTACACGACGATGAACCATCCTCAGACGGTTTGTCTATATTTGAGTAAAAACCCACTAACATTCAATACAATCAATGCAATGGCACTAAAAGGCCTTCGTCGTCTTACAATTCTGGATTTCCTGTGATTACGGTCCATGAGCAAGCACACAACCGACTAAGAACCAAGACACAATACTGTCATAACAAGAAGTAAATAGCGTTCAGTGAGAAAAGAAAAGTAAGGACATGAACACGGAGCCCCTCGTGGCTCTCACCCCTGTGCAGTCAAACTCTGCTTATTCTGTCCGGCTATGAAGAAATGTACGGATGCACATCATTTACAACATGTACAGTAAGTATACTTATTATATGGTTCCTAATTTATAATGTTTATAAAAAGCAAACTGTTGTAAAATAGACTTCTTTTTTTATGACCAGGCATGTCACAACAGCAAGATGCATTTTGGACATCAAACAGTTCAAATATAGTAAACAGGCCTCGAAAATGGTTAAGACTTAAAATGGGAACCATACAATCGCAGGACAAGGTACAGTAGTTGCATAACCATTAATAGGAATGTGCATAAATTAAACCTAGTTATTTATAGACACACACTACGCCTCTCCAGACTGGTCAGGAGATTCAAAAAAATGTCATTCAAAAGTCATGATTATTGCCAAATGGTGAAAAGTGCTGTCACTTTGAGGTCACTGGATACTTCTGGTTACCGGTTAGCTTTTTTTTTTTTTGCAAAGAGACACAACACTAATTAAAAAATTAAACGTATTCCTGGCCAAAAAAAATATATATATATATCATTAGCTGCTATAAATCACTGAATACTTCTTAAATAGAGGGAATCAGCAAAGGCTATATAATTTAAACTTAAAGGGAGGAAGTACAGACTATCTAGTAAAAAGTTTCTTTTAATTTTGAGCTATCAATAAGAAATGCCCAGAGTCGATGGCTTTAACCCTGTCACATCCATACAGCATAGCACCCGACATTATACCACACCAAGGTGCAGTGGGCACCCGGCAGGAGCTGGGACGTTCACATGATGACTCACATGATGACTCACATGACTCACAGTACAGCAGCGACACAGGAGCACAACGGACCGAGTTGGGCTAAGTTCTCTCTAATCAGTGGATACAATTTTCCTGCACCCTCTTAATAAAAAAAGCTACCTCCAATTTATAATCAGAAATTATTGACTGGGTTATCTGGGTTTTAATTTGCCGTTTTTAGACAACTGACCCCAACTCTGAAACCTGGGCTTTACATGTCCTCTGATGAGCCTGGTTTTACAGTACGCTGCCCCTGTGTCTCAATGAGAGCAGACACTTATTAAGTTTCATCCAGCTGCAGGCTAATAAACTCCTGCATGCACTTCCTGTACTGCATCTCGGTGGGGCTGTTGGTGTTATATTGACCTGACTGGCTGTAGGGCCCCTCCGCCTCTCGCATCTCTTCGTTCATCTTGGCCAATCGCAGCCTGGGGGTGCAGGTTAAGAAACAGGAAGTGACAGATCAGTCATAGGTAAGAGATACAACCAATAATCAGACTCTTAAAATTTCACACTATTTTTGGGGCTCTTTTAGGAACCGTTCTCACAGAAATACTCAGCTTTGACTACAGGCCACTGTGTTACATCTGTAAGAGATCTGTAAACTGATTAAGTAGTGACACCTTGTGGAGGAAGTTGTTACTCCTTGATTAATGCAGACAGTTCAGCTGGGTAAGGTTTTGATAGATGCTTGTACATTTTTTAATCAGGCAGTTAATCATGGCAAAAAAAAAGATGCCTGTTGCGTAATGGACGTGATAGTGTACCAGTTGGTTTGTTTTAGAATATAATTCTCTACCGGGTGATCTGTATCTGGTTCTTGTTTTACTCCATCAGGGTTTATATAGTGACAGTAAATGATCCCTTATCTAAAGGTTAGAACAAATACAGAAAATAATAATAATAAGAATAAACACTCACAGTGTGACGATGTCCGCGTTGGCTGCATCCACTGCAATTATCAGGGGGGTTTTCTCATCGATGTCTGCAGCATTTTGATTCGCTCCTCTTTTTAAGAATAAACACACTTGCCTAAAACAGAGAGAAAGGTTTAGCATTGCTTTGAGTTCACACATAATCTGGGCTGTCTTTAAAATGTAAGAGTAAAAGTTTGGTGACGTAATAAGATGTGTAAGACCAACCCTGTGTGTCCCAGCATGGTGGCGTGGTGGAGGGGTCCTCGGCCCTGAGCGTCCTGCTGGTTCACGTTGGCGGCATTTTGGAGCAGAAACTCACAGCAGACCAGCGAACCCTGAAAGGAATCATTTAATAATCATAAGTAAGTGCTATTATTATCTAAAAATCAGCTGTTCCGTTCCACTGGGAATTACTTGGCTGCTCACCCCCTGCACCGCCATGATAAGTGGCGTCCTCTTGTCGTCCTCCGTGTTGACCCAGTTGACCTCGGCTCCGTGGGCCAGAGCTTCCGCCATGTCTGGCAGGCTGCGAGCACATGCAGCCCAGTAGAGCTGCAGACCAGAGCTGTACTCCTTAGGCTCGTAGAAAACCACCTCCTTACACGGTGAAGGAGGAGGCAGTGTGGCAGGCATTGGCATGGGGGGAGACTCAGCGGCGTCTGAAACACGGGAAGAAAAGAGATGTGAGACATTTCTTTTCAACAAGAAATACAACACTATGTCGATTAAATGCTAATTTGTCACCTGTAGCTTTTCAAGCTGTTGGGACAAATTCCAAACTTTTCCAGGCTGGAAAAATCATGATATTCCTTTATAAGGTTTCCCAAACCTGCTCTAAATTACTGGAGAAAACATCCTTACTGTCCTATAAAAGACAAGGACATTTTTTGTCTTTTACAACAATTGAGCTTGTGTGCACATGGCGCGAGTGGTAGCTTGTTGCAAAATGCTTGTATGATGACACTACTTCTCTTTTAATCTTAACAATGGCACAGACGAAGGCACCACTTATTATGATTATGTGTTTTGAAGGTTTGTGGATAAGCCAAACTGCAATAAGCACATGTGGCTCCTTAACTAACCATTTCTTCTTTTTCTTGCAACATTCTTGTCCCCCTAAAGCAGGGGCTTACAGGGATGTCTCTGTAATGACAGAGGTGTGTGAGTGTGTGTGTTTGTGTCTTACCTGCATCTGTCAGGCTGTTATTGGAGGCAGTGGTGGCCAGCATCTCCCTGCTCCCATCAGCGCTGTTTTGGATGCCGCTGTCTGCACTTTTTACTGTAAAACAAAGAGAATGAATCACGACTTGTAATACACCATACAGGTGTCATTCACTGAGTGTATAAAATAAAAGGAACACCTTCCTGCTGATTGTTTTCAAATCATCACACAACCCCTTAACATAGCCTCTCAGAAACCTTATGGTGAATGCTTTTGTTTTTTTTAACTATGAACATCTGCTGGCTTTTGACAGCTGATAATTTTCCTCTAGTATGATTACAAGAAACAGCAGGTGGTCCTAATATTTTGTACAGTAAGTGTACGCACACAAGTCCCCGGTTGAAATCAACAGAAAGAGAACTGGAGGACAGATCCCCACCATCACCTTATGTTTCAGGTCCCTAAATAGCAAAAATATGATGAGACAGATACAAATGCAAATACAAAATACCACTGACCAAAACCATGTGTGAGAGAAATACTTCCCAGCCCCGGGAAAAACTAAATATCTGCAATGCTCTTAAAATGATGGGATGGTCCGTTAAGAAGGTCTGGATGAAGGAGTAACAGAGCCGTGGATGAAGGGTTGATAGTCCAAAGACCCAAAGAAGGGAACACAAATGGACAGCGGGGGATGGAGAATAAAGCCAAACACGAAGCATTTAGTACTTACTGCTCCTGAGCTTGGCAGAGTTGTCAAAGTAGGAGAAGAGTGAGTCAAGCTCGTCAGCACAGAAGAGAGAGTCGCGGCGGGCCTCCGTGCCGCTGGCAACAGCTACGTTAGGGATAATGGGAGTTTGGGAATTGAAAGGCGGAGGGTGTAAATTGAGTGGCAGGGTGGGGGAGTTAAAGGGTAGGCAGTGAGAGCAGGGGTTAGTCCAGAAGCACATAACATGAAAGGGGGGAAGAAATATTGAGGAAGAGGAGAGAGAGGAAGGCAGGGTAAAAGCAGAGATAGTTAGACTACCAGCTTGGTCGACACTGGAGTCTGGAGACGGACTACGAGAAGCAATGGGAGGCAAAGAGGGCTGAGGCATAATGCTGTTCACAGAGAACATAAAGTATGCCGATGGGTGGACACTTCTCCATGACGGTGCTTAAATCACATAGAGGATATAGTAAAAAAAAAGGTGGCAATACAATCACAAAGGACACTGACCTTGCCATCTTGATGCAATTTTGGTTTCGGAAGAGAAACTAACAGTTCTATATAACAGAAACATCCAATCTCTGACATTTGTATTCATTTAGAAATCAGGTAATTTGGGTTGATTAAAATCAGAAATTTAGAATAGGACAAAAATGATTTAGATATCGAGAAATCTATATACAACATTGCTCTTTATCCAAGTAGCCGATAACTGGAATTAAGGGAAGATGACCAAAACTAGTGATCCAACAAGATGATTTTTAAACGTTGCAGATAAATACTGTATTTGGTCCCAGCAGCTTGGTGGACCTAGTGCTCTTACATCCATCCAGTTAGAATTCAGGACACTTTTTTTAGTGGTAATCATTTGTGTTATTGTCAGACAAGAATCAGGTAAGGATCAGTACATTTGAATTAGTTTTGTTATCAGTTATTTCATTAAGTTCAGCGATGAGTGAAAGGCTGCAGTCAACAAACTCTTGGGTCAAAAACTGTGTTAGGTTATGTTCATTTTTCGACTGACCTGACTGACCGGGTCGGAGTTTTGGGGTGGGTGGTGGTGGTCTTGGGGGCAGATGCTCAGAGCTGCTGCTCAGCCTCTTCTCCTGTTTGCTCAGAGAAACCACTTTGTTGCGAAGCTCCTCATCTGTAGGCCGGCGTACAAACCGCCGGTCCACGTATTTGGCTTTGATGTAGGCCTCTACCTCATGTCTGTTAAGAAGCATAGGGTTTTGTTTGTGAATAAGGGGAGAATTTAAAACTTTCTACCACTTTATCTACTCAAACCAAGTTCAATGTGATGCCAAAGCTGAACAACAGCTGTAGATTGCAGATTTAATTCATCACAACGTCAAGTTTTGTCTATATAAAGATGATAATGCCTCTATTCTAATGAATTATCGCTTCAAAAACTATCATGTGTCTTCAGTCAGAGTATGCTGACTGAACATGCTATGCTGTCTACAGGTTCTGTACCTTGGATCTCCTGGGTGTGGTTTTCTGGATCCCAGCTCCTCTCGCCGAGCCTCGTAGATCTGATTGATCACTCCGTTTCCAAGTTCACACATCAACTGTGAAAGGTTCAATGAAAAGAAATTAAAAGCGATTTGTTATCAGCACTTGCTTAAAAGTAAGACTTTCAGTTTGAACTGGATGTGTGTGTATATTTGTTAATGTACATCAGTTTTTCTCCCTCACCTTTAGAAGTTCTGGTTCCCATGTATCCAGAGTCAAAGACCGAACCTTAGAGAAATGCACCCCCAGACTCCTGCAGGTCAAAGAAGCATTACAAAAATTAGTGTAGATTTGGTTTCAGCCATAAAGTGGACATTGGGGTCTGCAGGTTTATGGGCTTAGCAGCATTAACCACAAAAACCCAGTATGTAGAGAAGGTAGTTCTCAGATAAACATGCAGTACTCTTGACAGTGCTATGCCTTTGTTTGTAATATGTATATTAAAAAATCTTGAACTACGGGTAAGGCCAGAGATTTACAGAGGCCACAAACAAGGTAATTTAAGGATACATATATATATATATATATATAAAATATATATTTTTTGTATAATCCAATTCCATACATTTCTGAACCAACTCTGGTTATAAACTCAGAATGAAGATCTTTTTTTTTACGATGTAGTGAGAATGAAAGGCTGAATCTCTGGACACTTTTATTTTATTTAAAATCTGGCACGAATAATAATTAAATATTTTACCCTGGAAACTAAAGTAACAAAAGGTTGTCACAACATCCCAAGCAGATTGGGTGTTCATATCAGTGAGTTTACATTTCATCAATCCCAAAACACCAACAGTTTGTACAAAGCATTGAATAGAAAAACATGCAATGAATGCTTATAATAATTTCCGGTTTTCATGGAACCAAAATTAACTCAAAATGAATTGTATTCCTGCAAAGTGGTAGATAAATAAATACAATGTGCTGACATTAGTTTCTTCAGTTTATTAGTTTCCTATTAGTTCCTCCATCCTGGGAGAAACCCCTTTACTTTTCATAGCACTTAAATGTATAAGTTGGTTATTTGAGAATTAAAATTTTCCTTTTCATTTATTGCCATTTTTATGTGTCTAGCTCTTCGCAACCTCAACATTAAAAGACATTATAAGGATTAATAAATGAAAAAACATTTGACTTTACCTGTGGATACCAGAGCACTGTATACAGAGGGTGATGCCCAGATTGATGCTGGCCCAGCGGGGGTCTGGCTGGCCACAGTCGCAGCAGCAGGTGTTGCCTGGGATGGCCAGGACCTTCTGCAGGGCACTCTCTCCTTTGATCGGCCTCTCCTTTGGCTCCCCACCGGAATCAAGGCTCCCTGTCGACGTGGACGACTTCCTATCAAGCTTCTGACATAAGAGAGACGGGGAGATACACAGACATCGGGATGGATGGTGAATAGCTATCAACACGTAATTGCGGTATCATAGCAGCAAACACTAACAGTCTAGACAAGGGGAAACTGAATGTAAACTAAAGTATGGGAGACTGGTTTTACATACGTGAACACAGGATCATTAATGTTACCATACATGATATATTTATCCATTTATTTAACTAAAGTATATGTGAATCCCTTCAACCATCCACTCAGTATATGTCAGTGTGTTTGGTTCTTACTTCGCCGTCGTCTCCCTTGTCGCGGAAGGCGGTGGCAATGCTGTTCTGGACGGCTTTGATCCAGGCCTGTCGCAGCTTCTCTGAGTCTGCCTGCAACATACAGCTCCTGTTGGGACAGACAAGCATCACACAACTGCTGTCTGCTAAATGTATGTGTGTGTGTGTGTGTGTGTGTGTGTGTGTGTATGTGTTTGGGAGAAGGTGGGTACACTGCTACTCCACCTTCAGTAACATATTCCACTGCTCATTAGACTAATAGGGACATAAACTTACTTGGTGGGTGACACCACTTCGAAACAGAAACGGCGCTCAATGTCCTCACAGTGTTTGACGGTACATAGCCTCAGGTCTTCCACCACCACTGTAGGGTTGTCCTGTGGGGACAGCACAGCAGCGTTGGTTACAACACAACACAACCACACACGCACAGATGCAAATAACAACTTTGCATAGATATTTTTCCATACAGTGCCTGAGCAAAATGCAAAATGTGTCAATCAAAGCTACAAGTGTTTTTTATCCAACTACTCTTAAAATGGAGCAAAAATATTTGGCTTTGGTACGACACACAATAATTTCTTCAGTGTTACACAATACAAAAAAATAAATTTTGACATGGACTGCATCATATTAAACGATTACAGACACACATCTTCACATACAGCTGTGGTTTATTCTATAGTAAGCGTCTGTGTTGAAGTGGTTACTACAGCTTTTAAATGAAGCTAAGGCATCCTGTTAAAAATACATGGGGGGGCGTGTGCTGGAAGTCAAACATGCATATTTGATTGTGGTCAGTGTGCAGGGAGTCGCTTGACATACCTTAAATTTCTTCTGGTAAACTAGCTGATTGTTCTGGATGGAGAACCAACGCCTGAAAGAAAAAACAGAGTCACATGCAGCTGCTGGTGATACTCCTAAAATAACACGCTTTGATATAGTTCTAGTGTGGATGAGAGCGATGGCAATGTCTAGAGAGAGAGCTGGTGAGTATCTAAATACAGTAAAACTACAATTTGCTGGATTCAGTCAGTGTTAACAATCACTTTGGAAAAAAATTATGAGGAAAACAGCAATCCCAGCTGGAGCTTTGAATATTTGTTTGGTCGAAAAGTATTATTCAACCTTATGGGTCAACCTTAAAAGAAAGAGATGACTGCGGTTTGATTGTCAGGAATGGCACGAAAAAACATATCAAAACTAGTTTGAAAGTAATTGCTGACGTATTTAAATTTAAAGCAACTTTAATATCTCTATTCTAAATTTTGATGACAGTGCTTGGCCTCCTGAATCCACAATCAGTCCACTATAATGAAGCAAATGCTTATCATAAAATTGAATTGTAAATGTATTCATAAGGAGACTTTGTACCTATTCCACGTCTTAAAGGCATTGCTGGCCCTCTTAAACAGATAACCCTCCATTGCGATGCCGTTGTCTGCATCCACATTGTACTCCAGCTTGGTGTCGTCATTCGAGAAGTCCTGAACAAACAGAAAGAGAGCAAAGGGAGAAAAAGTAAGCAAACATAAAATAGAAATTTCTCAAATTACCAACATTTAAAATGTTGATATTTTCCTTTGGTCCTAGTGATTACCGTTCGGCTGCTTCCCACATGGACCTGGATGTTTCACACCAAGAACAGAACAAGATAGAAACAATACGCTAGCGCAGCTGAAGGTTTTAGAGTTAAAATCTATATCAATCATTTGTATTGTCTGAGAATGGGGGTTAAAAATATATACAACAAAATACTAGAAAATCTTCTAAAGTTGAATTTTATGGCATTTTCCTAAGATTTGTCTTCACAGTATTAAGGCATTCGACTATTTTACTTTCTCCTTCATCCACATCTCCCTCTGTCTCTGAAGTTGATTTGACAAGTGGTACTAATAAGAGTAATAATTATATTCATAATAGTTAAGACCGTCAGTTAGAATAAATTAAAGTCATATACTCAGTGGTTTGCCATTTAGACCCTCCATGTCCAGTCTTCCAAATACTCTGTACACGCACACAACTTCTTAAATTAAGGCAAGAGGCTACATCAACAAATCCTGCAGGTGTGAAAACAAAACTGAATAATGACATTATAAGAGTTTAATTAGTTAGGTATTCAGATACATAGTGAGTTAGTTATTGTCTTAAAGTTGAGTAAAGTTGCTAAGTTTCTCTCACTGAGTTGTCTTGTCATGTCTTGCCTTAACTACCTGAGCTGCTGCCAGACTTTCCTAACACCCTCCAAGCTTTCCCAGCTTCAAGTGACATTGGACTCCATGATGCATTTGAGTGTGTGTGTGTGTGTGTGTGTGTGTGTGTCAGGTTACACTGAATGTCACCATCTCCACCATCAGTCACGACTCTAGGTCTGTTACTGTAGAGAGCTGTGGAATCACCTTCCCTGTTGTTCTTCTAGAAACATTCAGAGTCGTTTTCTGACACAGAAAGAGACTCACCTTGTCCTCTATTTAACAAACTATGACGCGGTGCTCTGATAGAAAAACCCTGACGAATTGAAATGAGCTTCAACCTTGAGAGCATGAAGTAAAATATATCAACATTCATAATGCTGTGTGCTGAGTGGAGATGACCTCAGTCATTTAACAGGTGGTAACATTGACTATTATTTCCTCTTAACTTCCTGGAAAACAACCATGCTAAACACATAACAAGTGGACAAATATATATTAAGATTCTACACATTCCTATTCTCAGTGGAGGAAACTATAAAAGCTTGACTGCATTCGGTCTTTGTTCTTGATGTTCCTCTTTACAATGTCATTTCTTAAAGTGCTTTATTTTAAATGCTTCTACAAATCAGATTTTTCTTTTAATACAAAGACTACTTGAACGGAATTAAGGATGAAAGCATTGTCCAATAAAGACTACTCAAACATTTATACTAATCTATATGTGTTTGCTTTAGAAACCTTCAGTCAGGCAAGTGCTCTTGAGTATAGATCAAATCCAACAACAACAAACAATAAACTGTGTGTTTGATGTTGTGCATTACTTATAGTCCATGACTGCACGTAGTCTCATTGCCTGGATCTGTAAACGTAACCTGAGCTTAAGTTAAACCCCTCTGCCCTATGATACCATGGTGTATCAGATGGATGCGCGCGCACACGCACACACACACACACACACACACACACACACACACACACACACACACAATTTTCCAGCAGGACATACACTGGGACAACTAAGGTTATTTTGGGTGCACAAGGGGAACAAACTGTGTCTGTGTATTAAGCTTCTGCACAGAAAGATAATGGAAAGTAGCAATCCAGGCATTCAACAAATCACCCTGAATATGAACCTGGGGAGGAGGGCCACACAATTCTCAAAATTGTCCTGATAACTGAAACAAATACATAACTCAGAACCTCAGTGGTGGAATGAAGGAAACAACCCATAATTTAGCTTTGGTCAGGGAAAACTTGACATCAACACTGGCCGCCTTGATGCAGGCGTGCGTTCACTCGGACACACACACACACACACACACACACACACACAATCGTAAGAGAAAATGAAGGTCAAAGAATGAAACGTATATTGTGCAACACTCTTGCTGTCATGTGAAAACCTTTCTGGTTCTCTTGTTTCAACCACAGGTTGAGAAATGGCTGTAACCGCGTGGGCCTGGGAAACCCTAAACATTTAGTTGTCAAACTAGAAGTAAGGCCGTGGTTCTTAGTTCCTGAAACATTAGAGAGATGCGAGGTTTTCGCCTGTCAACAGAGATGTGTGACAATGGACTGACAAGCAAGAAACCACTCACTGACATCAAACCAGCAACCTGAGTTCACTGTAGCACACAACAGCACCACCAATGAGGCATCAAAACAAACATGCTGCATAATCAAAGCACATCAACACCAATGCATGTGTGGCACTCTGAAATGAGGAAAAAGACGAAGGAGTAAACATGTACACAAACACTGCGATGCGGTATCTTAGCGTGTGCAGGAGAGGAGGTGAAAGACGGGGGGGGGCTGGTACGGTTACAAAGCGGAAATCAGATGGAAATTGATGCGGTGACTCTACGTACGGAGGTCGACCTCCAAGCGCGAAAGTTGCGGCAGTCTGACTCGAGCTCAGTCACGTCCTAAAATATCACACACAGCAAGAGAACGGCACACAGAAAAAAGAAATACCACAGGAATATTAGAAATCATGGATTTGTCAAAAATAAAAATGACGTAGACACAAGAGAAACCAATCACACTAAAGAAACACAATCATAGACTATTACTATAAATAGCCATGAGCCCAGAGACGCATGCGGACACACAGACACTCAACTTCCTTTCTTTAGGTGCACTCACCAGATACCAAACGTAGTGAAAACGGCTGAAAATCCTCATTTTCTGCAGGTTTTGTGTTTCCCTGTTAGGCCGATGTCATCTTCACTATCTCAAAGTCTCTCTGTGTAGCATCTCAATGGCAGTGTGTCACTAAACAGCATGGCCTGTCCCTTCAACAAACCCTCACCTCCTCCTCTCGTATGACAGTGTATGTCCATCAAAACTTTCGTCACTGACTCTGCTGCTGCTCCTCCTCTTCCTGAGGCCTAAGTGAAGGTCACCTGCGCCTATGTGTGTGTGTGTGTATGTGCGTGCGTCTGTGTGTGTAATGCTAGTGTGACTGTTGGGTTAGAATAATTAAGTGAACCGTGCAGTGGAGCTTAGGCATCAAACATTTATACCAACTTCAATTTAACAGACGTGCGCTGAGCTTTTCTCCTCACTCTCTCATCTCCCTTGTGTGTGTGTGTGTGTGTGTGTGTGTGTGTGTGTGTGTGCTAATAAATTAGCTACTCCTTAAACAATGTTGAAAGTCTGTGCTTTTTAAGTGGCCTTTAGTGTGTGTGACAGTTAAGAGACTCTGGCAGATTCTTGCAGAAAAACAAATCAGATTATTTTAATACCATAGTCGCTTCAAACCCAATGACACGTATTCTCTTTCTTTATGAGACAAGACTGAAATATCTTTAAGTCGGCAGCCCGTCTGTCTCTCTCTCTCTTCATTAGCTCCATTGTGACGCTGTAATGCCCAGTGGTGGTCATAGTGCTGCTGTTGCTGCACAGAGGCAGATAGGAAGCATACAAACACAACACCGGGTCGCCCTTCAGCTCTCATGCGGATGAAAGGTTTCATCAATACAACGATAATGGGAAAGGTTTGTGTGCAAGCACAAATCAAGTGGACAGTGTGTAAATATAACTGTCGTAAAGGTGGCAATTAGTAAAGGTTTTAGTGCCAATGACACAACACGTAATGACACATAATAAAATAACAGGGGGCTTATATGGTCATTCATCAATACCAACAACCAATTACTTTAGAAGACTTCTGGCTTTCAAAACTCACTTTCTGGCTCATACTCGGGTATAAAAGAAACATTCTCTGTCCAGTGGAGTTTCACAACACTGCCAGTGTGCCCAACCTTCACACATTATTCAACCAATAAGTGATGAGGACAAAACAATGAGTCAACGGTCTGCATCACCAACGCAACTACAAAGACAAGAGGAGTCAGAGATATCCACAGAAGTCAGTTTACTTTATGTACAAATGTCCCTCGTCACTAATACAGGCCATTAGATCAGTTCAAAGTCATTATAATATATTTAATCAGATTGTACGTTCTATTGCAAGGTGGTGAAGTAGCTTGATGGGTTGAAGAACCTTAGATACAGTCCCTGTCACAGCAAGTACAAGTTGAAACACACAAATGCAATATGCTGAAGTGCCTTTAAAATTATGCTAAACCCCAACCTGGTCACTCACTTAAAGTCAGCCTGGGAAAGTGTGTCAGTCTAGTATTATAATAAGTAACATTTGTGCATTTTGACCTGCAACATTGGGGAAATACACATGTGTTGTACAGAACAGGTTAATATACCAGAGTGAAGCCACTGTAAAGTGTTACCAAATCATCTTAACACTAAATGTTGCTTTTGCTAATTTTCAAAGTAAATATTTGCAAGTTCAATGTATTTATTTTCCAATTGTGAAAATGTCATACCCATACTGAGTACTATTAACATGCTTCACTTCATTCAACTGGAAACCTTTGAGAGATAACTGAAAAGCCATGTTACAAAGACAATAACAAATACATTTTAGTCAGTTTAACATATGTAAATAACTGAACCAAACTAAGCACAAAACAAGCAGCATGATGCACTGAGGATAGTCTTGTATGATAAGGCACAATTGAGGTCAACTTAAACACTAACTGCAAAAAGAACAGGGACACGCGTAATGACATAAATATATTAATTAGCATCATATCATGCATAATGCCAGTTGAACTTGTGATGAACCGGCTCACTCGTCTCATTACAAATGACGTGAGCTGCTGAGGCAGTCACAGCTCCATGTACAGTATCTATCCAACCATGCAGACATGACACAGAACTGACAGTGAAAGGGGGAAAAAAGGAAGAGTAACACAGCTTACCTGCAGAGCAGCCTGAAGTGAGTAGAAAAAGAAGAGATGGGGGAATGGAGCAGAAGTAGAAGAGAAGAAGAGACAGTTGGTTAGGTCTGTCTGTGTATGAGCAGCCAGACGAGAGAGAGAGAGAGAGAGAGAGAGAGAGAGAGAGAGAGAGCGAGAGAGACAACATATAAATAGCATCTAGATAAATTGAGGGAGGGGAGGTGGAGGAGAGGTGCTCAAGGACAGGCGGAAGTTGGCACACGTACCATCACTGAGCAAGAGGGAGGAGAGAGAGGGAGAGAGAGAGAGATAGAGAGAGAGAGAGAGAGAGAGAGAGAGAGAGAGAGAGAGAGAGAGAGAGAGAGGCAAAAGGAAAACAGATGGAGAAGGCATTCAAAAAACATTACAAAGCAGAAGGAAAGAACAACAGAGCTGGTGAAAAAGAAAGAAAAGAGATCTCAGAAGATGTACCGCTTGGACACAGTTGGAGACGGAAATGAACGTCACTGACAGACAAATGAACAGAAGCCAAGCAGATGACAGCTTGGTTAAAAGCTGGCAGATGTTGTCTAGAGTCAATGATGCTGTGTGATGTACAATCAAAGCTAAGGGCAATTTACCACCACCACATACTGTAACATAATACCTCATGTCCTGCTTTATTAGGGCCCGAGCCACCGACAACGTCGGGCCAGCGAAGGCCCTATTGAAATTCGAATGTTTTTTATTATTAGGGCCCGAGCCACCGACAACGTCGGGCCAGCGAAGGCCCTATTGAGTTTCTAAGGGGTTTTATTATTATTCTGATTTTTATTTTTCCTCTTTGGGAGCATTTCTGGGGAACTTGTCATGCATGAAAACTCACCAAATTTTGCAGTCTTGTCTGGTCTGGTGAAACTTGGGGTATGATATAGATTGTATATTTGTGTGAAAAAAAATGGCTCTGTAGCGCCCCTTACAAGTCGGACCGGCGACGCCCCTCGGCCAGTATGTCCGATTCACTTGAAATTCGACACACATATCCACAACCGCTAGATCTAAAAAAAAAAGCCTCTCAGACCCCTAAGCTCCGCCTAGAAAAATTTTCCGCCATCTTGAATTTTGTGAAAAACACATTTTTGAGAACTCCTCCTAGACGCTTGGTCCGATTGCTACCAAATTTGCTGTGGGTCATTATCAGATCTCCATCACAAAAATGTATCAAAAGCTTGTTGATATCTTGTTATGATTTTTATTTTTCCGCATTGGGAGCATTTTTGGGGTACTTGCCATGCATGAAAACTCACCAAATTTTGCACACTTGTCAGGTCTGGTGAAAATAGCCATCTGACATAGATTGCATATTTCTGTGTAAAAAAATGGCTCTCTAGCGCCCCCTCAAAGTTGGACCGGCGACGCCCCTCGGCCAGTATGTCCGATTTACTTGAAATTCGACACACATGTCCAGATCCACTAGCTCTACAAAAAAGCCTCTCAGACCCCTAATCTCCGCCTGGAAAAATTTTCCGCCATCTTGAATTTTGTGAAAAACACATTTTTGAGAACTGCTCCTAGACGCTTTGTCCGATTGCTACCAAATTTGCTGTGGATCATTATCAGATCTCCATCACAAAACGTTATCAAAAGATTGCTGATATCTTGTAGCGTTTAGAAGATACGGACCAATGAACTTCTTGGGGCGTGGCTTGTTTATCAATACACATAACTTCTAAACCGTGTATCCTAAAATCACCAGATTTGCAGTATATGTGCACATTGCATGGTGGAACATACCCTGCAATTTTCAGTTCATTCAACCAATAGGGGGCGCTACAGTAATTCACTCAATTTCAGTTTTTTGGTGATTTTTCACGTTTTCAGCCTTTGTATTTGAGCAAACTCCTCCTAAAGAATTCATGCGATCGACTTCAAATTTCGTCAAGATGCTCTTAAGACCTTTGTGATGAAAAGTTATCAAAAGCTAGAGTTTTCATTAAAGAACCTTGACGTGGCGGGGCGGCCATTTTGCCTCATTGGCCGGGAAGAAAGAAGTTGTTATAACTCCAAGGTACATTATCCAATCTGCACGAAATTTCTTATGCATGATGCTACTTCAACCCTTAGCACATTTCAATTGAAAAAAATTAAATAACTCATAGCGCCATCGACTGGCAAAAGGAAATGTTATATTTTGCACTTTTATTTACTCCTCCTAGCCAGTTCATCAGATCAGTCTGAAATTTGGTAAAGATAGCCTCAATATATTGATGATGCATCATCATGAATATTGGGAGTTTTCGTTGAACGCTGTTGCTGTGGCAACCCATCATTCGCCATGAAAAAGTAGGCTGATGGATCAGTGGCTTGCGATGCTCAAAAACTCATGGAACTTTATACATGTGTTCTAGGTAATGGGAGGACATATTTTATATGGGTGTTTGGCTTGGCCGTTTTAAATTGCCTCCATAGCGCCCCCTACAATATTTCAAAAGAGCAGCCCCAGTGCTACGTTTGAGGTACCTGTATGAAACTTGGTAGGATTATGTATCTCAGAGAGACTTACAAATATGTCTCTTAGGACCATGCTCTAAAATGTACCAGAAGTCGGCCATTTTGATTTTTGTGTGATTTTTCAATAGATTTAGGCTTACTTTTAGTCACGATACTTTAACGAACTCCTCCTAGGGACTTTGTCGGATCCACTTCAAATTTGGTCAGTACAGTCTCAAGACGTTTGTGATTAAAAGTTATCAAAAGCTTTACGTTTGATGGAATGACTTAGCCGTAGCGGGCGGCTACTTTGCGTGATTCCCCACCAAAGAAGCTGATGTAACTCATCTGGACTTGTTTCAAACAGTCCCAAACTTCACATGGTTGATAACACTCATGGCCTGAGGATGTCCACAAGCTAATTTTCACTAATACTCACAGCGCCACCTGCTGGCCAAAGTAATTCTGCGTTTTTTGACAACCGGCATCCGATTTACATGACTTTTACACAATGTCGTCTACAGTTGTTATAGAGCAACATAATACATGTTTGTGCATGTTCTGTAGCACCACACAGCGGATACAGGATGCTGTGGACTATTTGCATTGCATCATTTCCTGCGTCACGTGGTCCAAGCAGAAACAAAGCATCGGACTGCTAAGCGCGCTGTCCGACTGTCGCAGACGATCTCGGCCGCATACGTTGGGTTCCGCCGGCACCCCGACGTGCGGGAGGAGGCGAGGGCCCGTTCATCGCTGCTCGCAGCTTTAATTATTATTTAATTTACTCGGTTGAGGGTTCATAGAGCTAAAAAAACAAAAAACAACAGCCTCCAAAATTAACAGAAGACATTAATCCGTTGTTAATTCTAAGTATTACATTTCTGTTATTGCCTCTTTACATTTACAGTTTTTGTCAAAACATCTGGTGCACCTTCTGGTATGTAATATATCAACAAGTGTGACTCAGTGGGGATTTTAGGGTTGGCGTGGGTGCTGACCAGAGATGGGAGGGTGCTGAAACTCAACCTTGTTTGTTTGGAAATGGGTTTCCGTCAGCCGTCAATAATTCATGAGTGTGTGGCTGAGATCATCCTTAGGGATCGTCTTACACCTGAGGGCGGAGTCCTACCTTCATTCACTCAAAAGACAAATGTACAGTGAATGGCTGAAATTGATAACTTTATAATGTGAATGCCCCTTTGGGCAAATTATGTAATATGCAATTGGTTAACTGTACTATAAGGTTCTGATATTTTAGCATGGTGACCCAAACTCGGGCAGCATTGTGAAGGTGAGCAGGTATAGCAGTGAGGGAGGCTACGAGCACAAGAGGCCATGAGGTAGAAGGTAAGCCCTGTAAGATCCCAGAAGACTACTCTGAGTTTACTTTTAATGGGAGGAGGCCCGAGTGCAATAAGAAAGGCTTTGTGGGATCCAACAGCCATAAAGTCACTACACATGCAAGAGAAATCCTGGCTCAGAGCATCTATGCCATGTTGAGCACACACTGAGGTGAGCATGCGTTTATGTTTCTGTGATTTTCATGTTGCTGGCCAGAGGAAAAGAGGATAAAGGTGTTATTTATGATTTATATTCACAATTGTGAATGCGGTTTGGTTTCCATGTGCTTTGTGCATTTGTCTTGAAATGGAAGTGAAGATGGGACCATGTTGAGTGTACCTTTTGCTGGATGGTGGAGTGTTTCTGTTCCATGTCCCTCTTCTCTTTGGCAGCATCCACCACCAGCTGGTCCAACTGCAACAGACAGAACAACTGATAAGTCAAGCTAACCAAACACACATACTTAAATCAAAACAGCAAACACAAACGTTTAAGACGCATCACTCGAGTTGTTGTTTTCAGAAAACCCATTTTCCCAAATTGACACACACACAACATATCTTCCAATATGAATCAAGATGTTTTGCTTTGCTGCCTACATGTTTACATTCTTCCTACAGGCCAAATATGAACAAGTCACATTCTTTCTTTTGATTTATCTTGCCATACAATTAGAGAGAAAGCAGCGAGTGAGTGTGAAAGTCATACAATCTCACGCTGGGCCATTAAAATGAAAACACTCTTTCGACTGCGCTTGGAAGGTGAATGCAAGCGTGTGTGTGCACAGAAGCTTTCCTTTCTATTCTTGAAAGCATTACCGAATCCAGCAAATAAACAACTTTTCCACTGGCCGCATCGAGACAGGACAGGCCTTCTCTCTCTAAACAAGATGGGCCGTGCTGTGGGGGCTTCGTCATGTGTGAAATTGGATGGGGGTTGATTGATTCTCCTCGTCCCGAGTAACCATCACGTGTAGACAACAAATACAAAGGATCTTTTGAGCAGAGAAGAAAGCAAGAAAATAAAAAGACTTTAATGAAGTGCTGGAGGTCATAGGGTAATGCCGAAAATGTGTTATTTTACCTAAGAGCAGTGAGATTGGACTGTGTGCTTTTTGATAGTCTGTGACCGCAATCTGACCTAAATCATTGTGTCTCAAGCTTCAAACAGAGGGATCAGTATCTGCGTATCACACAGAGAACGGCATGTTTACTACAGATTAGCTGTGTTCATCACCAGGTTTTAATGCCTGCTGTGGCTTCACAGACCCCAGTTTCTGTACCACAACTTCAAACTAAATGATAATTCATACTAACGGGTTACAGAGAAGTCAGCGTGCCAGATGAGATAAAAGAGAGCGGAACCACTTTACTTCCTTTCTTGAAAAAACAACATTCTATGTATTCTGTATAACTTTGTTTTCTTTCACTAAATATATTACTTTTGGGGAAAATATGACAAAAGAAGCTGCGACCCAATTATTTCAGAGAAGACAGCGTTTGAGGCAGCCGGATCTTTTGTTTTGTTTGGAGAGGAAATGGGTGGACGGCAGAGCGGCAGGCTGATAACATCAGATGGGAAATGTTTTCCTCTGTCGCACCATAACTAGTCCGGTCCAGTTCATGCTGTCTATCTGCTTCTATATGTATCTACAAAGACAGGTGTGTGTTTCCATCTCCCCATATTTTTGTGAAAGACTCACCTTACCTTTCACATCTTATCTCTCTTATTATGCAAGACGCCAGTCTCCTACCGACCACACACTGAAACATTTGGGTCACTCGGACTTCTGCTCAGATCCGTCTTAACATGTAACACTGTGATGACAAGCTGCATGATTCACGGAAAAAAGATACAAAACATCCTGCTGAATGAATATATGCACTCAACACATGTTCAATCCTGAGGCTTTGTGTCATGGAACGATGCAATCAGCAGAATATCTTATATTTAGAAGCTGTTTCCAAAGGCAAGGGTGGAAAAAGTGTCATCTTTGACATGAATCATAAAGTGGTCATTCAAACACATTGGAAAAGTAACTTCAGCTGTCTTAGTTTATATGATGAACAAGGAATTTGATCTCAGATGATGTTTCCATGTGTCTTATAATGCCCCTTCTGTGTCATTTATTGAGCTTTGTCTATATACCAGCTCAGTAACTCATTACCAAGCAACCACAAGAACACTACTGTAACAGTTCCTCAGTTTTCTGCAAAAAACACATTCTTATCTTTATTTTTATAATAATTCCAACAACCAGTCTTCTGTTCCCAAGCAAAAACACTGGCAGCAATCTCATGAAAGACAACTAAATGCCTATAATGTAGTGTATATTTCTGTAACCAGCTTTATTTGTTTAACTTCACTTCTATCATTTCCTCTCACCAAACTTTACAGAATATATGAAGACCAAAGTGTACGAGCATTTTGTGGGTCTGTATTGTTGATTTTCCCCACCCTTGATCTCTTTCTCATTGGCTACAGGCAATCGAGTCATATTATCAGACCTGTTGACAGCTCCTCCACACCTCCCTGCACAGCCTCTCCACCTTCTTCAGCTTCATGATGGAGAGAAGAAAAGAAATAATCCACAATCCTCTTCGTCACGGCTTCCCACAGCTCGGCCTCTGATCTTCCTCTCCTTTTAGTTTTGCACTGTTCCAAATTCCCTGCGACAGGCTTAGGATCCACACAGCACCGTTATACTTCTGTAACCGACCCTCTAGCTCTCTTCTCCTCCCTTTCCAGGACCGGATTTCTAAAAACAGTCTTTTGCACTTCTCTCCCTCTCTCCTCACACAATCCTTGCTGTCTTTTTGAGTGTTGAAGGCTTACAGTCCATGCCTTTCCATTCTACTTCAATCACTTTTTGCTTTGAGAAGATTACATTTCACCTCTTATCCCTTCCTATAATCTGCTTTTCAAAGTGGGTCCTCTGTTCCCCCTTCTCTTTTCTCGGCACTCTTTGGTTCTCTCTGGAAAACAGTGTTTGGTTCATTTGCCTTCTTTTTTTCTTGGTTAAAACATCATAAAAACATGTTTACACGCCACACTTTTCTCTTAAGAATTGTCTACTCTTCTGCTCCCCACTGTGACTCCTTCCTTCCTCGGTCCTGCACCCAATTTTGAGAAATATCCTTCTCTTATTCGGCTCTTCTACTGCTCCAGTCTCAGAGTTTATAATCCACAAGCTTCAGCATCAATCTCAGGTTTCTATGCTGTGTTCACTCAGCTGATAGTCAGTGAGTCCGGCTGTGGGAAAACCTTTTTTCCAGCCCTCTGGCTGCTTTCTTCCTCATTCCTGCGTACTGTAACAGCAGCTCCACTGTGATAATCATCTTAAAGTCACAATTGGGCCATCCTCTGGCTCAGAGGGAAGGCTCTGTTTATCAGAGGATGCACACAGACACAGACACACACAGACACACACACACACACACACACACACACACACACACACACACACACACACACACACAGAGCTGAAATATCAATTGACATGAAGATAGCTTTAAACACACACACACACTGAGAGGATAGGAGCACAAACACAAAGAGAGAGGTCGTCTGCTGCCCCCTAATCATCGAGGTGTAAACCCACGACCAAATGTTTCATTTCAGAGTCCCTGAAACAAGCTCTACATGAGCCCCTGAACAAGAAAGCTCTCTAGGTAATCAAACAACATTGTCTTTGGGTACGTAGTAAAAAAAGTTTACCCATGACAGTGCACTGGTGTGTAAACTTAGCTAACATGTATTCCACTACTCTGTATAGACTAATGTTTAGATTAATGTTTATTTATGTTGCAAGAGTTTACACTGTATGTTCTATCAACATTGCACATGTTTCCCAGGGCTAGTTTAGTGTTTATTTTTACACAAGTATTAAATTCAAATTAAAGGAAGGAAGTGAAACAACTTGGGAGACATCCAACTTAATTTCTTAGCTGACAAAGTTAAGGCAGAATTCAATACTTTCTGATGACACACTAATGTAATAGCATTAGATATACGTTTGAAAAATGTAATAAAACATCTTTCTAAGTGGTTCAGATATGTAATAACATTTATTTGTTGATTTAAAAATGATTAAATCAACAAAAACTCATTACCTCGCTTCATATGGGACGTAACAATGTTGACTAAAAAGTAAATATGAATAAGAACATTTCAATTTTTAAATAATCACTCATTATTGTTTGTACCATTTATGATGTGACTGTAAAGTTTTACATACTGTAACATATTAAGTTCCTTTTTTATGAAATTGTGATTGTTTGTCACGATGAGTTGCTGAAGCTTTGTGTTTATGTGACTGTCAAACATCTGAATGTACAGAGATGCGTCGCTGTACCTGTCCTCCAAGCTGCTTCATCAGAGGTTGTAGTTCACTGAAGAGGTCATAGCCTTGGTGGAAGAACGTCAGGTGGGCGTACATGAAGGACAACATCTGTGGAGAAGACGGTGAATATTCAGAGAGCAAGTGGGGCTGCCGCACAGATCATTTCACGTGAAAGAAAATTGTACTTACTGATTTCAGAATTTCCGATCTTCTCTTTGATTGTAGCACATTGATCTGTAATGAACAAAGACAAACAGTGAGAAGTAGGAAGAACAAACTAAACTAAATCTACTGTGGCAATATGTGAGATATATCTGAGACGGAAATAATGAAAGGACAAAAGAACATAAGACAGAAGGGGAACTGAGGTAAGAACAAAAAGAACTTCTTAAGAAAAGAACAAATTAAAGAAAGTAGACAAGCGTGAAATTAGTTGAACTGAAGCAGAAAAATCACCCCAAGCATTACTGGACAGCAGTTCTTCCTAACGACACCAGGAGGAGCTCCGTGTCTCATGTTCAACTCAGTCTCACCTAGAATCTACACTGTCCTGCTGCATTCATTGTAGCCTCCTGTTTCGGTTTCTTTTTCTGCTTGCTTGCGTGTGCGCGTGTATGCGTTTGCAGCAGACCCCTCTTCATCTACAGCCTAATCCACACTGTGCTGCTCACCTGGCCTGGGAAGTTATTTTAGGTTAATTTTACAGAGTAGAGATTCATTATAACAGGTTGTAAATACGGTCAAGCTGGCAGCCTTCAATGTGACTGTGCGACAGTAGACTCACTGACTGGGCGTCGTGCATTCGACTACTTAAAAAGGCGAGGGAGCTTCTGTATGAATTTCAACACTCTGCCTCATGCTTATGTCCTGAAAGCAGGGACATCAAACATTTGATTCCACTGAAGAACACAAGTTCAAATCCCTGTTGTGGCTGTACGTTGTGAGTCCCTTTTCCTTAGCAACACCAACCACACTTTGTGTTTATACACAGATGTAACTCCCCACCCAGGGGAGGAAGCTTATTTTTCCATCTCCTAGCCACAGCGGCTGATGCATCACATCTTTTACAAGCCCCCTCCTTCTCTCGATTACAGTCAATTAGTAGTTTTGAATCAAGTGGCAGCTATGAGCGGTATCATGGTGTCAACAAACGCAACTGCCACGTGCAAAGTTTATGAGCATTATGTTGGTAATTGGTTGGTAAGTTGTGGTAAAAGGATTTGGGCTTAATTAGTCACTATTGAGGCAGGGGAAATGTCAGGTCTGTTAAGTTTATCTCTACAAACTGTGCTTCTGCTTTTACTGGTTTGTATGTCAGAGTAGACAAGCAACATCTACATGAAGTCAGATGGATGGATCATCTGTTTCTCACATCATACATTACATTTACATGTTGTTTTTCTAGGCTTGACCAACATTCAATAAAGCAAACCAACAGAGTAAAGTTCAGTATTTTTATGATCTAGCTCTACGTGGCACAACAGGGTAAAAGAGAAGCGCTACATTCTTAAAATGTCATGAATGCAAGTCTGGCTTACAACTCTCTCATATATTTTCCTCTCCCTCTACCATCTTGCATGTCACTGTAAACTGTGCACTATATAATTAAGCAAAAATGCCACAAAAACAATCTATAAACAACAAAAAATAAAGCTAGAATCCATCGGAAATGTTTCCTACAACCAAAGCTGCAGAAGATAGCAACATTGTAAAAGTGCTGACAGCGCTACCCGAATGAGAACTTTAAAAGGAGACTCATTTACTTCAGCTGTGCAAGCTCTTGGGTGCATAGATTTCCTATAAGCAGACTAAGAGGCAAGACAGAAAAAAACTAATTTCTCACTGCCAGGCATCATTTTATGAGAGAGTGATTATGCAGTGGGCCACTGGAGCAGACTGCCAAACCTATTTTGAAACCTGCTTTGTGGTTTCTTTTCAAAATCTAATTCTGGAGCGAACTGTGCCCGTACAGCATTGTCTGTTTCTTTTGGAGTGAGATTCAATAACAGGGCTGGCAGCTGCCTTATCAGAAAGCATGAAGCATTCATCAGTGCTTCTGTGGCCACGAGGAGAGACCGACTGTATTCAATGACACATCTGTTTGGCTTTGACAGAAAAAAAAAGATCTACCAGATGTTAACAGATGCATAAGAAGAAGGAACATATTTGCAGAAAAGGGGATCTGCAGTGTTTGATTTAATTCATTTCGATACCAGTTGTTTTTCTTCCAATGTTCAATTTGTAGCAGCATTCTTCAAGTACTGTTAGACCGGAGAGGTTTTTATGATGAATTAAAACAATCTTTTCAGTTGGTTTCTAATATACGTTCTCCTTCTGCTGCTTGTTCTATATTCATCTTACCTAAAAATATGAATCATTTCTCCACCATAGCGCGTCATCAAGTATGATGGCTCACTGGCCACACAAACATTTTGTTACTGACCAAAATGACTGAAATAACGACAGATCTATAATTTTTCATCAGTCTAGGGAGCTGGGTTGAGGCCTAATGTGAAAATGCATATTAACTCCTTAATCGGATTAATTATAAACATCAGAAGACAGCAGTATTTTATTAATTTTAGTTGTGCATGTAACAGGCATGAAAAAAAGAAGAAGAAAAGGAAATCAAAAACGACTTCTTCTTCTTCTTCTGCGGCTATTTCTGTTGACACTGATCCAACAAATGCAACTGCTGCTCACTGTGTCCTGCTTATTAATCTGCTTCTACCTTCTTCGTCTTTTTGCCAAAATCAACTCTGATGAGGTAAACTGGAACATGTGGATGAGCTTGGGTATTTCACTTTGAATGCAACTGACTCAAACACAGCTGCTGTTCATTCCTCTCTGTGCCACATCAGCATATTTTAAAAGCTGCATGTCCACATTCTCTATTACTGTATCACTTTAGAGAACCGAATGTATTTTTTCATGTAAAATGTGGATTGAAATGAGGCTCAACAGGAAATAAATTCAATGATCACAGCATGTATTGAAATACACTGGACCGGGCTTTTCTCTCATTTCTCACACACTTTAATTGCACGTATAGTTTTGGTGTACCTGTAAAACGTAGTCGAGGACGATGTGTCGGAAGCACTTGCGTGTGGCCGTGAGGATGTTGGTGGCCTCCTCCACCTCGTGCTGCTTGTTGCGGGGAGCCTGGGCGTTCTTGATCAGCGCGCCCTCCTTTTCCTCGCTGACTTTGTCAAATTGCTTCTTGGCTTCCTTGAACTTACGTATGTCACTGACAAAGGAAGGGAGGAGACAGAGGTTCATTAAGACAAACACATAAAGTGAACTGAATATATTGTACAAGTATCTCTTAGCATGAAAGAGGGCGCAAATGGGGAAATCAAATTCAGGAAAATAATCTGCTGTTAATTAAATCTAAGATACTAAATGATTTGTTTGGATTTGAGAATAAAGGTTTTACAAATTAGTTTTTCGCTGTTGATCTATAATCTGAGGTGGAAATACTCTTAGTTGCTGCACCAAAATATTTAAAGTATTATAACAGCATGTTCAAACAATTATGGGATCAAGCTTAAGGGGTTTGACAAACTCTATGACCCGAGGTCAAATAGGACATGTCCCTTTGTTGTCAACAATGTTGTGAGGGGAAAGGTGAAATGTCAAAGGAAGCCAAGTTATCTCTGGATATGAAGCAACACAGCCATGGTCAGGCAACAGGAACACGCAGCGGTTAAAGGTGATTTCATGAATCTAGGTCAGGGGGAAATCCAATAAGGTTAAAAAAAATAATGACTTTGTAAATTACTTGATCCAGGTCTTGTGTCTCCGTAACTAAGGGTTGAACCACTTGTTCAGGACAAAGTGCTCAAACTCTTTGGTGAGATTAGTGTTTGAGTGTAGGAAGGTAGTGAGTAATAATGATGGTTCCCAGCCTTCTCTGAGAAGCATGGCTGATGATGTGGGTGTTAAGCCTCGGTGTGCCAGAGGCAAAAGCTGCTAATCCTTATAATGAAATAATGCAGAAGGCCCCAATGCTTCCTACAAGCAGTCTGGAATTCCGTGCTGTATTAGGAGACTTTAAACCGGGTGATATGAATAGAAAATATTGTCCTGTATACTAATAACTTTGTCCTTACATGCACTGCCTGGATCATCAGTCAATTTGATACATCCAGTGTCTACTTTATATTCATAATATTCAAGAGACGGCTTTCTGTATTCAAAATCTGCTACACTTTTCCTCCAGCATGAATTTGAAGTACAAGTAAGTTCACCTCATATATGTCCAGTGTTCCCCTTTAAGTTGATCTGGATACAGTCATGAGTAAAAATCTAAATGTGCTGTAGCTCGTTCTCAAACAGAGATGAGACAAAAAAGTAAAATTAGGCCATTCTTCAAAAGCACAAATTGCCCACAGATATAACCAGCTTCGTTATCCATCTTTATCCAATTAATACTCACTCTTTGACAAATGTTTGAAGCTGGGTCTTGATTGATCTCTGGGCCTGATCGAATAATATCTGTGAAGAAAGAGGGAAAGAAAGAACAACTCAGGCATTTTACATTCTTGAGACACTTCTCTAAGCAGAAAGCAGCAAAAAGCTGATACATGTATTCACAAGTCAGCATCGGGCACCTCTGTTTCGGAGGATTTTTGTTAACAAGAGTGCAATTAGAAAGCTAAATTTACACAAACAACCAGACTTTGTAAACTCCTCTCATAAAGACGTAAACACGAGAATTGACGTGATTTGCTTATTTTTGGTACCGAGTCATACTCTCATTAACCTGCATGCTTCTTAGAAAATGAGCTACCAAGCTAAAGGCCGAACAAACACATGAATCTCTAAATAGGGCTTCGTGTGATTTCATGGCCAGACGAGACAATATGAGCAGTGTGGCCGGGAGAGGCTACCAGTGACAAACAGTTTGAGTACTGTGTTTGAGTGGATCATGTGCTGAAAGATCGCTGAGTGGCAAAAAACAATCTGACAGTCAGCTGACGTGACCAAAGTCTCCACTATTGAGTCATAGTCGCAGGCCTGCTCTGTGGTTCCTGGAGGCTTTTAGGGGTCTAGTCAAGGAAGCTAATAAGTGGATTTGGTGAGGAAAGACTCCGCTGTTGAATCATGGTAGACTGCCCACCGCAGCTTTTTGGGATTCTAGTTAAGTAGACATAGAGTATCTCATTTAAACTGGGAATATTACAGTCAGGCTTCAAGGTGGAGCTTAGACTGCCTGTAGAACAGCCACATGCTTAATGCTCATTTAATGTCTTTTTATTAATCAATTAACTGTTTGCTCTGTAAATTGTCAACAAAAAAAAATAGCAGCAATAACAGCAGCTGTAATAGTATCAATCAGGGAGGTGCAGAATAGGTATTTAACACTTTAATGGCGGCTTCATTAATGTTAACAGCTACAGCAGTAAAGTCAAAATGTCTTCCACAAATAAAGCCTTTTAATCGATGTCTGACATTCGACATTCAAGTTGTTCAAATTCTTGATCAAAACAAATCATTTTAGGAATGCACATTTGGTGCAGAGGTTACGTTCCCATCCACAACGACAATGATTGTAAATGTTCAATTCCCAGTAGCAAATTCCCACGGCTCTGTTTGTTCTAACAAACATGTCGCAGACAGCGTGATGCTGGCTGGGAACTCACTCTGAACATGTTATGCGGAGCTAATAGAAACACGACATGACAGGGGAGATCACGCAATACAACTTTACTGTAGAACAAAAGCCTCTAGCTCGCCCTGTGCCTCCTTAATGAGAGGACATTTCTGAATGGCACTTCCATTCCTGCCAGAGACTGACAACCGAGGACGCTAACAAGGGCACTCTGGGGAAAAACACCTAATCAAATCAGTTCTTCAGGGCTCCTTGGAGAGTTTGGTCCATGTCTAGTGGTTGGAAGTGGAGAACATTAGGTGGTCATGTCAAGCCAAACGCACACTTATATTACTCTGACGAATGGTTCTTCTTGTAGTTCAGCTGTCTCCAGGGTGCCAGCCACATTGTAAAGTGCCTTTAACCTACTTTATATTCCTCTGTTCCACAAAAGGCGGTATTGCTAGTTGCAGCTGTAATATCATCAGGTAGGGAGGTGCATAGCAGTTATTTTTAACAGGATGTCGACCACATCGTAAAAAGATTGACCGTGACCAAGTTCACCTCAGTAGTGCATGATTTATTCCAACAGATTCCACAACATGGGAGGCAGGGAATGAGTTTTATGAGACAGGAAAACCCTCTCTCACTTTACCATGGACTTTATATGCTGGGAGAAGAAGTAACTTTTGAGGATTTTTATGGCAAGAAATCCCAAAGCGGGGGGGTTTAGGCATCTGACCCAAAAGGTTTCCCTTTAACCGCTTTTTATAGAGAATTATGTCTGCAAATCCAACCTGGTAGCTGCGTGTTATAGACGCTTTCTTATCAGTTGAAAGGTAATGTCTTGCTCAAGGACACCCGAACATTATTGCTAAACCTCTGTAAAGTATTTCTCTTTACTCTCTCTCTTGTAGTCTGCTGCTGTAAATAAATAAAAACTCTGACAGTCAGAGAGCTGTTCCAGACTGTCGGCCCAGCTGAGTTTTTTCATCACCCAGCCGTAGCGATGGGAAAAAGAAATAATGAGAATATATATCGAGTTTCACATGGCAGTGATAGCATACCGTGTGATAGTTGATCATCTCCTGCAGGCTCTCGGCAAATTTTGTGAGACTGGACTGTGGAGAGAAAAGAACAGAGGGAGAACATCACCATATATTCTTATAACTATAACACATAAACAAAGTCAACAAATAAAACAAGGCCTGTATTAAAACAAAATAAGATGCAATACTCTACACAGAAACTGTGGTCTTTTTGGAGACACAATAACATGCTGGGAAAAAAATCTTTTGGCTAAGTTACTCCCTTCAAATACATGCAGTGGCTGAACTTCAAACCCAAAGGAGAGGCATTGAGGGAACTAGAGACAAAAGGCAGAGAGGAAGTGCTTGCCTCGCAAACTTCATGTGAGAAAACAAAACATCTGACCTCGACAAGACCCAGTGGACAGTGCAAGGTTTCACCATTTTTTTATTTAGATATAGTATGGTAATGTCATGGGAGGATGAAAACATGTTGCTCAAAAGAGACAAGAAGAAGGAAGTGCATGCTAACAGAGAGGAAATACATTCCTCTTTATGACTGGGAACTAGGAATAAGTCAGCCATGGTTTTACACTGTGCTGATTTTAACTACACTACTAGTTTGTTTTTTTTACTATTATTGAACAACTTAAAATCATATTAAATATATAATAATTGTACAAAATGTCAAAAGAGGCTTGCCTCTATAAAGACCAAAAAGAAAAAGAAAACAATGTAATAGAACTAATGTTGGTTGTTTTTTGTTTACCTCGATGACCTCATCTTTGGTGGACTGCTGGGCTAGCTCCCGGATCCCGGTCACAAACTGCTTGTTGGCTGCATTGTAGGCTTTCCCAGCATCTATCATCCCAATGCACAACTTCACCAACTAGAGAGAGAACGAGAACGAGGCAAATGCTTAGGGGTAAAAAAGAGAAAAATACAGAAATGCAGTAACAGGCACAAGTGGAGAGAAGATGATAAAACCAGAAACCGTGTGGGTCATCTCTTCAGGACATTCTCTCTAATTAACAACATTTGAAGCTTGCTGCTAAAAATGGATTCAGAAATTGTACATTTGCTGGAACGTGTTGCTGCAGAGCGAAAGGCCAACACTGATGCTTAGTCCGCTTCTTGGTAATTAACAACAGGCACTTCTTCCCCCTCTGACTCATCGGGGGCAAAGATGATTCCAGGTTATGTAAACTCACAACAAATGCTAGCCGCTCTCCATCCACTCCTACACAGGAGACGACACAGAGCCTGAGTGTGCCTCTGCAGCAAAGGCAAACATGCTAATTGTAAGCAGTTTCCTAGATTACCGAGTTATTAATACATTCAAAAACTGATAGAATAGAAAATGATTGTTTCTACTTCAAAACCTTATTTAAACAATTGACATTTTGCAGCAAAATTCAAGTAAATTGGGACTAGTAAGACACAAACTAGTCATTTGAGTCCTAAGTTATATTAAACTAATCTAAATAATGCGGGTGGATGATAATCCTTAACAAACATGCTAATACCCCCCCCACTCACACTAATCATCATAATGTGTGTTTCTTAAGGGATCTCCTTTATATAAGAGTTGTATTGTGTCTTTCTTTTTGTCTGTCTGCCTCTAAAATATTCATACAGTTGAATCCGGACTTTTCTAAAACAGTTTCAACAAAAACTGAACATTTCAACGTCATGAAGGTTTGATTTACGTTTTAATTTTCCCCTTTTATGAGTTTCCAAATTAAAAGGAACTGTGAACACCATAAGGGATGCTTTCATTACAAAGAAAATGAATCACAGGTCAATCATATCTGACCTCAACCCAAACTGTAAGAACATCCGAAGCCTCGGTTAAAGACAACAGCTAACTACTGTTACAGACTCCATTCTGGTTTTATGAGCTGATATACTATTGGCTCGGTTGAAAGTCTGTTTACTTTTGGCTATATGGTTGTGTATGTACATGTCTGGCAGGAAGGAAGCTCAAAGGAAAAGTTGAACTCTGGTCTCTTCAGCCCCTTTCCACTCGACCCGGACCATTAACACGTGTCCCCACTCAGGCATGCATGCACGCGCGCGCGCGCACACGCACGCACACACACACACACACACACACACACACACACACACACACACACACACACACACACACACACACACACACACACACACACCCTTAAGCACATAGAAACCCTTAAGCACACAGACACACACACACACACACACACACACACCCTTAAGCACACAGAAACACCCGCTCTCCAGCAGATCCTTCCTCTCGCAAGCAAGGGGAAGTGAGGCCGGGGCTAAGTCACAGAGGAGGGTGGGACTCTGTAAGACTTGAAGTCCAGAAACAATGAACTGGGATCTTCCCAGCTCGAGGTCTCGCCCTCAGCTGGTGAACATACTCTCAGCTCTGGGGGGGATCCATCGGGAAGAGGGATACAACTTCTGATTAAAACTAGTTTGTTCAGAATGTCTGAGGTGACTAGTGTTCATGTCAAGCAAATCAAACGATAGATGGCAAACAAAAGTTAATCATCCGTACCGTCATACTATGCGTTACAAATACTGTTGCCAGAACAGATTCAGTCACCATTTCTATGATTTTAATAAATCATAAATGGCATTGTTAGCAAAAAAGATGATTAAAGTGTTATAACCCGGCTCAAAGGCTGCAACATAAACGGGAGACCAGACGAGTTAAAAGTAATAAATAAGCACATTTATTCAAAGAATACATAAACTAAACTAAACAAACATGGAGAGTCAGTAGTAAATAAATAATATATAAAAAATAAAGTGAATTAATCAGGCACAGATAATCCAAGTCTGTCAGGATGTTTAGGAATCATAGAAGCGCATACTGTACTAAAGGGTGTGTTCCTTCATATACTTCATACACACCCACATATTTCATTAAAGTGAAAGCGAGGTGCACAGTGTCTATGTTAGAGTCCTATTTAAAGGTCGGGGATATACTGGGGACAGTTCGCACGTTGGAACAAATGAATAACTCAGCGATGTTTTTCATGGGTGGTACTCACTTTGTCGAGCTTGGACTCCAGCTCACACACATCCCCCTCCACTTCCTCTATGGTCGCTCTGTGGGGAAAGGGAAAAAAAAGCATTTGAAATCAAATGTGACAGTGACTCAATACTATCAACTTCACCGACACTGCGAGGCATTCATATGCTCGATGGTGAATGGAAGACAAAAGACACTGCAAGGGAATCCTTAAAGAACATGAAGTCGCTCTGTTCCACTTTGGTTTTCAGTCCTTGCTACGTTTCTACCATTTTCACATACACATGTCCTGCTGTTCACTGTACACAGACTCTATATTAGAAGTGGACGTAGTCACCATGACATCATCTGTTGGTTTGTGGACTGCTGTTTTGAAGCCCCGAGTTTGGCATTTGGCCGTCATCAGCTATGTTTTTGGTAGTCGAATTTAGTTTTTTTGCAACCAGAAGCTGTTCGAGCCAAGTACAAGCGAATTCGGAATATGATTTTTTTGTGCACAAAAACGGTTGCAATTAACTTGAATGATGAACTGAAAACACACTGTGAAAGGGTTAATGTTGTAAGACGCTTTATCGTCTATTTTACTCTAAATGGGACCTTAATTTACAAAATGAACACCCCGCTGTATTGAAGAAGACTAGGATGAAGTTTTAGAACACTGTAACTATCCACGATCATATCTAGATTATTGCACCAGATTTATGTGATCATGCCGTAATATTATGGGAAAAATATTTGCCTGACTGTTATGCCCTATATCAACATCTTAACCATTTAAATACAGGGGGCACTTCAAGTTAAATGTAACAATTAAATTTCACCAAAAAGCCCATTTTCTACAATTACAGCCTCTGAAAACTACAATACAAGATATTATACACTTCTACGGTGTACTGACACAACCATGCACAGAAACACACACACACACACACCATTAGAGGCAGCCAAACTGAGAGCTGCCATTTTGGGTAATGCCACAGGGCTTTGAGTCGGGTCTGGCAGTCTGCCCCTTAAAATGTGACGGAGCACAGCTCGGTTCTCCACAGGATCAACAGCCTACGAGTGAGCGAGCGCCACGACGGGGGAAGAAGAAGAAGCGATCGTCACAGGCTGGGTGAATTAATCATTTTTGATAATAATCTATGCAGCTAAACGTGTTACCATGTGACCTTACTCCACCTTTCAGTGCTCAAGGAAAATAATATTCTGTGCCACAATCACACTCGTCAACTGATGATTTAGTTTTTAGGTTTATTATGCTGTTGCCCTCCGTGTAAATCACTGGATATAGAGTGTTAATTAACACTTAAATGTAAATGTTATTGTTTTTATTTGAGGGAAAACACAAGATATAATGCAGGACTGTGAGAGTGTGTGTGTGTGTGTGTGTGTGTGTGTGTGTCGTATATAAGGGATTAACAGAGAGACCCGGCAGTAACAGCGGGGGGCATTCCCCAAAACCCCTCCAGCTGTTTGTTCTTCCGTATGGTGTCACACTGACAGCTGCCAACATCTGGTCACTGTCAGGGGAAAAACAAGAGGCTGACTGAGCTAGCTCAGTGCTTTCAACGAAAGGTACTGGAATCAAGGATTCCCGTGTACATGTACACAATATTTTTTACTGTATAAGGGTTAGAGTTAGGGGTTAGTCCAGCTGTATAATTGTCTTTATCCTTCAATGCATACCTTCTGATCTTGGAGGTTGTTGTCTTTTTAAGAAGAAGGCCGTAATGTAAAGTACTGCTCGAGATCAGTCAGATCAGATGAGATCAGTTTTTGTCATATTAACATGCGTGCTTCATAAGCAAGTAACAAGGCTGTGCAACCTTCAAACATCTGGATACCCTCCTTCTCCAGAACATAACTGCTTCAAGTAAAGACTGAGCACAAGCACATAGAGGTCTCTACACGAAGGAACACCAATGTTTGATGAAACCAAGATAAATATCAGGCAGAATGCTGATGTTGGTGAAAAGCCAAGTATCCTTAAGTCCATGACCAGGAATCTGAGCTCAAAACCTGCTGCCTGGTTAATTGCTGGTTACCATGGTTGAAATGGATCCATTATGATGTCCACATGCTGGCTATGCTACCAGGAGAAGGAAAGAACTTGGTTTTGCAGCTAAGTGCAGGTTAAATAATCAGTAAAGCATGCACAGAAAGCGACTCACTAAGCAAGTTAAAAATGAGGGCATGCCAGAACCAAGCCTGCAGAAACAGACATGCTCATTTCGGTCAAATATGTTTCATGCTGGTCCCTTAGGTGATACACTGCATAAAAGGATGCACTGCATGACAAAAATAACTTTACTTTACTTTACTCTGATTAATATATACAAACGTAAACTTGAATACCATGCAGTTTATTCAATGCATTATATCTTCTGTGCGTTATAATGCAACAAACCGGGTTTACAAGAAATGCTTGCAACTGTGCGTCACCGAGCATCAGTGTAGAGTTAGGACATTCTGTTAACCCAAACACAGGGGAATGAACTGAAAGCTTAAGTAGATACGGAGGGGCAAAAGGGGGTCAGAAGCAATAAAGAGCTTGCCTCTTTTATAGAGACATTAATCCTGGTCATAAGCTAAAGAACATGGTACAGGCCCGGTTTGCCTTTGTCAGTCGCTACAGGCAAAGTCCATTTCGTTGATGAATCACCCAGATGAGGACCGTTCTGGTGAAGGGCTCTAGTGTCTGAGGATTTGGCCCATTCTTAAATACATCTACATACACTGGGCATGTTGCTGGTATGAATACAGTAGTGACAGTGTAGTAAGTGCTAGCTGCAGTCCATGGTTTGGCCAATATTACCAGCAACCAGAGGACGGCCAAAGCTTTCACAGAGCAGCCAAGAACCAGATTTGTCTTCCCTGGAAGATTTGGGTGTGATCTTAAGAAAAGATAATTGCATATGAAGGATGTGTAGGGATAACTGATATTATCGCTACACAAAAGCCACACAAAATATCTTCAATAATCAATCAAATAAAAGCTCTATGATTGAGGAATTGAAGCATGGGCACGATGCAATCCGATGAAATTATCAATATATATAAAAATACATGCTGTAAGCAGATTCTGTAAGATTTAAAATCTAGGAATACTCTGTATTCCCTCGACAACGCCCGTCGCTTCGTCTTTGATGAAAGCACTTGACCTTAGTTGCTCAGGTAGAGCTGCTCGGGGGCAAACAACAGCTCCCAGATCTGAATGTGTAAAACTGAATGAATGGAAGGCAGGATGGCCCAGAAAAGTTTAGGCACACTCAGCCATCTTTCCCTGGAAAATCAACCTCATGGTTTAGGAAAATTTGCCTTGGAAATCTCAAATCTCAATCCTGTGTCAGTCAGTCACTCTCTAGCTTTCTGTGCGATCACGAGAACATGACCACGTCCTTCTAATCTTGTAACTTGAGCCTGCAGGGTGAACTTGTGAAAGTGCTGACAGAGGATAAGAACAGGAGGGGCCCCGGCAGCAGGAGGGGCCACCGGCAGAACGAAAATCTGGGCCATTGCCTCACAGCTCTGACCTTGGAGTGCGTCCAGCATGAGTGTGGATAACGAGCAGCAGAAGAAAGCTGGAGAGAACGGGACACACAGGCTAGGAGTCTGGTAGGGTTGTGAGCATCAGTGTGAAAAATTAATAGTCTGAATCGTCCCATTTGGGGGTCACACAATTCATTTAAAATGTCTCTCCATTTATTTTGAAAAAGGTAAACACTGATGAAATTTCAAAGAATAATGGCGGCATTGCATGGCCTTCCTCCAGGACTGAACATAGAGCAAGTGGGACACTTCTTTATGGCTAGAGTACGTCAGTAGTTTATTATACCTAGCTTTCAGGCATACGGCAGTTATGAGAACACCAAAGTACACAGATAACACCACGGCAACTGCATATTGAACTGAGCCCTGTGATCTGCTGCCCAGGTTTATGAACTATAAATCTCTTAGTATAAAATGTATTATGTAAATGCTGTTACCCAAAAAAGAATTGGCAATCTACCCACCAAGTGACACAGAGCTAAAAGGGTCCTTCAGTCATTGCACAAGGAAGCACATATAAAAAGGAAATCAAATGGTTTAAATCTCTTAATTCCAAATTCTCAAAGTATTATAATGAAGAGTGTGAACTACAGAATAGGGTTTTATGGTCAGCTCTGACAGTGCAACTAAATATTTAAGTGAGACACATTAGTGAGAATAAATCTGTGTTGCTATATTATAAACAGAGTAATGGATGAGCAACAGCATGGCAGGTTGTAAACATTACAAACTAAATCTTAACTACATTGGTGACCTCTTTGTTTCCTAGAAAATACAGATAAATGTCCACATTCTCAATATAGTGATGCAGCGTTGTCTCAACACTGCATCATGGCGTCAATAGGTTTGCATCTCTCAGCAGCACTCGTTGTGTGATGAAGCACACAGGGTGATGCAGGTATTCTGCTCTCAGTGCAAAGAGCTGCTGGCCAAACATCTCATACAGTTGTGGTCAAAAGTTTACATACACTTGTAAAGAACATAATGTCATGGCTCTCTTGAGTTTCCAGTTATTTCTACAACTCTGATTTTTCTCTGATAGAGTGATTGGAACAGATACTTCTTTGTCACAAAAAACATTCATGAAGTTTGGTTCTTTCATAACTTTATTATGGGTTAACAGAAAAAGTGACAAAATCTGCTGGGTCAAAAATATACATACAGCAACATGAATTAGCAATTTTGGTGACGTAGAAAGTTGTGTCAATGAGCAAGCTATCACCTGCTGCTGAGAGAAAATTGGTCAGGAGGGTGAAGAGTCAACCGAGAACCACCAAAAAGCAGATCTGCCAAGAATTAGAAGCTGCTGGAACACAGGTGTCAGTGTCCACAGTCAAGCGTGTTTTGCATCTCCATGGACTGAGAGGCTGCCGTGCAAGAAGGAAGCCCTTGCTCCAAAAGCGGCACCTTAAGGCTCGACTGAAGTTTGCTGCTGATCACGTGGACAAAGATAAGACCTTGTGGAGGAAAGTTCTGTGGTCAGACGAAACAAAAATCGAGCTGTTTGGCCACAATGCCCAGCAATATGTTTGGAGGAGAAAAGGTGAGGCCTTTAACCCCAAGAACACCATGCCTACCGTCAAGCACGGTGGTGGTAGTATTATGCTGTGGGGCTGTTTTGCTGCCAATGGAACTGGTGCTTTACAGAGAGTAAATGGGATAATGAAGAAGGAGGATTACCTTCAAATTCTTCAAGATAACCTAAAATCATCAGCCCGAAGGTTGGGTCTTGGGCGCAGTTGGGTGTTCCAACAGGACAATGACCCCAAACGCACATCAAAAGTGGTAGTGGAATGGCTAAATCAGGCTAGAATTAGGGTTTTAGAATGGCCTTCCCAAAGTCCTGACTTAAATCCCATTGAGAACATGTGGACAATGCTGAAGAAACAAGTCCATGTCAGAAAGCCATGAAATTTAACTGAACTGCACCAATTCTATCAAGAGGAGTGGTCAAAGATTCAACGAGAAGCTTGCCAGAAGCTTGTGGATGGCTACCAAAAGCGCCTAATTGAAGTGAAAATGGCCAAGGGACATGTAACCAAATATTAGCACTGCTGTATGTATATTTTTGACCCAGCAGATTTGATCACTTTTTCTGTTAACCCATAATAAAGTCATGAAAGAACCAAACTTCATGAATGTTTTTTGTGACAAAGAAGTATCTGTTCCAGTCACTCTATCAGAGAAAAATCTGAGTTGTAGAAATAACGTGGAAACTCAAGAGAGCCATGACATTATGTTCTTTACAAGTATATGTAAACTTTTGACCACAACTGTATCTGATTTCTGCAAACTAAAAAGAGGCGGCAGCTGTAAGGAGGACTTTATGTGAAGATTTTATCAGTAGACAAGCTCACCATCATTGAATTAAATACCAGACAACAGTCAGTACATGTCACATTAGGTTATGCATTTACTTCAAATGTTTTGGATAGAGTTTTAGGGACCTGTTGTTGTCCACCAACACTTTCAACTTGCGTGGTCAAACTGTATTAAAGAAGTCAGTGATTCAGAGTTAGTAGCTTTACGTATTTGAAGTGTCTGGTTTTACTCATTCAGCACCAAAGAGAAATCATATTCACCACATGTGTTGACCTTTACAGCTGAGAAAGCAGAAAAGCAAAAAGGAAACAGCAACATATGATTACTGGCTTCTTCACGAAATGGAACGATATAAATTAGGAAACTAAGACGTCCTGGTCTAAGTGCTGTTTGGGTGTGAGTCTGAGGCTAAATAAAGAGAGGCGTGTGGTATGAATCACATGAAAAGAAGAGGAAGAAAAAGCTTTCTATGTAAACCACATCAGTGAGAAAGACGCCAACTCAGCGTCACTGAGGGAGTGTTTGGGTCCTATTTGGCTTTAAGTTGACCAAGATCACGCAAAGGGACACTGATCCACAATGTATGCCAGACAGATGTGGACACTACTGTACGTCCAGAAGAGAAGCCAGCTTTGGATTATATAGGTCTGGTGACTAAAATGTAACTTTTAATGTAATTAGAAGTCAGTATTTGAATCAGTCACTCTGCCTTATTTACATTATTTATACATTCAACCTAGCAACCTATAAAGAGCTGTCAACATGAACTTTTCAATTTAATCAGCTCTAGATGATGTATACAAAGTTTACATTATTGGAAAAATGCAGTTCAAGTCTGACTAAACCAGTTATCAGAGTTCACTCACAAAGATTTGTTTTTGATTTTTCTTCATTTTAGCTGTCAAAAAAACAGTGAAAAAAGCTCATCACAATATCCCAAAGTGACATCTTAAAATGTACAATTATACAAAAAGAGAAAAGCATCAGATGTTCATATTTGAGAAGCTGAAACCAGCTAATGTTTGGATGATTTTGTTTTACTTAAAAGTATAATCTCTTACCAAAAAAGTTAAAAAAAAAAAAAAAAACACACTAACATCTTTGCATCTCCATTAAATGGTGTTATTTTAGAAGCGGGTGACTAAAAGTGTTACACCGCCAACAACCAACACTAACAACAGAAACAGACAAAGCCTCAGATCCTTTCTGTGCTGCTCACCCTCCACATATTACTGAGAGCTCTGACTAGTAACATCTTCTCTAAAAACAGAGACACCTAATTCTTTTGCAGTGATTCAGTGACCATGAACCAAAACAAAGAGTTGTGTGAGGCTGTTGGCAGTGGGCCAGCAGCACTGAGGTAGTTAAACAGGTTTGTCATTCACGCTGCACACACAGTAGAGACTTCTGAGGGCCGGTGGCACACACACCTCGGCACTTCAAAAAGGCATGAACTGACTCACCAAGGCCATCTGCTCTCCGCATATTTTCACGATCCTCAAAATTGGCAGCTATGTCCTAATGCAGACTTTCTGCACTCAGGGGAAAATCAGTTTCCAGTGTACAACATCTGCATTTTTCTTCTTTGGTCCGAACCAAAAGATGAATCGATTCATCGACACAATAACGGGCAGATTAACCGATAATGAAAATAATCGTCATCAAACAATTTTTTTGCTCCAGTCCCAAACTGAGTCATTAATGTTAAGTATCTGCCAACATAGAGCCTAATCCCATATTCATATTTTCCTACGTAATACAGCTCCAAATTCCACTGTAAGCTCAAAGCAGGCTTACTTTCAAAATGACTAGAACTAATCCAATTAAGATGTCTGACAGCTGAACTTCCCTTTGATGTTTTCTAATTATATTTCGTATAGCTTAATGTCCAGTGGTGTTTTGCCATCTCTTCTTCCCTCTGTTGCCTCTGCCTTCAACATTGTTTTAATGTATAGAAAGAAGATTACACATGGGGTTCGCTGTTTTTGTTTGTTTATAACTTACATTCTTGTGTCTGCAATGAGTGAACGAATAAAGTTTATTCCACTGGACTGAAATGACAGTGGTGGTAAACACTTTCAATCTGTTGCTGTGGATGGAAATGTGAAGAATGGGGTGAGCTTCAGTGCTGTGACGTAGATCCTGTAATTGTTAGAGAGCTGGGGGGGGGGGTCCCGCTGTGGTAAAAAACCCATTAAACATACAAGCCTCAACATCAACAAGATGAGGTCATTACTTAAAGATAGACAGTTACACAGGCTCTAGTTGTAGCCATGGGGTGACCGTGGCTAAGTGGAGAGCAGGGCCGCCTTTCAATCAGAGGGTCGGCGGTTCAATCTCCTGCTCTACTAGTCTCATGTCAATGTGTCCTTGAGCAAGACACTTAACCCTAAAATTGCTCCCGTAAACATAAAAGCCTCAACTACCGACTTGTAAGTCGCTTTGGATAAAAGCGTCTGTTAAATGACCGTAATGTTGTACTGAATGAACATTGAAGCCAGTTTTGTTTGGCATCCTCAGATTTCCATATATCTTACATAAGTTGTAAGAAGGAAACAGAAGCTTTATCAAAAATGAAGAGCGGGAGAAACGGCCCTGACAGCAACAAAAGGGTGCAACTAACCATTATTTTCATTATCGATTTATCTACTGCATATTGTCTTAATTCATTGATTAATCATTTAGCCTACAAATGTCAGAAGTTGGTTTAAAAATAACTGTTTCTAACCGTCTTTTATTCACTTTGCCACCTCATACTTAATGAAACACAACTGTGTCAAGCCCTACCAATACAGCAGGAGTGCAGTCAGTCATGACATTTAATTAGCCATTAATGCCCTTTATTAATTACCATTAAAAGGAAAACGAACCGCATCTCAATTAAATCAGACTTCAACAAGCTGAGCGTGCTAACAAGCCTTCAGCTGGACTCCCACAGGAAGCTAATGAGGGACCAGAGCTCCTCTTCGGGCTGTGGGTTTTGTGTTACAGAAGACTGACGGTTATCTGCTCGCTCTACAGCTACATGACTCAGGGGGAACTGCAACCGGGGGGTTCGACCGATGACTTCATACAACGGCCCTTCGCCAAGCTCAGAGTCAGCTAAACCAATCAAGAGCCAGCAATCATGTTCTCGTGATTGAGAAGCGGGTGAAGACGGCGAAAAAGGTTGCTTTTTATTACAGAAATAAGCTCACTTTTGGTCAGTTCATGTCTACTAGGTATACAAATATATATTCATCCTGCTCTTGTGATGTTTTATTTTCGAATCGCAAAATTTAGCCTCCTCTGGGATCTTGCAGGATAAGAAATCTTATGAAATATGTAAAATATTTACTCATATACATGTGTGGGAAAAAGCCACAGCCCACCGAGGGGAATGTTCGACTCTCATAGTTGAAGAGGAGCCAGAGTCTAATGTCGATTTTCAAGTGGAAAACTAGGCTACCAGGATTTACTGCCAAAAATACATCGGTTTTGCACTACTAGTGTGTCTCTCCTTCGGGCTGAAAGCAAGACAACTTCCAAACTAAAATGAAGATGAGAGCAAAAAAAAAAGATGTAGGGTGTGCCAAATTACCACTTGAAAACAACCCTCTCCACATTTGGGGGCTCCATATTCTCTGGCACAAAGTTGAAAGCAAAACACCAAAATGGAAACAGATGTTGAGCGAGTGAGAGGCTGCTCCACACACTGGTGTACATATATCCGTGTTTTCATCCATTCTTTCTTTCTCACTCGCTTTGTCCTCTTCTCTGGCCAAACATAACATATGTGGGGACACACACACACACACACACACACACACACACACACACACACACACACACAAACACACACACACACACACACACACACACACACACACACACACACACTGTGAAGATCAGTCCCAACCCGTCAGGATGAGCCCACAGTGGATTTGCATTTAGGGAAAAGTTGAGCGATGACTCTCGTAAAATCACAAAGGGTACTAAAAGTATAGATAGAGATGGGGCTAGCTGGACTCCTGGCTGCAGAGAATCATGGGAAATTGAACCACAGAACCTACATCTGTAAGCTAAAGTTAGATAGCAACTATGACATGTGTTTACTTTTACATGAGAGGCAGAGGAGTCTGACTATACAGCGTGTGGGAGAATAGGTCTACATGTTATTGGGAGATATACACTGTTAACTTTCTTTCAAAAAAATGTCACTTCATCCAACAATGCAGGAAACATTTGACCAAGTGAGATGTTAAGAAAACGGAGGAGGGAAAGGAGCAAAGTAGCAAAGTACATTTGCAGAGACAAAACATGATCTACTGTATCTGAAAGCTGTAAAAAGAGATTATTTTCACTATCAATTAATTTGCCCATTACTTTCTTGAGTAACTGTTTGTTCTGTAAATGTCAAGAAATAGTGAAAAATACTCATGACAATTTTCTAAAAACCCTGATGTGTTTCAATTGCTAGTTCAAAACCCAAAGATAGTCAGTTTATTATGATCACATAAAACAGAGGAAATCTGCTAATCCTCAAAATGTAGGGACTGGAACTAGCGTTTGGGATGTTTGCTTGAAAATTTGATGAGCAAAATATTTGCAAATTAATTCTCTGTCAATTAACTAAAGATTAATAAACTAATTGGTTTTAAGTTGTTCGCAATATTACAGATACAGTTAGCTACAAATACAGCTTTTGAAAGGGAATGTATCATTTTTTGTATCATTTTCATTAATCCAGTAAATTACAGGCTGAATGGGTGGAGCCATGCTGGAATAATGCAAAGTCACAAAACACCATGAAAGGATCAAGTCTTGTTCACAAATGATTGACTTTCAATAGGGAAGAATGAAGTCTATGGAAAAATGGTTTCAATTATGGACTGAATGGTTAACGGTTTCAGTTTCCAACAAACATTGTATGTTCACACATCAAAGTAGTTCCCTTACTTTGTTGATAAACTGTACATCATTGACACACACGACTTCTAACATCTGGTGACACACATGGGATGTAAGTCACTCGAGTGTTAGACCAGCCAGATTCAAGCAACACAGCTGACTGGGAAGTTTCCCTTCATTCAAACCTCCGAATGTTAACATCTGTTCCTCGTTGTTGTTTTTTTGAGAGAGAGGATGTTGCAGCATTAGCGGAGGGGAGCTGTGGGAGGAAGGAGGCGCTCACTCAAATCTCTGGAAAACGCAGAGTGAGTGAGAAAGTAAAGTTGAGAGCCAACAGAACATTTTCACAGCTTTTAAGCTCGCTGAATTGAAAAAAGAAGTGAGTGATGATGTTAGAAGCAACAGTGCTGCCAGGAATACATTGTATGAACACACAAGAGCTCGTTTACACTTTTAAGTGGACTCGGCCATTATCCACTTTCATATAAATACTTAAAATGGATGATGAGTTTTTAGGATGTTCCACTTAATGTGGCTGGTGGGAGAAGAAGTGTAAGCCCTGTACTGCTAAAACGATTCATGAGGGGTCAATCCACAGAAAAGTTATTAGCAACTTTATCACGTAAGTAATTTTTTTCAGCGAAAATGGCAACAAAAAAAATTGCTGGTTTCATCTTCTTAAATGTGACATTTAACAATATTAATCTTAATCGTTTAGGGATGTTGGGACTTTCACAATGTGTCAACTTGGGCTTTGGGAAACTGATGGGCAATCTGTTTTTTTACCATCTGCTGGCATTTTATGGGCCAAACAATTAACCGACTAATTGAGATAATAACTGAAGGATGATGGAAATAATTGTTAGTGTCCTGTCAATATAAGCCAACAAGAGTATGTAATTACATTAAAGGGAAGGACAATAAGTCAATATGATAATTCATGGTCTTTCAATATAATCATGTCATAATGAAATATCAGATATCAAGATATTGTAATACACAATCACCTAAATTGGTAAAAGCGTTGCTTAACATGCTTACTCAAATTTCTCAGAAAATATGCTCAAATACTTAAAATCAAACTATTATCACAGATTAACGTCACTGTTATTGTGTGCATGCATGTCAACATAGTCGGTGTATAGCTGCAAAATATTTAATTTATTCTCTGTAATTTCACTGTTATGTCCATTTTATAGTGACCTTCTTAAATAATAAAGTATGGCACAGTGTGAAGTACTGCACAATTTGAATAAAGTAAAATATAAAGTATTTTATAAACTCTCATACTTTATGCTTGACATTTTTAAACAATGGCAAATTAAGGTTAATGGCACAGACTGTCTTCCAGCATTCATTTTTAATATACATACATAATATACATAATTTATGTACAAAAGAAACAGCACAAGAACAGCTTGCTACTGCTTCATATGTGCCTCACCGGTCAGTGAGTTTATGGCTCTCTGAGAGACACAAATAGAAAAAGAGGCATGCAGCAAACAGAGAGCTAGTTACTCATGATTCGCTTTAGTTAGCAGGCAGCTAAGTTAACAGATACTTTCCCTCTTGTGATAAATAAATAACCACGAACAACGGGACTAAAGAGTCCACTCACCTGAATCGTGGGGAGTCCTTCAGACATTCCTCGAAATCCACAGTTATCTTCATTGTGACCGCAGTTAGTAAACCCGCAGACTCTCTTTGATTAAAGGCAGCAATCCAGGCTCAGTGTTTCCGGCTAATTAGCTTGTTGTGCTAACGTTACTGTACCGCTGTCCGACCAGCTGGCTCCACTCTGTCACTGCTAGCCTCAGAGGCCAGCAGCTACGGTTACAAAGAGTCGTGGTAATGCAACCATAAACGACCGTGTGTGTTGAATTTGTTGCTACAAAAAAATAAAAAGCGCTACAACGAAACTCTTTGAGGCGCAACGGTGAGCCCAGAGAGCAGAGAGGAGAGTCGTCCAGTAGCTCGGGTCATAGCAGCCAGTGGGAGAGGATCTGTTCTTCCACGCAGAGAGACTACTGCCTCACTCAGAGATCGTCTAAACTGGGAACAGATGGATCACTCCCCACAGCGCATGTGCTCGATTTCTGCGATCCAGTTCATGAAGACGGGAGTGGATGTCGCTATCAGTATACAGATATTATACAAAATAATAATGAGAACAATGATAAAAAGGGGGAAAACATACAGGACCGGCAAGTGCCTGTGAATTTCCACTCCTATTGTGCATTTTTTTATATTTAATATTTTGTCCTCTGTTATTTTTATTGTATATATTGTACATTTTTATACTCAATATTTGTTCCTCTGTTACTTTGATTGCTTACCTGTATCATAATGTTGCTGTAGCGAAAAAATGTCCCCTTGCAGAATTGATAAAGTATCGGTCTGTCTGTCTGTCTGTCTGTCTGTCTGTCTGTCTGTCTGTCTATCTATCTATCTATCTATCTATCTATCTATCTATATGTTTGTCTGTCTCTCTGTCTGTCTCTCTGTCTCTCTGTCTGTCTCTCTGTCTGTCTGTCTATTGAAAAATGGGAGCTACATCTTCCAGAGTTTGTCAGAAGAGCTCTGTAACATAAATCTGTTTTCGTTCCAATTTAAGGAAATAAAAACAAATCCTGTAATCCATTGCTGGAAAAGTGACAAAAGCTATTGATATAGAGTTTTTCCGATATTTTCAGACTCACTATACGTTTAAGTTGTATCTCTTTTCGGGTCAACACAATAATAATAATAAATCAAAGCTAATAACAAGCAATATATATATATATATATTGCTTGTTATTAGCTTATATATAAGATATATATATATATATATATATATATATATATATATATATATATATATATATATATATATATATTGCTTGTTATTAGCTTATATATAAGATATATATATATATATATATATATATATATATATATATATATAAGCAATATTAACTGTAGGATGAGTAGCTGTGGATCACTCTCACTCATATAAAAACTAGATGGATGATAAATGCTTTAACCGTGGATGATTGGGTTTGATCATGGTGGCTGAATGTTCTCAAGGGTGTATGTTGTGCTATACCTGATACATTGTTTAATGGGAAATAGTGTGATGGATTTTAAAATAGGTTTTCTGTATTTCATCATGTTCAGTTATCTCCAATTGTGTTTCACCTTCTTTACCTATTTGCAGGACACATTTTATGGACAAAGATGTTAAGTTAAAGTTGAGGTATAAATTGAATAATTACTCAAAACATTTAACTGAAGAAGTAAAATACCTTAAAATAAATGCGATAAAAATGCTAATTAGAAGCTGACCCAGAAGTGGGACAGTGTTTAAGCTCTGTGTAGGATGTATGTATGAAATAAGTATTACAGCAACATAATACGTTTATGCTTTGCAACCACGTGAAAAATGAGACTAAAACTAAACCAGAGCGATGCCTCTGTGTGTGTTTCTACACGATCTTTGTGTCAGTGGACGGCCTCCTCCTCTCTTACTCCACCGTACTTTATACTGTAGATTTAATAACTCCTCACTTACAAATTATTCACACACTAAACACTTTAACAAGACGAATAGGTAAAACACGACATTTCATTTAAGTCTCTCGTCCTCTTGCGTTGAAACGCTGTTTTGTAGTTGAATGTGCTTTCATTCTCAGCCGTAAACCCACTCAACACCAAACATGTAGGATAATCCCTGCGCTAACACAGTTCCCTGTTTGATCCAATTAGAATTACTAGAAACCCGACGGGAATGGCTGATGCATTGTGTTACAGCGCCATCCGGTGGTTAGAGAGGGGCACTGTCATTTCAAAGATTACCTCAACGAGTGTGTTCCAATGTATGTATAATTCTTTTATGCAATGTCTAAACTAACTGGACACTGTTTTTACTTCAGTAGCCTATACTTGTAATTGTGAGGTAGACTACTGGCACTTAATAACATTTCAATGTTTTATTTCTATTCATTTCTATTAAAGACCACAAATATTCTTAGATGGGTTTTTTCTACCAGTCTCCATCCATTCCCATAATAGGATGTAAAACAACAAGCAGAGGCTTGAAACATGCTTAACATATAGTAACCCGCACGGGGAATATCATCTGGCTTTATTGATGGCAGAGTTACACGTTTGTTATTAATCTTCACTAACATTAGCGACTAGCATGATGTTACTTTTAAAGTAAAGATGGGCCTGGTGTTGTTGTGATGGAATACTACAAAGTTTCAAATCTTTGCAATTTTATTTCCATGCTTTGTAAAGGGCTGAAGTTTGTAAAAAGCACATTCAAGTCAAAACAAATGACATTTTAATGGTGCATATGTCAATTTTGTAATTGTACTTCTCTGAATAAAGAGGCACTTTTCTAATCACTGACAAGATAGATGATGAATTGGATAAAGCTGTGATCAAAAATCTGGGTATTCTTTTGTTGCCGTCTGGCACATGATGACAGACCGGAGGTTAAGTTCACCGTCAGTAGCTGGTTATCTTCATCAATAAATAACAAGAGAAAAGGAGAAGAAAATAAGACTTAAAGCCATTAAAAAAAAAAAAAAAAAAAAAAAAAAAAAAAGAACGTTTGTTGTTTGTGTGAGGAAAACTAACTCCAGTCCTTCAGAGGATTTAATCAGACAGTCAGCAATTTTCTGCATCATTCAACTTTTAGGCTTCTGACTCTTCAGATCAATCATAGGCCACAGCAGATACTAGCTCATAACAACATTTGTTTAATGGTAGGAGACAAAAACAAAACAGAATACACACAATCCAATGATTAAGGACATGCTTCAACTGGAAATACAGACAGACACACAGTGTTCAACAGTCTGTCGTTCTTAGAAAACAAACCAAACAGGGCAGACGTGGTGCACTAACAAAAAGCGAGACGGAGGACACGTGAGGCGAAAGTAAAACGGTAACACAGAGCATAGCCTGTTCATTTTACACACATGTACATAAATACATAAGAGGCACATTTGACAGGTAATAACCACCTACAGGGTGATCATGTCAGTCATGTTTTGGACATTTTTTTGTGAGAACATAAACCGAACGTCTCAGCTTCTCTGCAGCTGTCATCTGCCCACAAATTCAGTGAACAGAATAGAAGACAACGATATCGTCAACATCTGTATTTCCAGACACACACCTGTATCTCCACAATAACCATGTGATAATTAACTGCTCGGATGTGAACTTGTTGATTGGTGGAAATGGCCGAAAAGGAAGTTGCTTTAACCTCAATAATGGCGAAAAACACCACCAAATACCAAACTACAGAGAACAAAATGAACTGCAAAGGGACGTTTGCAGAAGACATACTGTTGGTCTGTGGACTTTATATGAATGTTTGTATTTCCATAAAAAAAAAAGAGCTCAACACTTTCAACCACAGTGAGGAATTAAAGGGTTTAGAAGAAAATGAAGAGAACACAACACAAGACACACTCAGGGTTCCTCCATACTTATCCCTCAGGTTGTTCGGTTCTTGTGAAGTCATACAGTGTATAGCTCAGTCATAGTAAAAGTAAGAATTCCCCCAAAAGCTGACCGCCAACAACTCCATGAGTGCAATTAAGGTTGCGCCACCAGGATCAGTCTTTTTTTTCCTCAATACTTTTGTCAAATGCAACAATTTCGACACCTGTAGGAACCCCAGCCATTACAAAACCCCTCCAATAAGCCTTAGCGGTTAACTCCACTGCCAACATCTGCTTTACCTAAAGTCAGTAGCATCAATAACAACTCTTCTTTGACATTCCCAAGCTGCGTCGTACAACACACGTAAGTAGATCCGATGGCATTACATTAAATGTGATGAAAGCCAGGTGAGAAATTAAACACCAAGTAGATGATTGTACCTGCCTCAAAATAATATTACACACAATTCTGTCTGGTGAAGCTCCCATGCAGTAACAAATCATGTAAGTGAGAACACTGGTTTATTCTTTGTGAAACCTACATAAGAGCTTAAAGACGGAACACTGTCCTGTTAATCAGTAGCACGTGCTGGACCTCGCATGTGGGACTTTAATACTGTCTTAAAGAAACACAATGTGTTAAGTGGCAATATCATTACCTTACTGCTGTGGCCAGGGAGAACACAGGGGGCCTGACTCAGTCTTGACTGAACATTTTGAAATGTTTATTGCCAGCTTTTCCTGCAATCTTCTTTCACAAGTCAATTTAAATGCTGAGTTTTCTCTTGATGGACGACCTACATGCCAAATGTATCAGTGGATTTAATTTAGAGAAAAAAAAAGGCCTATCGTCTGGTTTTGTGAGGTATACATGTTTGTTTGTTTTTAAATGCAAGAATTGTAATTGAGGTTTGGTGTGCTTGCTTGCAAAGAGAGAAGTAAATAAAAAAGTTCAGGGGAAAAATCAGCAAATTGCCAATATATAATAATTATGGTCCGTGTTGTTTTAATTGATCTTAAGCAAAAAGCCATACAATTGACTGCAAGCATCAAAGTGAGACACCACAGCACACGTGTCAATTAAGTATGTTATATATTAAGTATGCACTGTATGATGTCAAATGTGGATGGTTCTTTATAATGAGATTTAGATGATGTAGGTCATGTTGTCTTGTGCTATTAGAGACTAATATATAGCTCCAGTATGCCGATATGAATGGCTTACCTGAATTACAAGGTAATAACAAAGATGACAACCCAACTGGTCATCACAGCGTCCCAATTCTTTTTTTTTCTTCTTCTATTTTTTTTAAATCACAAAAAGTACTGAAGGAGGAAAGAAAATGTGACAGTGGTGAGTCACAAAGCAAAAGAAAAAATAAAAGCCACCTGAAGAACACCCAGTATAATCGCTATCGTCACATCTCAGATATGCCTTCTGTGGGGTTTCCCCTGGATTTCTCCAGGGCTGACGTACAGTAGGACTGTAGAGAAGCCAGACAGGAGTCCTGGTATCCGGCTGTTTTGTTTCATTTTTTTTTCTAAAAAGACCTTGATCCTCCTTTCAGGGTCAGAATCACATATCCTTCAGTGCGATGCCAGTCCAGAGGAGGTAGGAGGGGAAATTCTTGGCAAAAAAGGAGAGTGGAGGAGAAGGGGGGGGGGGGGGGGGGGGGGGGGCAACAGTCTTCTCTTGTGTGTTGCGTTCTGGGAGATAAAAAACAGGTTTGTTTGAAGGTTATATTGCACAGTTTCTAAGGAATAGTAGAGACAGACAGGTGACCGGGAGGTTATTGGCTGTTGAGGTTTGTTATACGAGTGGTGAAGTGGTGTCTGCTGTGCGGCCCGGCATTAAAAAAACACAGAGCGCAGTGGCATTGTCTGTCCCGATCTGGAGCCGACACACAGGGGCTGAAATTTGGGGAAAGAAGCCTCCTCTACGAGTCCAGAGATTCAGCTGGAGAACAAACAAGAGACAGACGTGAGAATAGAGAGACAGGCGGTGCTAGAACAAATAGAAATGGAATATTTCACCATTTTCTTTTCCTCTCTTTGTACTTTGATCAACTAAATAAAGGCGCTGGGGAAGCTGAACAAAATTCCAAAAAAACAAACAAAAAATGGGTTTCATCTCTTTCACAAAAACCCTTGACATTAGATTCATATTTATAGTACAATTAGTCTGCATCATCAGTCTGTTTTTGCCCTAAAAGAAGTGTTTCACTCTCAAGCTACAGCTCTTATACTTTTGATGCTTCCCCTGGGGTTCAAACACACCTTTTCCTGTTAGGAATTTATTTTATTATAAGTTCAACAAAGCACTAGTCCAGATCAAACTGAGTATGACATCCGCATTACATCTATACCACTATGTCTCTATACACATACCAAAAATCTGTTGGACTGGAAACTGTCAGAATGATTTATTCCGACGTTCACCGCGTCTCCTTCTCCCTACCTTCCTGTGGCGGGTCAACGCTGATCTCCTCCGTGTCCTCCGTCTCCTCCGTGTCCTCCCTCACCTCCTCGGTGTCATCCCTCATCTCTTCGTCTACGTCCTCGTCCTCTTCTAGCTCGCTGGCGATGAGCTGGCGGGCCAGCTTGATGTTCATGCCCTCATTGTAGTGCATCTTCCTCATCATCTGGAAATGCGTCTTTTTGGCTGCAGAGGAAGAAAACATTGAAATGGTTTTAATTTGAGAAAAGCAATGGTTGAATGCAGCATTTAGAGTGGTTAATTATACTACTATGACTACTTAAAAAAAACGTAATTCAACATTTTACATTATAATCAACTGATTTCTTTCTACATTCATACATGGAGGTTGCTCAGTAAAAATCTTCTCCTTCATTTCTATTGTTTCTGACATTTTAAAAAGGGGTCAAACTCCAAAAGGGACACAGTGAGGAAACTCATGAGACTTATTGTAGTAAACAATAACTTCCAAGTGTTTGCTGCAACCTCGAGATGGGTGGTAATTGAACTAAAATAGGGTAAAACAAGGGTGTGCCACAGACTTTATGCAAGGCTAAGTAAAGTTATGCTGATCTCTATGTCTGTGTGAGCGATGTGCCGCCGACATTTTCAATGTGCACAAATCCGTGACAGGTGGAGATGCAGAGTAAACAGTAATGTTTAGAGTGAGGTTTATTCAAGCATGAATGAAGTATCTTAAGTATTGATTTGAAATCAAGAGGTTCATTTGATCTCGGCACTGCCAGGCAGCTCTGTAAGTCTTAGACAAACATTGTCTGTATGCTAAAATCAGCAACTCCAAAAGTGATTTAAAAGTTAAACACAGTGTTAAGTTACTTTGGATGAATATGTACACTAGACTAGCTATATTATCTGCTCACAAAATATGTCTTGTCTGTATTTTGTGTTGACTGCACAAAAAGGACTGAGAAAATATTTTACATGAAACATTCCTAAATTCTCTTCAACTTGATTCAGCATGTCTTCACCTGCAGCTCTGAAACATATTTTAAACTTCTCCTGAAGGTGGCACAAATTGGCATGCCTAAAACGGTGTACAAAAACTGCTGAGGCTGCAGCTCTGCAGTTGGAGAATATCGATTGGATTTGCAGTTTCCAGACTGTTCGCTTGCTTTTACACGCACAGTTCAGAAATACATGTGAAACAACAAGCGTGCATGGGAATCTGTTCGCATTCTACAGCGCCATGTGTTTGATTGTGTGCTAGTGTGTGTGTGGTGTACATACAAGGTCAGAGAACAGTCAAAAGGATACTGACACAGTGAGTGAGTGTGTGTGTGTGTGTGTGTGTGTGTGTGTGTGTGTGTGTGTGTGTGTGTGTGTGTGTGTCTTGAAAGAGACGCGCACACACACAGAACACTGGAGCCCTTTCCAAAACAGATCCCTCTCCACCAGCACTTAACTGTGAACCGTCACTCTCCCAGGTGCAGATGACACTTAGCTTGTATTAAGGTGAACTGTGGGATGTGAGGAATAATATTACACTGAGACTGGATAAATGAGGGCACCAGTAGGTGTGGAGGTGAACAAATTAAAAAAAAGGAAAAGAATCGCCGTGTTAACCTTGTTCTTCAGGACTCAGCTCGTCTTCCTCCTCCTCGCTGGTCTCCTCGTCTTCTTCTTCTACTTCTTCTTCCTTCATGAAGCGAGGCTCTGAGCCCTCTGCTGCCACCAGCCTTGAAATAAAGATAAAAATACAGACAGGAAAGGATAAGAACTATAAATGAATGGCCTATTAAATGACCAAATAGAGATAACCAATAGCTTCTCCTAAAGTCATTGTGGAGAGACTTCTAAAAAAGGCTTTCTACGGAGAGATTTCAGGGCAAGGGGGGAGGAGAGAGGGAAGAGATGTGAGCATGTGCGAGTACTCAAGCATGAGACAAAAATAATAAGAGTTACTATCCCCCATCTCTCACAGTCGGAGAGCTTTAACAGCAGAGGACAACATGAATAATGGTTTACGGCTCAGTGGACGATAGTCAATTGGTACAACTCACCCCGGGGAGGCTCCTGTTTACTGTACTACTGCTCTCCAACAAACTGGCCTGGTTCACCCAGAAAGAAGACGAGTCAATTTCCCCACTGTTTCAGAACGCACCAATAATAGTATCAGATATCCCGGGCGGATATAAAGACAGGTAGGAAGGAAGGAAGGAGGCAAGAAGGTGTAAGTGATGCAATGAGTTAGAGACGAGGGAAGTAAAGCGAAGAACGGCATAGCTGGATAAGTGATGTACGAGAGAAGAGACAGAGCGGATGTTGGAGAGATTAAACACGAGGACAGAGGGAAAAGAGCAGCTGTTGTACTATCTGGAGGGTTTGGTGTAAAACAATGTAAGGCACTCTTGTGTGGAAGTATGCAAAAAAGCAGCTAATTGACTTGCAAAGCCCGGAGCTAATCACTGTCCCCTCTGCGGCGCGCACACACACACACACACACACACACACACACACACACACACACACACACACACACACACACACACACACACACACACACACACACACACACACACACACACACACACACACACACCTGCTCATCCAATTCCTGCATTAATGCACTTATATAAGAAAACACACATCTCAAGCTCCCATTAGCACCCAGAAAACAGCTCTGATTGGCAGATATACAGGAAGACTTTTCAGGGCATTATTTGCCCTCTTGCTCTCCGTCTACTTGTTTTTATGTGACCCTTTGCACTCCACACAAGTGGTTGTAAAACAACCCAGAAATGTAATCTTTGTCAAGATTTCTTCCTTTCTAGGATGCTCCGTGTGTAGCAAAATAAATAAATTAATAAAAGTGAATACATGCAGAAGAGTTTGCACAGTGTAAAGCAAGTTATGTTGTATTACACAAAACTGACTGCTATTTTTCTAGAACTGTTGGTTAGCATGTCTGTCGTGATTCAGCAGCATTCCTCACATTGCTCGACGTTTCCCCCTCTGAAATTTATGGCTAACGGGGAACACCCTCTAACTCATTGTTTGTTGATCGGCTATTGTTACTCAGAGTAAAAATGCAGGAATCATTTCCAAGAACACAGATGATGTTTAAACAACACAAAAAAACACACGGTAACATGGGTTGGATCATGTCTGTGTGGTTTATAATTTATGTTATAATGTTTGTGTGTATGTTATGCACACAATAGAGATACGTGTTTCTTAGTTAGAACAAACTAAAAATAAACGCACAATCATATTAAGACGCGTCCCCATGAGTACTTTTCAAAACACAGTGCATTCTGGGAGTGAGTGCCTAGTGTGCGTGTGTGTGTGTGTGTGTTTGTTTATTACACACCTATCAGTTATTGCAACAACACATTCTTGTTTGAGGACAAGGACATTGGTGAGTGTGTTCAGGTGCGGCTTATCTGGGCTACACCTGAGCGCATAAATGATTTTTCTCCCTTTTCCAGGTCACATTTCTTCTTCATTAAAAATCTAAAAAGCTACAAACTGCACCAGCAACTACAAAAAAAGAAAATAAATGAAGCTGTTCCAGCGGCCAACCTAATCATATTTCCTTTCATTGCTTGCTTTCTACCACTGTACTTGGTTTGTACTTGTCTCCCTCCGTTCACATGTCTTACTTCGATGCCAGGTCATCAGCTGCGAGTCCGCCGTGGCCGTCTGAGTCACTCAGCGCCCCTTCATCATCCTCGTCCCCCACCATCCTGAAAGAGAGCAATTAACCGAATAAAGATAAGCCCGAAAATGAGGCGAGAGAGGGAGGGGATTGAGAAGGGAAAGGAAATGCAGACATAAACAGGAGCAGATAACCAAACAGACAAGTTGCAAGAGGGGATTATGGGTAGAGAAGAAGCAGAACACGGGGGGGGGTAGATGGAAAGAGGAAAGGTCCGTGGTAAGGTCGACCTTCCCTGCAGCACCCTGGCATATTAGATTACAAACCTGCTGAGACACAGATACACACACACACACACACACACACACACACACACACACACACACACACACACACACACACACACACACACACACACACACACACACTTTAGAGCCTGAAACTGGCTCTGCGATCATTTAAAGGGTAAATTCTGTGGCGTTACACATGCTTTCTCTATGGAAATATTTTTTAGCGTGGATAAGGATATACAATTTTACAATCCTCTAGCAAATGAATGTCTTCAGATAGCTTAGAATTTAAAATAAAACACTTAAAACGTGCAAAAAGGGATTCAATTGAAACCTTCAAAAGGGGACATTTTGTCAGAATTACCTGTTGTAAGGTGTGCTGGGTTCGTCTATCTTCATCAGACCGTAGTCTTTGTCAGCCGGATGGTACGTGGCCAGGATGTTCATCTCATCCCATTTCTGGGATTTCTTCCTGTAAAAAAAAGGATCAAAGGAAACACGGTGAGAAGGAAATGAAGGCTAAATGGACCAAACTCCATTTGGACCACTGTGTACCAGCTGCTACCCCCCCCCCCCACCCACCCACCCCACACACACACACACACACACACACACACACACACACACACACACACACACACACACACACACACACACACACACACACACACACACACACACACACACACACACACACACACACACACACACTCTCTCTGTTCCTGCAGGGAGCAGAGCTGCTAGATTTAATCTAGGACCGAAACGTGCTCCACTTTTCACTCTTCTATTTCACTCTATTTTGAGAAAAAAATAAAAAACAAAGTCAGGTGACGTCATCGGCACAAATTTGGTTTCTGAGAATTCTCGGGAGTTGTCGTGGTATTTGCTTTCATGTCGAGGCATTCCAGCACGGATGTGAGACCTTTATTCACCAAATAAGGGCATGAGTGAGAGGTAAGGTTCATCGGCTGTGAATGAATAAGGCCAAAAGTCAAAACAACGGTCTCATTTGAAACAAGAGAGTTAATTTTTTGTTCCGGTCACTCTGACATAGACCTGTTTCCTAATCCCCCCCCAAATGGTTCCATTCTCATCTGGGGAATAAGGCTGTCACCTCTGCATGCTCCGCTCGGGCTTTTTGTTCAGAATTACTCTAATCCTAGCTGCCCTTTCAAATCCTAAGAGGAAATGAACAGAAGCAAAGACTAAATCAGCATCTAATGATACGTTTAGCTCAAGAGGATAACGCGAGGAACACCTGCCATTACAGCACAGGGAAGAGGAAGTAGAAACTCACAGAGAAAATGTATAGTTCATTGTCTCATAAACATAATGTTTACTTATATTTTCTATCCTCTTAATTTCCAAACAAACTACACTGAAACCCAAAGCTATGAATCCAGGAGCTGTTGGGAGTTATCTGGCTTGGGTTGAACCACCTCTGCTCTCCCTAGACTTTGCTGCCAAGATCTACTGTAAATCAGTCTCGACATTGTTCATAGAACAAAAGGTCGGGTATCACGGGAGACAGGCAGGGGGTGGGTGGTGCTAAATCCACTGCCAGCTGCTTCAGGACCGCCTCTCCCTCTAAAACAGACCTGAGCTACACAGGTTTGTCGATAAGTCGATCGATTCAGTTGCGGATGCTAAGCCAAGTTGACGCTACACAGACTCTGATTCTCAGGAGATGGCTTTGGTATTCAGAGCTAAATAAGTGGAGGAAAGGGCAGATGTGCCCGTTTATTAGGTACACTTAGCTAAAACTAATGCAGTCTAATATAAGAGTCCTACAATTAATCCTACCTTGTCAACCATATTTATACCAACGACTGAAAACCAAGTAACAGGAACATGTCTTCAGACTAGGATTGCAAAGGGCCCGGACATTTCCCAAGGAAAGTAAAGATCGGGAATTTTGGAAATTTTACACAATTGTTGATATAAATATTTGACCTTTTAATAGTGAACATAAAAAAGCAATACTAGGTCTTATGGCATGTTTTGATTAAAAGTATGCCCATTCAATTTAATTGTAACCATGCACTGCATTCAGCAGTGCACTCTTGCATCACAGATCATTTGCGAGCTTCCCATTAAACAGGAAAATAAAATGTTCAATGACAACGTTAAATGAGTCAACTCATTTAATTAAAGGACAACTCAACTGAATTGTTGATTTTTTTCATTTTCATTAGAAAGGTTTACCATTATTTCTGCTTATGATATGGTCAAATATTTGTTCCTTTGTGCAAATGACAAAGCAAGTACAGCCTGAGAAACTGACCCATATATTTTCATTGCATTCTTGTTAATTCCCAAAGAATTCTGTTTCCCATAGAAAGTTTGTGTAACTAGAACACATGCAAAACTACAAATCCCAAAGAGAGTGCATACCTTTGACATTACTACAGTTTTTGTCTGGATCTGGATCCAGAGAATCCTAACAATATATAATATAATACATTTGCGCTTGTTCAAGGACGATAGTTTGATATCCTGCTACTTGGAAAACAGCAATTTATAAAGTAACCTCAGATCTGAGGAACAAACTCCAGAAACCTTCTCAGCAAAAGCCGATGAGTAACAACTTGGAGTGTGTGTTACGATGTTAAAGAGTGTGTGGTTACACAACAAATCTCAATCATGATCTATTTCCACCAAACCGCTATCGCCCTTAAATCCAATTCCAGTCCACTCACTCATTCAGAGAAAAATCATAACAAAAACTGTAATGCAATGATGATGCACCTGTCACTACAAGGGGGGGTGGGACTACTGGAAGCCACTGAATATAGAGCTGCATCTCTTATGTGATGACGACTATCCCTCGAGGGTGCTCGATAGCTGGCGACAAAACGCTTCGGGGAAACTCATTAAATAGAGTGAGTCATCACTGAGAGCCGAGCTGTGCTATCAGGTAGCATAGTCACAGAGGAGTGAGGAAAGGTCCGGACCCACCAATAGCAACAGCAGCTAAATGCTCATTCATTTGACCTGTGTCTGAATTATTGTCATGTCCTAAAAAATGAATTAGTAAATTAACTTTTTGTTGACTGATGGGGATTTTTATTTTTTAACTTTTCGTTATTTGAGGTTTTTTTTTCCTTTTTGCAGTTATACACTCAACCCAAGTGCAAATCACTGCTTCTTCCTCAGGCAGCAGTAGATTTAGGACTAATACCATTTCTTAAGCGCCTGTCATTTGTCCAGACTTTAGAAAGTGCATCAGCGGAGAAGCGGAGTAATGAGGAGGCGTTGAATGCTCTGTCCACATCAGCGGTCACACTCACCGTAAGGTCATGATGTGGAAAAAAAGGCAATGTCTTCTACAAAATATGCAAGAGATTCTCCCTTTTATACCGACAAGGAACATTTATATTTGGTGAAGTGAATCTAAATCGAGTCAAAGGCACAAACAGATGCAGCTAGAGCGAGATCATTTTTTTTACTGCCTTGTCGTGAAGCAGAACTGCTCTTTATCGTAGTAGATCAGAGGTGTTCAGACACCTGTTGATTCTGACCATCAGTTCCAGATTCCTCATCAATACAGAAACTGTTTATTTTCCGTGCCCACAGTTGGCCTCAGCTGACCTGTACACAGGAGGGTTAAATGTCCAAGTGGTCTTTTTCTGTCCACAACATTGAAAGTGAGAGATTCACTAGCTGCCAGTCAAGCTGTCCGTCACACAGTCAGGATGAGGCCCACAAGACAGTGAAGGAGAGATTGAGTTTCATGGAAGCGTCCATGAATTATATACAACTAGGTGTGTGAGGCCTATGCATCACTGTAAACTAAATAATGGTGGGTGATTGAAGGGATAACAAAGGTGGCAGTCTCTTAATGAGTTACCACGGCCAAGGCCTTACAGTGGTCTACAATGTTTAAGGAAACGAATTAGACCTGCAAGAGAAATAAACAAATGGCCCATGTGGGCTCCTGTGCAATCCACACTGAGGTTTTTTTTTGTGGGGAAAAAGAGACTTCAAGAGAACTCCTTAGTATGCTCGGAGCCAGAGTAGTGAAGACCTGCCAAAGGTTTAGTACTTGACAGGGGATGACACTGAAGGGTCATTGTCGTATTAAAACAAAATGCTGACTCACACTGACGTGGGGCTTATGAAGCAAATCACAATCAAATTCCATATAAGGAGCTAATTAAAATCAATGTGGTAGTGTGTACAGATTTGAAAGCGTGTCAATTTTATTGCATACAGTCGTATGAGAGTCCATGTATTTGCTTTAAACTTAAGAGCTGACAGTGGCAGCATGGCACAGCCCTCATTCTTCTCTGTTGATTTGGTGCTTTGCTGTATGCAAGATACTCCCAGAAATTTCGTTTTCCTCCACTTCCTTGTCACTAAAAGAGGGACTATTTTTGTATCAACACAGAAAAAGGCAGAAAGATTCGCTGCTGGGACTGGAACCCTCTAATAACTCCCATCCTTCTATGGCCTAATTATTCACACTGTGGCTTTAACCAACCGAAGAATGGCTGCTTACCTTCCAAAGTAAGAGAATATTATCACAAAGCAGATCATTTTTAATTGATATATATGCCATATGCTGTATTCATGCATGTTGATGCAATGATCAGAGGCATCACACCATAACCACATATTTTCTAATCTAATCTAAAAAAGGTATTAAAATCTAAATATGATTTGTCTAACCGATTCTACTGATGAATGTACTGCCCAAGCCAACTGTTACAGTGGGCAGAATCTCCAGCTTGCATGGAAGATTTGGCAGCATTTGGCAGGTGGGTGGTGTCATTCATCACCCTGACTATAAATCACACATAATTCAATTCATGTAAAGCCTTCAAAGCCATTATATTTTTGTGTATCTAGCTTTTAGATTACATCGGCAACCCTGTTTTTTTTAAAACAAACAAAGCTTTCTTTTAAGCTTGTGTACTTTCTCAAGTGCATTGTATCTCCTATGTGATGTTCTCCACCTCATCTGGTTGTAGAAGTTGAACTGAAAGCTAAGATCAGGAAAGAGAGGCTTGTTTAAAACAGACTGCTGCCAGTTTAGACCCAGCCTGTAACACAGTTGTCGGTGTCAGATATAAGGTCAAGTGTTAGTCACTGTAAGTATAACTTTGGGGTACACCCAGCTCTGCTTTGTTTACCCACTGGTTTGAGATCTCAATCCCTCACAGCCCGTCAAAGGCTTTGAGCAGCAAATATTTCACCGTTTTTTAATTCAAAATTTAACAAAACAATCTCAGTAGTAATACCCTGAAATGTGTTAATAGATTATAGTTGGCCTAGATCTTAAATCCCTCTAATGTAGCAGGAAACAGACAACTGTTTGTTTTGCAGTTTAAGCCAGCACTGCCTACCTCTTTTACAAAAACAAACTAATGATACTATTATTGAGGACATAAACAATACTTTTACTCCGTTTAGGTGTCAATACGCCCTATAACGTTACTGTTCCTCGTTGGCTGGGGGTTGTTAATACTTAATAATATCTTTTAATCACCACAATGTGAGGCAAGTCGTCCCAGAAGAGTTTTGTGTTTTGGTACTTTCAACTACCAATGTGAACGTCCGTTAAAAACCGCTACAACCACCAGTCGTCATCTGGAATCATTGGCTAGTGAACAAGCTAATTTGACAGCTAGACAGTTAGCTCCTGGTTACACATGCCATTAAGATTATTATCAGAGGAGGGAAGCCATAGTCATAGTCCCAAGAAGCAACCAGAAACTTTTTACACACACACTCTGTTGACTAACATTACAAAAAAGGTGACTTTTATGTCACAATTAACCTGACGTAGAGAGGCTAACAAGTGTTTAGCTAGCTAACGTTACCTGGCTACCAACCTCCTCACGACGGCGAAGCAAAAACAACTTACTGTGGGTCATCTTCCGAGAGTACGGGCTCTTGTTCGGGACTGTCTCCCGGTACCTCTTCGGGCAGGGATTGGACGTTTGTCCCGCTGTTCTTGTTCTTCAGGATGCCTTTTATCGGCCGGGGAGCTGCCATTCCCACACGCTGACTGTCGGACCCGGCTGGCTCAGCTACTTCTCGTCCACTGATTTTCTGATTCTATGATTTCTGTGACTCAATCAACGTTACTAAACACAGGGTCGGTTTTAAACATGCTAGCCGTCAGTACTCAGTGCTCGTCCATAAAGTCAGTGTAAACCTATGCAGGAGTCTACGTGCACTGGCTTTTATGCTTATCTAGCTGCACACACTCCGGTTGTTCACTGACTGGCGGGGCAGGAGCACTGTGAGTACTATGCTCACAACATCGCGAGATTTCGTTAAACGGGATTTCACATCATCAAATGCTGCCTTTGAGTGCTCGGGAATTTCTAACTTATAAAGGCGCCTTTATGCCATGTGTCTTATAATAACAGACAGCAACAACAGCAGTATTTTGGGGTACGTATATTGTATTTCAGAAATGTATATAAATGCAGGAACCCTAACCCAAAAAGGAGGAGAACCAAAGGTCTATGAGGGCATGTGGTGTTTGTAATTCATTATGAATCTAATCATTATCTTTATTGATACTCCACCACCAATAATTTAAAGATGAAACACTCAACCTCTGCAGGCCTTGTATTTTTGCCCCTTCATACATAATTAAAATGAAAAACAAACACAAAATTGCATTAGTGAATCCTTTCACTTCCTGTGAGTGAGTAAAACATGTTTTAAAATCAGTTTTATTTGTCAATATCTATAATATCTGTTTATCAGTCTTTCTGTGAAAAGCAATAAAAGGCAGAGATTTGGCTGAGCACAGAAAGACTGAGAGGTTTCATTTTGAATGACACACTAAGTCTGACATACACTCCTCAGTTGTCTCTCGGAAGGATTCTTCGTCGTTCGCAGTTTTTCAGGCAGTCGGTGGCAATGGGAGATCCATGAGCAGTTGAGCTGGTGAGCGACAGATCTGGATGAGAGTATCAAGCCTTGGTGTGAACACGCTTCCTGATCAGGGTCCGTGCTATGCTCAACTGCTTCAACCACGGCTTCTCTGTGAAGGTACTGCATAAGAGAAACATGCATTACACACAGTAGAGTAGAGCTGTCATGTATAGCATTTGAGTAACCTCTATAACTTATTAACCATCATCAGTCGATGAACTGTAACCGTGGTGTATAACTACAGTAAAAAATGTAGACAACTGACAGCCTCTGTTTTATGTCTCGTTACAGAAGCTACAGTAATTTTAGAAATGTCTTGGTATCTGCAGCAACTTTAACTTATTTTGGCCAGTTAAAGTGGTCATTTAATATATCTGTACAAAACCTAAATTAGCAACTAGTAACGGACGGGATTGCAGGCAAAATAAATGTGTGGTGTATATAATTTTACTGCTAGTAAAACAAATTATGCCTGACTGATCCTGAACCCCAAGATGGCATTGATGAGACCAACCACAATGTGTTTTTATTGCACAGAAACTGTATAGCACAAAGGATAGAGACCTGGCTACAGTCAAGCAGTATATGGCTTTTTCTCTTGGTGTTCGGCCACAGCGGTGAGATATGGACTCCAGAGACTCAGCCAGAATAAGGGAAGATTTTGGCTGGAATGGGATGGGAATGCTTTTTTCGGGGATTGGCAGAAATATAAACTTGCTCTTGCATAAACTGCGATCGTCCCTACAGAGTTCATCCAATAAACCATCTTCTCTGCTTCGAACATATTGTTTCTGCTTTATCTGCATCTTTTTAAAGTCACCAGGGCTCACAGACTGCAGGCTGAGGAGGTGTGATGCTGAAGGTAGGTTGCGGATGGGAGGTAACGGCTGCAAAGCTTTGGCCTTGATTCCTCTGCTTGGTTTGGTCGCAGCTTTCATGGATTTGGAAGACATATTTGGCTGGTTGAAGCCATCCACCAGCAACGTATCCCCCACCCTGGCTTTGAACGCAGTACTGGTGTACTGGCATCGTTTGGAGGCTGCCCTCTTCTGCCCCAAACTCACCCAGCGTTTTATCTGGAGGTAAATGCGCATGGGCAGGGAAATGTTTGACAGGGATACTACTGAGCACAGCTTGTTGGCTAAGTAGCGCACGCAATCGCTGTGACCATGCTGAATGGCAACTCTCAAAGGGTCCCGACCTCCAGGGTCCAGACAAGCCAGGGTCAGAAGGTTTCTGCTGATGAAGAGTTTGAGGATGAGAAGCTGGCTGTTCTCTGCAGCTGTGTGGATGGGACACTTTCCAGTGTCTCGGTGGGAGGTTTGGTGGCACCACTGCCGGTACGGATGGACCCCCACTGGTTTCTCAGCATGCACCCCCCGCTCCAGCAGCCAGCCGGCCAGATCCAGGTGGCCTAAAGCGGCAGCAATGTAGAGTGCTACTTGCAGCTGAAACCTGGATAAGCAGGACAAGAAAGATTCACTTTTGTGTGTAAAATTGCACTCTGACTTTTTATGGATAAGCTGCACCACAACAGTTTTTGACCTCATTACTAGTTTCTTTTCTGAGAGGTGGCTCTGGACTGTCAATCTGTGGCCCAGGAGGCAACCCTGGAGGAACTGCACCCACCCATCCCACGTGTCCAAAAGGAGAGTAGTGCCTTTATTTAAAAAAAACAAAAAACAACAGTGTGGATTTAAAAATAAATCAGATTTATTCCATTGGTATACTTTTTTTAAATTGCAAATGTGTCTGTGCATGGATTTTGGAGAGGACAGAAAACTAAGAGGCTCATTGTATAGTGCAGCACTGCAACTTGTTTCTTTGTTCATGTGAAAGTGAAGCTCTTTTACATCTCTCTATACCAAAACACAGTTCATACCAGCCAACATTCATCTGTGTACATTACACAATTTAAAGTAATCCAGTCATTTAGAAGAAAATACATTATATCTAACTTTTCACTAAATGTTCTTAAGGCAAGGCAAGTTTATTTGTATAGCACATTTCAACAACAAGGCATTCAAAGTGCTTCACATAAAACCATTAAAAGCCTCAAAACATAATGCAAAAGAAAAGGAGATTTAAAAACAATTAAGAACATTGATTGAAACATTAAAAACAGTCATTAAAACACTAAAAAGCTAAAAACAGAATAATAGTTGCAGTGCAGTTTAAGAAATAAAATACAGTAGTAAAATGCAGAAATTGATTGAATGTGGTTCAATCAAAGGCAGCAGCAAACAGAAAAGTCTTCAATCTTGATTTAAAGGAGCTTTCTGGGACTTTGTTCCAGATATGTGGAGCAGAAACACTGAACGATGCTTCTCCATGTTTAGTTCTGACTCTGGGAACAGAAAGTAGACCAGTCCCAGATGACCTAAGGGGTCGGGATGGTTCATAAGGTTGCAGCAGATCAGAGATGTATTTTGGCCCTAAACCATTCAGTGCTTTATAAACCAACAGCAGGATTTTAAAGTCAATTCTTTGTTGGACAGGAAGCCAGTGTAAAGACCTCAGAACTGGTGTGATGTGATCTACTTTCTTGGTCTTAGTGAGGACTCGAGCTGCAGCGTTCTGAATCAGCTGCAGCTTTCTGATTGACTTTTTACAGAGACCTGTGAACACACCGTTACAGTAGTCCAGTCTACTGAAGATAAATGCATGGACAAGTTTTTCCAAATCCTGTTGAGACATAAGTCCTCTAATCCTTGATATATTCTTCAGGTGATAGTAGGCTGATTTTGTGATTGTCTTGATGTGGCTGTTCAGGTTGAGGTCTGAATCCATAACTACACCTAGGTTTCTGGCTTTGTTTGTGGTTTTTAACGTCAGTGATTGAAGCTGAGCGCTGACTTTCAATCGTTCGTCCTTGGTACCAAAAACAATTACTTCTGTTTTATCTTTGTTTAATTGAAGAAAATTCTGGCACATCCAGTTGTTGATTTGTTCAATGCATTTAGCCAGCCCTTGTATGGGATTATAGTCCCCTGGTGATATAGTTATGTAGATTTGTGTGTCGTCTACATAATTATGATAACACACTTTGTTGTTTCCCATAATCTGAGCTAGTGGAAGAATGTAGATGTTGAACAGAAGAGGCCCCAGTATTGAACATTGGGGAACACCACGTCATTTTCGTCAGCTCTGATGTGTAATTAGCTACAGACACAAAGTATTCTCGGTCCTTCAAGTAGGATTCAAACCAGTTAAGTGCTGTGCCAGAGAGTCCCACCCAGATTTTTTGTCTTTCTAGTAGTATATCATGGTCGACCATGTAAAATGCAGCACTGAGATCTAGTAATACTAAGACTGAAGTTCTGCCATTGTCTGTGTTTAAGTGGATGTCGTTGAAAACCTTAACAAGAGCAGTTTCAGTACTGTGGTGCTGTCGAAAGCCTGACTGGAAGACATCAAAACTGTTATTTACAGCCAAGAAGTTGTTCAGTTGTTGAAAAAACGCTTTTTCAATTATTTTACTCAAAGATGGGAGGTTTGATATTGGCCTATAATTTTTCATTGTTGTGGAGTCTAAATTAGCCTTCTTTAGGAGTGGTTTAAAAACTGCAGTTTTTAGGGCTTGTGGGAAGACACCTGAGAGAAGGGATGTGTTCACTATCTGTAAAAGATCAGTGGTCATGCAGTTTGAAATATTTTTGAAAAAGTGTGTTGGTAGAATATCCAAGCAGCAGGAGGATGACTTCAGATGTTGACTAATATCTTCTAGGCTTCTTAGGTCGATTGAATGAAATTGTGTCATGATATTTGAATGGATGTTATTCAGAGATGGGGACAACACATATCCTGTGGTTGGTGTGGAGGCACTGACTGCTTGTCTAATTTTCTGAATTTTTTCAGTAAAAAATGAGACAAATTGATTGCATGCCCAGGTGGATTGGAGCTCAGCAGCTACTGACACTGGAGGGTTTGTTAGCCTGTCGACGGTAGCAAATAAGGCGCGTGTATTGTTATTGTTTTTGGTTATGATGTCAGAGAAGAAGGACTGCCTTGCATTTCTAAGTTCCAAATTATAATTGCGAAGTCTCTCTTTATATGTCACAGTGAACCTGGAGATTTGTTTTTCGCCACCTGCGTTCAGCTTTCCGACACTCTGTTTTCTCTATTCGGACCAGCGTAGCATTTCTCCATGGAGATCTTTGCTTACCCGAAACATCCTTCACTTTAGTGGGTGCAATGGCATCAATAACATGTTTAACTTTAGAATTGAAGGTATCTACAGGCTCATTGACTGAGATGCAAGAGAGGGCTGGTGTGGAGCAGTACTTCTGAATAAATAGTTCAATGGTGTTTTCAGAGATGTAACGCTTTGTCACAACCTCGGTTTGGACATTTGTGTGCAAGGAGATTGCACTCTCAAAGAAAACACAGAAATGATCAGAGAGTGCAACATCAGTCACAGCAACCTTGGAAATGTTTACACCCTTGGTGATGATTAGGTCCAGAGTGTGCCCCCTGTTGTGGGTGGGTCCTGTCACATGCTGAGTCAGATCATAGTTTTCAAGGACACCACATAGTTCTATAGACCCTCTGTCCTGGGGATTATCAACATGGATATTAAAATCGCCAACAATAACAACACAGTCAAAATCAATACAGATTATAGACAGCAGTTCAGTAAACTCATCAAAGAAGGTTGCACAGTATTTAGGTGGTCTGTAAATGTTTAGGAATAGAGCTCAAGTGGAATTCAGAGCCACATATTCAAAATAATTAAAATGACCAAAGGACATCTGCTTGCATTGAAGAGAATCATTAAATAAAATAGCAACTCCACCTCCTTTCTTATGCACTCTTGTTTCACTCATGAAACTGAAGTTGTGAGGTGTTGATTCAATAAGAACAGCTGTACTGTCATCTTGGTTTAACCATGTTTCAGTTAAAAACTAAATGTCCAGTTTGTGCCTAACAATAAAATCATTTATTAAAAATGTTTTTCCTGATAGAGACCTGACATTTAATAAAGCTAAGTTTAATGTGGTTAAAGCTTTATTTGCCCAATTTATTTGGACAGAATGAGTGTTAAGTTTGATAAGTTTGCAGGTTTACTATTGTTTCCTCGCAGCCTCACCTTTTCTTTTTCCAAAACTATAGTTTAGTCTTAGACTGTTCACAGTTTTGAGCTCACTGTGAAGATACACATATCAACCCGACAATAGGCAGGACATACCCTCTTCACTGGCGTAGTCTTGGAGTTGGTTGCAGTCATAGAGCTGCACACCAGCAGGTGTGCTCAGTCTGAAGGTGCTGACAGGGAGGCCACTTTGCATGGAAACCACACTTTTCAATCCAGCAACGGACATGTGCAGAAAAGCTTCACTTCCCATGATTGGTAAGGTTTCTCCTGTCACAGCATTGAACACACACATCGCAGGCCTTCGTTCACTCTGAAAAATAATTATTAAGGACTTGCAGTTAATAAGACAAAAGAATAAGAAGACTTTGGTCACAAGATGGATCCCTGTTTATCAAAAAAATATGCCAAAAAGTCAGTGGTAGGAGTTACACATTTTGAATTTTTATTTCATTAGCTTGTTTAATACATTCTCTTTTTCTTTTCTTTTTTACTGTTGATTGTATTTTTGTTTATGGTAATATTGCAAAAGTAGTACAAGCAAAGAGAAAGAGGAGTTTGCTGTAGAAAACAACTATTTTTATGAGAAGATGACAATGGGACATACGTGCTTACCACTGTCAGCTTTTACACAAGGTAGCCTGGTGATGAGCCTGGAATGTGTCCTGATACTAAAAACTGACGAATGGGAACAAACTAAAGATCTCAGGCAGCCAAGAACTAATTTCTCTCTCAGCATGTGGGAACATGTTGTTTCATATTAGTGCACCAGTCTGACATAAAATCCATTCACTTCAAGAAGGATGTCTTTGATGAGAAGTAACACGTTATGTTTTGAAGTGAATCCTCAGTGACAGTGTATATTGAGAAAGAGGACTGCAAGTCCCTCAACATATGGAGGTCCAGCATAAAGCTCCAGCGGCAGCCAGCATAAACCCCACTGAAGTGTTGTTGAGCAAGAAATACTCACCTGCTTCAGGAGTAGACGTATAGACCGTTTCAACAGAATTGGGTCCATGTTTACTTACTGTCAGCTTATGTCATTCACATACACTGCAACAGGAAATAAACTTGGACACATTTGGAATGCTTGCATTTTTTCTTCTCACAAAGAAGAAGTGAATGTGTAAGTTAGAATGTTGGAGGCGACATTACACTTTCATAAAATATTTCAACTGATTAGAAAGTTGTGGTAGCAGGTTTTTCAACTTTTCACGTAAAAAAGTCTTGGGTATATGCAAATAAAATATGTCTTCAGGCGGACACTGCACTGCACTCATCTGTTTATGTACAATTAAAATATTTTGAATGTGCATCATTGTAAGCTGATTGTATTTACTGCAAATCCCAAAACAGCTCCATTTCTCCAAACCCTTTTCATGTTTTAATACCTTTAACCGGCATCGGATGGCACTACCACTTGTGATGCCCACGTCGCACAGAGCCCAGCTGTCCTGCAGCGCTGCACCACCGTAGCTCAGCTCCAGGTACTGCTGCTGTTTGTCATCTGAGAGTTGCACCAGAAAGTTATCCTGCCGAAAGGGACAGAGTGGACATGTATGGAGCTGTGATAGAGTACTAACCAAGAAACAAAGTTCTTGATGGATCGTGTTCAGTGTCTGCAGCAGCATTCGCTTCTCTGTCTGAGCTGAATAACAAATGTCTCCAATGATGGAGCGATTCAGTTTTTTCTTGACATATAACATAATTAATAACTAACAGGTAACAAATAACAGTCTTGCAATCCATAGTATTTCACCATAAGCAACATCAGGCCTAAAAATGTGATAAATCCACCAAACAGTCTCTTTTCCCTCCAGTAATACATTCAAATCATCAGACACATTTTTAAAATTCAGTCAAAACTAAAATTAAAGTCCATTAACCCTGGGCCACTACTGTAGATTTTGATTACCTTCACCATCTGCTTCATGGCCCCCACAGTCTGATCTGAAGGGACATCAACAGGCTCACAGGAGCCCTCGAAGCAGATAAAGACCCTCATGGTTCGGACAACTTTCCTCCCGTCGTTTGGCTCCTCTGTGGTGCTCTGGTCGACCAGAGGAGTGTGTGTGGTGAGTTTGTCAGAGGCAAAGTCATTGTGGGGAGGGGGGCAGGAGTTGGGTGGGTTGGGTTTGGGGAGGACACACCACTTTATAAGTGGAACTTAACAAGTCAACTAAAGAAAAAGCAATAGTTGCTTTCAAAAAGTGTCTAAAATGCCAGGTGTACAGAAAATGACATATCGTTTTGGCTTGGTGATGTGGTGTTTTTAAAGTCAATCCATTTGGGTTTTGAAAGGCTTTCTTTTCTTTTTTCTCAAACTCTTAGACTGAACCATCACATAATGTTGAATAGGAAAATCTCAAAGTGCAAGAAAGGCAGATAAAATGGATTAAAAAGATGAAAAGATTTTGGTGGCTGTATCAAAAAAAACACCCAAGGGACTGGCCATGGTATAAGCCTACATTATAAATATGCAAAGTTAATACTCGCTCTCTGACTTGTACTTGGACACGTGCTATTTAGTACAAAAAACAATCATAGTACAGCATTATACAGGCCTATCTATCTATCATCATCTTACATTTGAGAAATGTAATAAAAGGTTGTGTTGCATGTGACAATTTATAGATTTTGTCTCATCTGTACACCTGATCTGCATCTTTTTTTACAGCAGCAATATGGACTCGCCACGTGTCTGGAAATTCAGGTGTAACAGACTTATTATCTGAGGTAATTGTTACACATCGATACATGTGATGTTTTATATAAGCATATCTAACTGACTCAAAAAGGTTTTAACCATTCAAAAGAGAATACAGCATTTTGATTCTAGTTATTGATTTTGTTCTAACATTGTATGCAATAGGCCTTTAACATTTGTTGAGTGGGCTGTTGTTTCTATTCTTTTCTATTCTACTCAACTGCAGTACGTGAACATATTTGCAGAGAGGACATCACAAGATAAAAGGTTAAAGAATCAGAATCTTAGAAAATAAATCTCACGTGTAAATTGAAACATTTTATTTAACATGCTATTACCATTTTTATATCTAACATAACTTAACAAGTAAATTGTTTTATGTGGGACTAGTCTGACGTCAGCTCTTTGTGCTGCCTTTTTGTGGGGAACAAAGGGACTACCCACTGGTTGCACATTACAGCTTAAAATGTTCTTTAAAAGTTTTACAGGGGACAGCTACTTTGCATTTGACCTTTTAAAGTCTGACACTGTCCACAAAGTTTTTGTGTTAAATCTTGGCTTGGAGCAAAGAGTGACTTGGTTTCTCATGGTTCAAGACCTGCGAGTTATAATGCTTTCTGTTTTTTAATGCACAAATTAGAACACAAATGAAATCTAGATATATAAATGTAGATATCCATATACTGTAATTTTGAGAACTTGTAAAAATTCATCAGATTATAGTTAAGCTTTATTTTACAAAGAACCCCACAGTTGTAATAGCACTCACAATAAATAAACTGTTATTTTCCACCTCTTGATTGCAACCATTTATCAACACTGATCATACGCAACAGATACCCTAAAAAGAAGATGTGCTCCGTTTACTATAGAGGGTGCTAGAGATTTAAAAGTGTTATCTGTTTTCAAGATTTTTTTTGTATAGGTGGAGGATGACACCAATTTGTGCTGACGAAACAGAATATATACTTTTTTCCAGATAAAATACACAGTTTCTACATAAACACTATTAATCTTGTACTGCCTGATGCAGTTGTAATAAAGCTTTAAATATAGACGTGCTGCTCCGTTTAGTCCGTTCATGTAACTGTAAAAGGCAGCAAATATTTTTGTGTGCCGTCACGTGGATATGTTTACGTCTAGAGTCACTTCCGGAGTCAAATGATTGACAAACGGTTCGTCCAATCAGAAGATGAATGTATGTGGCGGAAGTTGAAGAAGCTAGCCGAGGGGATTAAAACTGTAGCGTTTATGTTCACATTCTCCGACCCATCGTTCAAACAGGATGAAGTCTATCCACAATATTCGCTGTTGTAAATGTTCCTTGACACGACGCGCAGCGAAGGAGAGCGATGTCCCCGCCAGCAGCTAAATCCCTGGATAAGATAAACCTCCAGGCAAAAATCAAGGTAAACACCCACGACAAACCGACTAGCTACCTGTATTAGCATCATGCTAACGCGGGGGTACAGGACGCTCTGTTTTTGCAGCTCGCTAAAGGTTGTCCACACCAGATGGATTGGTTTATTTAGGTTTATAACTATACTCTGAAGAACTGCAGCTTTCTGTGAATGCATGACTTTAATGCGAGTGGCTATACTTGTTAAAACAGTTTGGTGTGGAAACCGTAATCCAACATTTAGCCACTGAGGTTTAAGGTTTGAAAGTTAAACGTTAATGTCCGACGATTGTTAACTATTTGGGCAGCTGGTTTTGCCATTAACTATTTTATCCTTTTCACACTGGCTTTGTGAATGTAGCCGTCTAATTATAACCTCATTGTGTCGATAAAATGTGATTGCTGTCACTTGATGTTTAGTCATCATCTGTTCAGTGTGATGAGGGCTTTCACTTCCCCTTTGGTTCTCTGTTATTTGATCATTTAAGAAGACAGATGTTAGCTACTGTTTTAGTCGAAAATGAACCTAAGTAACCCCATGCAAGTAATTGTATAACGTGTTTATGATATGTTGTATGACACTGACATTTACTGCAAATAAACATTAGGGTTGGGCGATGTAATGACGTTTATATAGGACACAATTAAACATTCCTGTTACATTACAGTTCCTCAATAACTTTTGTCTCTATGGTTCTTGAATGATTAAGAGTTAAATGTTTTACCTTTTGTTATTCTCACAGGTAGCATGAATATTGGGACGATGTTGTCATTTATTGGTGATCTTAAAGAAATCTGTTCACATTTGACTTCACTATTTGTTGATCTATTATACAACAGTAAATGTATTTTCATTTGACAATTCGTTTTTGAATGGGTAAATTGGGATTTCTAAAAGATATTTTAAAAACGACTTATTCAGTTTGAGGTGACAGGATCCTACTGGGTACCTCACAATGATTCACCTGCTTCAAAAAAAGAACTTAGTGATTCCAGATGCTTAGACACCGTGTAGCGTTTAGTTTAATAAAGGAGGACAGGTGCTACTAAAGCTGGCGTTCCCATCTGATAACTTCTGTTATGTTCTTTCAAAATTGTAATTTAATCTGTTCAAAGCTTTACAGCTACAATACATTGTATAAACTAGACAAATGGTGACATTTCACATCCATGGTGTATTCATTTAATTAGGAAACATCCTTGTTTTCTTCCAAATGTACACCATACACACCATATAATCCTCAAATACTGCTTGCCTTCGCAGCATGATAACTCAGCTTAGTAGTCTAAAGCCTAGCTGTTGGTTTCTCCAGATCTGATCACATGCTGCCCTCCACTTTGTGAACTCGTACCTCTTATGCTGCAATGTTAGGCCCGACGCTCACTTCAGTCTAAATGAGACGATTGGCCAGTTGAGAAACATAACAGATGCAAACAGGAAGCCCTGCAGGAGCAAGATAGTCCTGACCCCAAGCCACTCTAGGTTAATGAAATCTTTTCTTAAGGGACAATTGTGGCAAACTGCTCAGTGCTTTTCTATGATTGTCTGTAGTCTCCAAAGAGTGTACATTGCCTTTGCAGGGTCTTGGAATTGAAAAAGTAGGACAAGTGAGAAGCACTTGTTCTGCAAGATGAACTACTAATAAATAATATTACACATTAAGCCCCAAAAGGGCGTACTACACTGGCGCAGCATTAAGCAAGATTCAAACACCTGAAAATAGCATTAAACAGTCAACCACACCAAAGTGAATCTGTTTGACAAAATTACGAGCCAAATATGGACTTTTCTCTTGACATGCCAACAATGACAGACACCCAAACAACGTCACACCTGCATACAATTTAAATTTGTGTATTCAAATCATGAAACTTCAACACTATTTCATCAGCGTATGTAAGTTAAGGCTTTACGTGTATATTAACATAATATTTGTGTCTTTTCTAGGTGTGACAACAGCAGACAGTGTGTAGCGGTTCCGCTGCAGGCCAGTGTGCGTGGTCATTTGTCTGTGTGAGTGTGTTTATGGTTGTGTATGTTTATGAGTGGCACAGCAGCTGGGGGTTGTAACGTGATGCCAAGATGCTGCTGTCCCTGGGAATGCTAATGCTGTCGGCCACACAGATCTACACCATCTTCACCGTTCAGCTCTTCGCCTTCCTCAACCTGCTGCCCGTGGAGGCCGACATCGCTGCTGTGAGTAGTTCTACTTGCATGTAGGGACTATAACAATGATATGGCCGTGTAATACAGTTGAACACACCTCCCATCCAGATTAACAATAACAATGTGATTTCATAATATTATAACTTGAATACAAAATGATTCAACCTTTTTTTTTTTCTGTCTTTCAGTACTCATTTGACAACAAAACAGAGAACTTTGATGATCTGCCTGCACGGTTTGGCTATCGTCTACCCAGCGATGGACTGAAGGTGAGTCCAGAAGGGTCAGAGGTGTTTTGTTTGTGTGACAAAGATGAGTCATTCCAAGGTGTTTATGATCCCTGATCTGATTTTTATTTCAGCATGTTTCCACTTTACAGCTCTGCTCCACTGAATTAATGTTTAACCATGAAAACATAAAAAAGAAAGATGTATTTTTGGCATAATGAAAAGATCGTATTTGTACCAGGCAGTGAGCAAAATAACATTATTTTTATGGTTAGCATTAGCAGTGAGTGCACCTTTCTAGTTTGCATTAGAAAGCGGCAGAAATCAGGGTCAATTTTGGAAAACTTCCAAAAATAGATTTCAAGTCAATACAAATGTCAATGTATGTGTAGCAGCAGCCAGCTACACGTCAACATGAGAGAGGAGCCCACACACTGCAGAAAGTATTACACTATAGTACACTCTGGTTGGACTTTAATGAAGCTTTATCAAAGTTTAATAGCATTAAAATGAAACTGTTCCCAAATATTAGTGCTCTGTGTCGAGGATTGTGATCAATGTGTGTTGTTGTGAGGTTTCTGTATGCAACCCCCCCCACCCAGCAACACGCATACTGCTTGATCCACAAAGCTCACAAACAGAAGGGATGATTCATGTCTGCTTTCTAAACTCACCATTGTGGCGCTTCCCACAGTCAAGAGCCCAGTTGTTGTTGTTCAAAGGCTTTTTAGGGCACAGAAGCAAGCCGATGCCCTGTTTTGTGTTTACGTGCAGGTTAAGTACAGTATGTTTGCACACTTGAAATTACTGCCACTTATCTGAATTCATTGATGATATGTTCAGCATCATTATACCATCGTGGCAGTCCCACAGCATAATTTTGGCATTGTCTGTTGTGATCCTGTGGTATATTTTAGGAATCAAGCCTCTGGTTGAGATGATTGGTAGCATTGGTCTCACAACAGGAAGTTTGAACACACCCATAAAGTGTTTCTATTTCCTGTTTGCAACTGTCTTATTTAAAAAGAAAGTCATGGGAAGTTACCGCAATGGAAATGCCACCTCTGTTTTAAAAAATCTAATATTGGAATTTTACAGTTTTCGAATTTTAGAATAAGCATTTTTATTGAGACTGACCAGTTAACACTTCAACAGGTTAGCTGAGCTTTAAAGAATTAATTGATTAATGTAAGAGATTGGTTTAATTTAGTCCCATCCCTAGTGTATTACATGTATACGTATCCATGTTTGTGGATATGGGCCTCCCCATAGGTAGGCTATTGTGAATGAAGTGTCACCCGGCAAACGGCAGGGATTATGGCACACTGTCATGTTGCCCGCTGTGTGTGTTTGAGCACATTATGTAAGATTTGGTGTTACGAAAGCCGAGAAATGACGTGTCTGTGTCACCCACTCTCTGTTTTAAATTCTCATCTAATCTCTGCGTCTTATTTTTCCCCGCTGCTGTCTGGCCGGTGCAGTGAGGCCGTGTGCCATGCAGATATGCAGACATGGCCTCTAGTCCCGGAGGGCTCCGCTCAATCCATTTTAAAGTACCCTCCTCTGCCCGGCCCATATCTGTGTCTGTCTAAAGGGAGCTTGGTGCAGAGACAGACTTTCAGCTGTGATTTACAGCTGCACTCAGCAGGATCGTAATGGAAGTGTATGCGCTGCATTATCATCCATATTATCACAGGTTGAGAAGGAGTGGAGAAGAACTTCCCATCTTCCGTACTGGACAAGTGGAAGAATTCGCCGTGTTTGTCAAACAGTGATGATACTTAATGGCTACTGTCACAAATTCACAGAAAAAGTGGAAAAATCCAACTTTTCACCATGCATACACTGCAGATATCTGCAAATAATTGTCAGTGCAGCCACTCTTTGTCTGATGCCGTTTAGATATCTATAGAACAAAGGTTCATTCACTTTTCTTCTCCCCACCGCAACCTCGTTTTTAATATACCTGCACCTTTTTGTAACTGCTGTTGGAATAAAAATTGACCCCTGTAGATCCTTTGAGTTTTAGGAACTCACAGGAATACATAATTAACCTCTTTTAACATGCATGCACTGTGTCCCCACCTACTAATTGTGCAATTGTTTCACAAGTTCATACGCAATGAGGAAAGAGAAGCACCTTGCAACAACTCATTCAAATGGCATGCAGTCTGCAATGCCTCACGACATTTGGTGATTTCCCAACTCAGTAATTTGGGAATATGTCATGCGTATATGCTGTTAACTCACACTGTCTCATAATCACAAAAAAGGTTATCGAAATCTCTCCCTGAACAAACTCATTTAATATGTTGCAGCCTTGTGGTGCTGCAGTTGTATGATGCCTGGAGAAACCTGTGGCATCACAAGGCAGCACAAGCCTGTTTACTTCCAGACGTTCCCCTACAGGGAACGAGGCTTCAAACAGAGCCCTCCCTGTTTCCTCTTACACAACCGGGGCTGTTTACGGTCTCAAAGCAGGCCTCTACAAGCCTGTGTACACCTACAGTGTGCAACAGTTATGCTTTGTTTAATATCTGAGGTGCACATATGAGTAGCTTGAATCTGGAGATCAAGGTGGAGTTAAAATTAAGCAAAACAAAACTTGTCAGTTTGAAATTAAACTTAACGCCCCGTGTCTTAGATTTGACACTATGTCCCACTCAAACTTGAAGTATTGATGCAACACATGAGTAACTTGTATGCCGAAATTAAAATTTAGGGGTGAGAACATTTTATTTCTAAAGCATGAAGTTGTTGCTACATCCTTACATTTAAAGATTCAAAAACAAAATAGCTACTCCTCTACACTCCATTGCATAAGTGTAGAGGAGTAAACATGCAGCATTTCCATCTGAAATTAGGTTGTGTAGAAGTATAAGGTAGTACAAAATATGTGAAGGTTATAAGAGGGAGTCATTGCAGAGGATCTGGCTACAAACTGTGTAGACAAGGTTCAGAACTGTCAATTTTTGTTCAGATGTGACCCTGGCAAAGAATCGATACCAGTCTTAAAATAACCATGTTCCCTTCTCACAGCAAATTCTCGATACAGGCTTTTTGTTTTTATTCCATTCACGTGCCCACTCAGACATCCACAATTATAGACTGGTCTGTAGTCTGAGAAGAAATGCTTCTGTTTCCTTTGGAAAGTCTTTGTGTTTTGGATTGTGCAGCAGCAAAACTGGAAAATTCTCTGAAGCGCACCCTGTAAACTATGTGAAAGTGAAAAATATAGAATGTACAAATATAAATGTATTTCTTTTTGTGTACCACTGAAGCCTAGTGTGTATGTGAGGGCCTGTCCAGAAATCACGTTTACTTCTAATACTGCTTCAATATATTTCTGAATGGCTGACATACACTGCCTGGCCAAAAAAAAAGTCGCCACCAAAAAAAAAAGGTCACACACTCTAATATTTCGTTGGACCGCCTTTAGCTTTGATTACGGCACGCATTCGCTGTGGCATTGTTTCGATAAGCTTCTGCAATGTCGCAAGATTTATTTCCATCCAGTGTTGCATTAATTTCTCACCAAGATCTTGTATTGATGATGGTAGAGTCTGACCGCTGCGCAAAGCCTTCTCCAGCACATCCCAAAGATTCTCAATGGGGTTAAGGTCTGGACTCTGTGGTGGCCAATCCATGTGTGAAAATGATGTCTCATGCTCCCTGAACCACTCTTTCACAATTTGAGCCCGATGAATCCTGGCATTGTCATCTTGGAATATGCCCGTGCCATCAGGGAAGAAAAAATCCATTGATGGAATAACCTGGTCATTCAGTATATTCAGGTAGTCAGCTGACCTCATTCTTTGAGCACATACTGTTGCTGAACCTAGACCTGACCAACTGCAGCAACCCCAGATCATAGCACTGCCCCCACAGGCTTGTACAGTAGGCACTAGGCATGATGATCCAGGTGGCGACTTTTTTTTTGGCCAGGCAGTGTATTAGTCAGCAGAATGGACTTCCTCTTATCAGTTGGGAAATACCAATTTTTGCACTAACCTCTCCACAGTTATTTCCTGTAATTGAAATCTTGCTACATTTGATTGAAGTTGTGGGCTGTGGGTGTATACAGAGGTGGCAGGAAACACTCCTTCCATGTCGCATCTTGCTTCGAGTATTGCACGTTGAGCAAGATATGGAAACATTGCACACGAGGAGGCTGCAAACTATTAGTGGATAATTATACATTTCAAGTATTTATGCTTGTTTCCACTGTGCTTGAGTGCGTTTCCTCCCGTTGCTCCGGTTTTCTGCCTCATTTTGAAGACATGCAGGTTAGGTGAACTGAGGACTCTGAATTGCCCGAAGGTGTGATTGTGAGTTAATGGCTGTCTTCTCTGTGTGTATGCCACTGTATTCACTCATTTCAAGTGACAAGTAACAAACTAATGTTGACAGTGTGGCTGCTACTGCCTGAAAATGTTGCAAAATATATATATATATATATACACACGCCAAAATTATCAGTAGTATCATTGAGGTTCAATTGAGATATCGCTTCTCTCATTTCTGCATTTTACATTCATACTCTTTAATTGAATCTTGTATTTGTGATGGACAGTCTTGAACTTGAGAGCAGCTATTGCTTCATTGAAACGCATAGTTTCTATGAAGTTGTATACAGTATATATACAACTATATAGTTTCTACAGACAAATTAAGAAAGGTTAGTAGTAGACAGTGATTTTCAACAAAACTACCTATCAAACCCCTGCCCCTTATACCAAAACCATGAGTCCAATCAACAACATATTGATATTATCAAGAGATAAAACAGATTGAGAGATAAGACTGCCGAACGCGCTGATGTGGTTTTTATGTTTGTGGTGTCAAAAATTTTAGCTTGAGAGCAGGTTAGAAAACTGGTACCGTCTGCTTTCTTTGAGAAATTTGTAGTCAGAATTAACATTGAGTCAAAGGGAGCAGTTGGTTGGAATTCATGTCGCTTTCAGGCTCCCTGAACCAAATGTGTAAGTCCGTTGGATTCCATAGACCCATGTCTACGACTAACACAAAATCTCCTACATTTTGACCTAAAATAGTTGATGAGTGAAAACTATGGGAATAGGAGCAAGTTGTTTGGAAAAATTCCAGAATATTTCTCATGCTCCTCTCTACTCTGGCAGTGATGTCACCACTCTAGGTCTGAACATTCCACGCAATACACACCCATTATAAAATCTGATTGATTTTCTGAGTGATTTTGGTCAGGAGATTGGCCTGAAGATCAGCAAAAAGAAAACAGAAGTGATGACTCTGAACATTCCAAATCCCTCACCAATTCTGGTAAACGGCACATTTTCTGGCCAAACACCATTTCAAATGAAGAACTGTATGACAAATGCCAACAAGAATGCATGGAGACCAACCTAATGAGAAGAAGAAGAAGATGGAGATGGGTAGGACATGTGTTGAGAAAAGACCTTGCTGATATTACAAGAACAGCCTTACATTGGACACCGGAAGGGAAAAGAAAAAGAGGCCGACCAAGAAGCACATGGAGAAGAACTGTGGAGAAGGAGATGCAGAGCCTTGTGTAAAATCCCATGTTTGTGTATGTGGAAATTTCTCTCCATTTTTTTTTTTTTTTTGCGATTTTTGGAAAACCTGCTCGGTGAATCTCTAAGAAACGTCATAGCACACGATTCCCAATCGGGCTGCACGTTTTGATGTATTTTGACGCATGTGTTGGCAACACTGTGGGAGGAGAAGCAAGGTGAAAATTAAACTTCTGCCTGAAGGTGCCCTGGACTCCACATTGAGAGCCACCTCTGTTTTGCTCGAGGCTAAATGTGTAATCACAAACATTGTTCGTCCTTTTTGGTTTATATAATAATTAAGCCAGTTGTCTGTGTCAAACACGCATGCAGTGAAATGTTGACTCTGAAAGGAAGATGTGAGGGTTGTTTTTGTTCTTCGTTTCATCAATGGTTTGTCATGGAAATGAAGCACTAATGAGTTTACCTAATGCTCCAGCATGAGTCATTTCTCTTGTGCCTGCTTCTGGTAAAATGTATGGTAATGAACTGATTATAGATGTTTTACAGCAGATAGTTTCCGTCAGTGTCCAGATGACTCGCAGTACGTTTACAATGATGAACTTGAAGCTTTACTCTGTCGTTCTCTTGTTCTTTTGAGCGAGTTTCAGGCAAACCCACATTGTCTCAGCCAGTCTAGAATGTGACCCAGAAACAAGCCCATATTATTTTCACCTTTTAAACTGCAGAGAGGGGGGGTCTGAACAGCTGAACATCAATGAATGTGAGTGTGGAGTCACACAAGCTTTAATCTCCTTACAGGAAGCCCCAGTCAGGCTAGAGCGAGTTATTAATTCCTCTGTTTTTTTTCCTATCTGAACCCAGAGCAAATCTGCAAACAAGCCCGATTGTTAGTGACGGGATTACGTGTGGTCACTGTGCAATAATTTGGAATAGTCCACCCGAGAAATCCCCTCTTTCCCTCTTCCTGCTTGGATTCTGCAACAACAGAAAATCCCTCTTGGTCTGTCAGCACTTTGCATTGTATTAGTGAAACAGGAGATTCTCTTGATTGTTGATTGCGACTGTTTCATGTCTAGTTCTCAATGAAAACAACAATATATGTATATGGTGAAGGGAATCTTACGCCGGATCATTATTATTACGTCCGGTTGCAGTCAAGCTTTTAAGACCCGAAAAGAAGCAGCAATGGACGTCTTACTTCAGTGTTTTGATTTTCTGATTTCCACATGTTCCTCTCAAACATTAAGCTTTTTGTAACTGATAGCTAATTCAGTCTTGTCCTAACATTGAAGCCAGAAGAAAACAAAAAACAGCTGTAGCTTTGATTTTACACTGAAGGCTTAGTCCACTTGTTAACATTGGAGTAACTTGTAAAATTTACACTTTATCTGAAAATGGCTAAAGATGTGAAAAGAATATCAGTTATTGCCATGGCATGACCGATCCACATGAAATACACTTTATTTGTCACTGTCATTATAATATTCAGTACATTCATTTGGTTGTACGGAGTTGCAGATTCAGTTTTAAGTGTCACAGCATCCCATGGTGTCATGTTACCTGGTATACATGTTTTAATTTTAGGAAAATAAGAGCACTAATTTCACACATTGTTTTGTATTGTTGAAGTTGTGGTATGTGAGTTGGTATCTGGAGAGAAACATGGTTTGATTAGTGTGTCCCTAGCTACAATAACTGGTGACAGATAGGAACTTCATTACTAACCAGTCTAAACCTTAAAACAATCATCCAATTTCAGCCAAATATTGGAAGCTCTTCACCTCAATGTCACATTTCTACCTTTTCACCTCAGTGACTCTCGTCATTATTTAATTATGCAAATGTAACAATTCGTCACTATTTCAGCATCACGTTTTTAATGGCTAATTTGTCCTCTTTGGGTTTTTTTCCCAAACTTTGACACTGTTGCCTCTAGACTTAATAATGGACAATTTAGTCTCGAATCATTACAATGCAAGTCTTCTCAGAGAGGCAGTTTGTCTTTTTTCCACTGTCTTTATTTCCCAACAATCAATGGACAAGAATTTGCCTAAATTATGTTTTCGAACATACGTACAATTCATCCTGGCTTATGCAGACAGCAGAACCTCATATTTGCCGTAAAGGCAGCACTACATTATGATTGAAATATAAATATTGTCTCACACACAAAACAGCCCCATGTCACCTAGCTTGGAATCTTGACAGAGCAGTGGGAATATATAATCAGTTTAAGGTGGTATTTCAGTCTTGTGGTGTTAAAAGTTGCGCAGACAGCAATTTATCTACATCTCTTTTCAGTCAAGGGTTTCAGGATTTCCCCTCCTTCCTCAGTTATTTCCTGTTTTTCCGCTGCCCTCTCTCCTCACTGCATTTTTTTTTATTTTTAAATATGTTTTTCTACCCAACAGAGGGCGCCCTTGCAGTGGTTTCAAAATATGGTAGAAGGAATGTGAGGCAGTGGCACAGTGATGTCATTTAACTCTAAGGCGGGGCTGCACTGGAGGCGACACCCAGAGGTGACGGCGGTGGGTGATTCCCTCATGTTTGCTCGCCCTGATCCCCGAATGTGACCTTTTGTATGTCAGCTCTCATTAATGTTTGACTAAAACCGGGGCGGTGCATTCAGTCAGCAACTTTGTCTGTTTTGTCGTGCGGCTTGGCTCGGAATTGTCAACAAATGTGTGATGTGTCACTGTGGCCATTTTCCATATGTGGCTCAGCTGCTGTTTGGGTCGTCGGTGTGGCAGCCGGGAGGATGCACTCACGCAGAATCAGTTTGCTGCTAGCAGACACCAACCAGAAAGTGCTGACTCTTCTTGATGTACGGGCTGTTTTTTTGTGTGTTGGCTTTAAGATAGAGAGAGAGAGTTGAACGTGGCTGGCAGAGTCCCAGAGTCCCACAGCAGTCCACACTTCCTGTTTACCACACACACACACACACACACACACACACACACACACACACACACACACACACACACACACACACACACACACACAGTGGTGTGAGTTACACTTGCATAAGAGCAGCAAAGGTTTAGAAATGCATATCACATCAGGCCCCTCCCTCCTCGTTTCCTGTGTATTTTCCTTTCATCATCTCTTTTCTGTTTATGTTCTCTTTTCTCACTCTGCCTCTTTTTGTCTTCACCTTTCTATTTTTGTCTTTCTCCATCTGCCTTTTTTGTCTGCATTTCAGTGGGTCTCTGATTGCATTTGCCTCCATATTTGTGTCTTTTTCCTGTTTTCCGCCTTTGTTCTCCTTCCCTTTATCACTCTGTCAGCCTCTCTGTCTAACCCTCTCTCTCTCTTCTTACTATCGCCGTCTCATCATTCACTTCAAAAGCTGTTGTCGGAAATGGGACGAAGACAGGAAGCGGCAGAGAGAGAAGGAGAGATGGGAAATACAAGGTCCAAACTGAGAACACCAGCTGTCTTGATAGCTTTTAGACTCCATGAAACATGCAAAAACACACAGGTTTTTATGGACATATAAAGACATGCGGCTTACACACTCATCGTTTTTGTGTGCCAGTGATAATCTTCACTCCAGTGGAAAGTTATGTCTTAATTATGCATGCATTACCATGTTCAATTTCTGTTTTGATATGCCAGTGTTACATCTGGGGCTGCAGCAGACGGCGTCTCAGCATTTTAATGAAAACATTTTTTAAAGATTGTTTTGATGGATGTTGGTAATTTGGAAGGAGCGGGAGGGTTGAACAAAGATGGCGCTGCCCAGACTTTGGGTCATGGAGCTCACACTGGATCCCGGGATGTAACTGTGTTGTCTTTAGCCTCTTTTAAGGTATACAGGCTCACTAAGCAGGTCCCTAAATCTGCATTTTAAGCTGACAATCTGACAAAGCAGTGTGAAACCCAGAAAAAATATATTGTACTACTGTGGGGCTATATAATGCTTTCTATAGATAATAGATATATTGTTTTGGAAAATCACTCTTGATTGACGCTTGTTTGACTTCTAGCGTAACGTGTATTTAAGCCATTCATGTGTCATGTCTGATGATGTCATCCCCACAGGGCTTCCTGATTGGGGCACGGCCAGAAAATGCGTGCGAGCCCATCGAGCCCCCTCCAAGGGACAACATGACGGGCGCCTTCATCGTCCTCATCAAGCGCTTCGACTGCAACTTTGACATCAAGGTAGTGTGTGTGTGTGTGTGTGTGTGTGTGTGTGTGTGTGTGTGTGTGTGTGTGTGTGTGTGTGTACGTGCGTCTCTAGTTATTGTCGGAGATGTAAGTCCTTCCTTACGAAACCACGTCACACCCTGAATCAATGCCGACTATCTTGATTTTTCATCTAAACATAACTATTCTAACTTCAATATCGAAGACAAACATTATTATTCTGATAGCTAAATAGGGTAGTGACTGTCTCACTAAAGCTCTGTGCAGCATTGTTGGTTCATTGGATTGTGACCCTTCCTTGTTAGAAGTGAAAGTATATAAGAGCAAGCTGCCAAACAGTATCTGTACACTACTGTGTGTTGCCTCACACTGCATTTGTATAAGATCACGTCTGCTCTGGTTCCCCTAAACACAACAACCTGCAAGAGCATCTGTTTCACTCCTCTGCCTTTTGTTTTCTGCTGGACTTGTGGGGTTAAAAAGTTCGGTTTGCGGCTGTTAATAAGTCAGTTAAGTTGCTGAAAGACGGAGAGAGAGAGCTGATCTCTATTAGTCAAGTGAGGCGGCCGGCCACGTGCAGGGCACAGAGGGTGGTGAAGGCATCATAAGTTGTGTATTTTGGGAGCGTCGCTTTGTTCAACACCAGAGAAGAGACATTGAGACGAGGAGAAAAGGGAAAATGAATCTGTATTTCTGACCTGCCATGAAAAAGCAGTCTAACAAATCATCTAACCCTTAGTTAAAACTTAACTAACTCATGCAAAGTCCAGCACAGTGGCTATGAATTAACCCAGGATTTGGTGTTGAACTGGGTCAGTGGCAGTTTTGAAGGAAACATGTCGCATCAATTGTTAATTTTCATTTAAATTTGCTCCACCAGCTTCAATGCCTCTGCAAGTGAACGCCAGAAGGAATTAAAATTTAGAGATGACAACAAAGTAAAAAAAGCACACAAATATTTATTTTTACAGATTTCAAGACATTTACTGTAGGTCTCTACTTTTTTCACGACCTGCAGACATACTTCAGTAGTGAAGACATTACCTTTCCTCCTAAAAACTTCACATTTGTGGTCTCAGCAAGTGAATTACAGAGTTTTATTATTATTAAAGCACCCTCTGATGATTCCCAAGGATGATTTGTGCCAGGTGTATGACTCAAAGTTTTCCAGTTTTTTGTTTGGTCATTTTATTTTATTTTTCTTCACTTTTACAGTAAAGAAACTCAAAATGTCCACATGCAGAAACACGGTGTGGTAGATTGGTTTTGAAATGCATCTTAAACCTCCAGCTTTTCATGGATTCAGAGACACAGAAGAGAGAATAGGAAAGAGTGAGGTAGAGAGTAGAGAGCCGGGGTTAGAGAGTGAGAGCATGGATGAGTAATGGGGTGAAAGCGAGGAAAGCATGCAGCCTCTTGGCAACTCTCTCTCTCTCTCTGTCTGTCTGTCTGTCTGTCTGTCTGTCTCTCTCTGTCTCTCTCTCATACTTTTCAGTCTTACCTTTTCACTCTGTACCTTCTTGGTTGCTCCCCCATTCATTCACTCTCACATTTCCCATCAATCACTCTTTTTCAATCTATTTTCTTGGCACTCTCTCTGTTGGTCTTTCCCTCTTGCTCTTATAGCCTAAGAAGGTCTTACTGCATCACACACACACACACACACACACACACACACACACACACACACACACACACACACACACACATGTTGACGGACGGGGCAGTGAGGTGTTCGCTTTGCTGGATTGTAACCAGACTCCGCTCCACATAGCTGTGTTTCACACAGACACACAACACACACACACACACCAGTCTCTCTGAACTATGTCAGATTTGACATTTAACCTCCTGCACCTCTCAGAGGAGCAGCTTTGACTTGTTGAAGTTTCTTGTTGCTGAGATCTGGTGGCATTTTTCAGTGTAACCTTGCATCACTCGTTCCATCAGTTGTGTCATAAAAGGTACAGAAACACTTTAATGCATTCCTCAACAGCACCTCAAAGTAAGTTGGGACATCTAGGCCAAGTTGATCTGTTGTTGTAGTCTGCTATCAAGAAAGAAAAAAAAAAAAGCCAAACATCTGCATCTTTAGAGGGTAAAAAGAAAGCTTGATTTTTAATGTAATCACATATTGAGTATTTCCTTAAAGCTCCTCCTCCCTCTCTCCCCACATTTCTTGTCAGTATCTCTAATATCAAAATTTAAGTAAAATGTTGATATGGCTCTAAATATAAATCCAGGTATTTACTGCCTAGATTTAAATTTCTCATAAATAAAACAAGCTTGAAAAAGACACCCTTTGATAATGATTAAAATAAACTGGGGTTTTACAGTAGGCTGGTAACTAGACCCTGTTTGAAGTTTGTGTGTAAAGGAGGGTGTCTTCCTGTCCTTCTCCCTATTCATATTTCTTTATATCCTTTACAATCTCTTATTTTCCCCTCTCTTTTCCTCACTCCCTGTCCCTGATTTTCTCCCCTCTGTCTCCCTTATATATGTACACACACACACACACACACACACACACACACACACACACACACACACACACACACACACACACACACACACACACACTCTGTCACTGTTTGTGAGGTCTGGCTGTGCTGCCTGGCTTCACTCTCTGGCTTAATGATTGCTCATATCTACACACATCGTCACATGGACACACACACACACACACACATATATATATTTACAGTTATCTCTCTCTCTCTCTCTCTGTCTCTCTAATGCACAAACAGCTTCCTCTGCCTCCTTCTTTGCCGTTGGCTATCATTTTCACTCCATTCCTCCTCTAGGTACCTTTTCCCTCTTACTGTTTCCCTCTTTCTCTCTCCTCTCTGTCACTCACTCACACACACACACACACACACACACACACACACACACACACACACACACACACACACACACACACACACACACACAGTTTGTCGCTGTCTACCTTGAATTCCTCTCTCTCTCTCTCTCTCTCTCTCTCCTCTCTCTCTCTCTCTCTCTCTCTCTGCCAGGCTCAGTTCCCTCCAGAAGCTGCAGGGAAACAAAGGAATAATAGATTCCATCTTGACTGAGACGTCGCACTCGTCTGTGTGGTGCAGGGGTGTCGCCCCCAACATGCCCGCTGCTTTATTTCATTGCCGTCCATCTCTCCTCTATAGCATTTAGCTATTAGCATCGAGTGAGCAACAGCACAGAGTTTTAATGGATCCATGGCCGTAATGGGCAATAAAACGGACACTCACCCACTTAACCCTCCGTCAAGTGTTAGCTCCTGAGAGAGTGTGTGTTAGAGATGTGTGTGTGTGTGTGTGTGTGTGTGTGTGTGTGTGTGTGTGTGTGTGTGTGTTGCGATAAGACATGACTGAGAGGAGGTCGAATGTCGAGAGAAAGTGTTTGAAATGGGGAGTGGTAAATTGGGATCATGTGAAGGGGTGTTAATGGGCACGAATGCTCTTTGTGTGAGAGAGAGAGACAGCATTCCTCCATGGCTGTTCCTTTTTATAAAATACATCTCTAGAGAGACGGGGTTTGCACTTCCTGTACAGTGTTTTTTTTTTTACAGTGATTTTTTTTTTTTAGTGGGGGGAGGGCTCCCTGGTGACCTTTTTGACCTTCCTGGGATGAGGGGGGAGTGAACAGGAAACCCGATCCCCTTTTCCACCCTCCTCTCCCTCCTGTGCCTCCTTTATGTCTTAGCGAGATTCTTTGCAGCCTGTCTGTTCGTCCCAGTACTGCCATCCAATAACACGCACACACTGCAGGTCTATATACATGGAGACATAATGTCCTCGTTATGTAACATGTACAGAGATAAGTCGAGCTCTGTGGAACCACGTTGTCACCCTCTTTCCTCTCTTTCTCTTATTTACACTCATTAAGTCTCTGCTGCCCTCTATGCCAAAACATAGAGAGGAGAACATAGAGATAGAGAAGGGTCATAAAGTCAACAAAGTGCCTCAATAAAGTCTGGTACCTAGCAATATCTTCCTTAGGTTTGCTAACATTACCACCCTAAAGGTTCATTGTGGAGTTATTGTAAACGTTATAGTAATAGCAGGTTTAAAAGTGAAAACGGGTCCAAAAGATAAAGATAGAAGCTGAAGCCTACAAATACAGTGGCTAGTGTAGCATAGAAGTGCTAACGCTATTTATTGATCTGTTAACTTACTCTGTTCATGTTAGCTCATGTAGGGACATTAAGTATTAGAAAGGTATATCTCCTTCCAACTTCTCAATGTAACGAGTATCACTATTACACAACATTTAAACCAGGACTAGCTCCGAGCCGCAAAACCAACCTGAAAATTAAGAAAATCCGATAGAAGTTCTTGAGAGCAGAGCTGTACAGCTGTCTGATCCTGATTGGAGCTAGCTAATGCTACGCGATGATTGGCCAGTCTGTGTGTCGAGGGTGGGACTTAGCTAAGGGTCAAATCACTACAAGTGACCCCATTCACATGGTCATGATACATTGTTAAAAACAAAAAATCATTTACAGCCACTGTAAAGGAGCATTAATACGTTTAGGAATCGGTCACCCCCTGCTTTGTTTTTAGTTGGTAGTGACCAGAGTGCTGTGCAAAAGCACCCAGTGGATGGTGGAGGTGACGGCTGTTTGTCTGGTGGAAAGTTCCCCATCTGAGAACCAGGTCATGCTATGACACAGTCCAAACCTTGTCTGGCAAAGGGCGGCTCAGACTAAACGTTCAGGCTGGTATAAATGCTTTTTGTCCCTTCAGGAAGCTGTGAACTTCACGTGACAGGGCAGACATCAGGCAACACACTCGAAACAATTCTCTCATTCAAAAACATTTCCCAAAAGTGTTCACTATACAGACTCCAGTTTGACCCATAAGTAGGCCAGGCCAATATCACCAGACAATGCATATATGTCTGACAGAGAGTACTTGACCACAATTATTAATAGAGAATAATCATAATAAGGTGTCCTTATCAAAAAATGTTGTTTATATTGTGTGATATATAAACAACATGTTTTCATAACATGTGTCATAAATTGCCAATTAAAAGCTGGAATACAATAACGTAAACAAATGTCAGAGTTGAAGATGCGGTGGATTAGATCAAGGTGGGGAAATAAAGGCTAAGGTCACTATTTTACACCAGTTTTTGGTGTAAATAATTATTGTAATTTTCTGTTCAGCACAAATTCAAGTTTACCCCCATTTTGAGTGGCAATAGACTGCGGGAAGCAAAATCTGCGGCATGTGGGACGTAATCCGTGTCAACGACGGGTTGCAAAGTGCCATTGATTGACAGCTAATCCATCCAATTTAAATGTCCTGGCTGGGATCGAGTAAAGAATAAAAGAAATAGCAGAAAGAAGCAGGTTAAAGTCCCACCAGCTTATCTTGAGGTGTGGCCATGCCAGGCTGCTAAACTAAACAAGTCTGAAAAGTTCTCGATGAATTGGGAGCGGTCATAAGGGCCTTATTTTCTCTGTAACAATATAATCTGTCCAGTCAGCTTCCAAGTAAGTCTAAAATCGTCTCGTGAGAGTTTGCTTTTACTAGCTGCAGCCCAAGTTAGTCATTATCTGTTCTGGTGGCTGGTAATTTCCCTGCTTACCTTTTTGTTTCCTACCTCTGCCTTACAGTAAGTGCATTTTATTGTGCTGCAGTGACCTCACAGCCCCTTGAGCTATCTACACACACACACACACACACACACACACACACACACACACACACACACACACACACACACACACAGAGGCCTCAGTCTTTATTCAAACAATGATCTAGCTTCCTGCACACACTCACTCAGTCTTATGACAGGGTATGACTACGGCTGACTGGGTGTATGACTAGCTTGAGTGTGTGAGAGAGAGAGGGCAGTAGCCGTGTCTCATGTGGCTGTTGGTTTTCTGAGCTGTTGTTAAGTCTGTTGCAACTTGTTGTGGCAACAAACAGCTCAGCCTGCTCCCTTTGGCTTAGAGGGCAAATACACGCAAATACGAACAATGGGCACAACTACTTTAAAGTTCAGATCAAATTGTTGATCAAATTGTTCTTGTACATTTCTCCAAACACAACGTTTCCTCACCTTTGGTCAATTTTTTTTTTTTTTTTTGAACATCAGAAGCAATTTACACCACACATGAAAACAAATCAACATAAAGCATTTCAGTACATTTAAATCTAACACACGCAAAAATTATTAAAGAAAAACAACAAATTGGGGCAGGAAGCATTGTTGAAATGTATTGTAGTTTATACGCGACACATTTAAAACAAATACAGTCTCCCTCACACACAGTTGCACTGTGCGGTGTTATCAGTATACATGGCCTCTCCCTGCAGTTTGCAGTTTTATTGAACTCGTTATCTAATCAGCCGTCTGGACCTTGAAACTAAAACCCAGCTCTGCCCTGTGCAGCATTCCTCTCAAACACTACGGAGAGAAAAAGGGGGAGGGCGGCATGGATGAGAAAGTGGGGAAGGGAGAGAGTAAAGGCGGGAGAAATATCAGAGAAGGGGGCCGGGCAGAATTGAGGAGAAGTTGGCAGCCGGGGTAATATAACAAGGGTAATGAGGGCAAAGAGAGGTGAGAAGTAGGTGGTTAAATTTAGAGAGGAGGTAGGAGGGGAGAAGAAATAAAAGAGGAAGGGTGGCAAGAGGAGGCAAAAAGGGTGGGAGGGGAAAGGTTGTGAATAGGAAGAGAGAATGGGTGAGGGGAGAGGAGAGGAACGTGAGGAGACATGAGGATGAATGAGAAGATAGGAGGAGCATCGGAGACAGAGGGAGAAAGTTAAAGGAGGAAGAGAGAGGAGGAAATGAGGACCTGATTGGGAGCTGCTGTCCAAACTGCAGAGGAGCAGAGCAGGGCCTAGCTGCATCTGATACAGTTTAGGGAAATGTGAACCAATGGAGGTGTACTTAAAAACAGCCTTTCTTTTAATGCAAATCAAGCGTTCCTCATGTATTGTAATTTTCTCCCCTGGAGTCTCAGGAGGTGTATTTTGGGGCTGTATACATAAAATTGACTTCCGGACGAGTCTGGAGAGGAGAAGAAGAAAGAAAAACATGATGGGGGAACATTTTCAGGTGGAGAGGAAGGAAGACAAAGGGGGGAAAAAAAGATGAATTGGGGGGTTAACATTGGAGCCGACCAGGCTGTTATAGAGACCAACACATGGTGACAGTTCGAAAACACTCATGATATACTTAAAACATCGGCTTTAATAATGCGTGAGAAAGGTGTGCTGTGCTGCTCACACTCATTTACACAAAGCTTAGGTCAAGTCTGCTCTATGCAAATGCAGACCAGAGACTGCAACAGGCTCCATGCAGGTCATTTCTACTGAGAGAGAGAGAGAGAGAGAGAGAGAGAGAGAGAGAGAGAGAGAGAGAGAGAGAGAGAGAGAGAGAGAGAGAGAGAGAGAGAGATCACACACACAAAGTGGTGATGCAGCAATAATTAGTGATGCTATCAGCACACTGTGTTCATACCACCAGTGTTTTTCAGATGCTAGTGTAGGAGTGGAAAGACAGATATGTGTGCAGCCATATTTACCCTCATAGGCAGCCATTTTTAATCATATCTCTTGGTAGATGTCAAGAACATTTTATTTATCTCGTCTCGTGTGTGAAATGTTTTTATAATGAACAGAATATACTCATCTCACCACCCTTTTTGGGATCCAAACGGTTAAGTCCAGCACCAGTGAGTGAGGCCGCTCCAGGTGGCACCGCTTACACACCTCCAGTCAGCTGTGACCAACATGAATCGGGTCTCACGCACATACATACTGTACGTACACACACACACACACACACACACACACACACACACACACACACACATATATTAATAGTTCAGTGACCTGTAGTGCAAAGCTACTTTGAAGTGCTCTTTTTTTTCCCCCATGTTTTCCCAGTTTATTGTTTTGTTTGTTTTTCTCAGCAACACCTTCCTTCACATTCATTCAGTCCCACGCGTTCACAGGAAGCTGCTCGACACAAAGACACAGTTGGCCGCCAAACAGCTGCAACCTTCTCGCCTCGCCGACGGGCCCGTAGACTCTGTAAGGCCTCAGTGTAATGCAGAATCAGAGTTCAGCAGGTTCGTATGGGCAAATGGAACTTCAGTAGAAAATCGGGTAAAAATAGTTTTCCAGTGCAGGGTTTCCCAAATCGTTTTATTGGGACGTTGCCCCCCCCCCCCCCCCCCCCCCCCCCCTTTAAGACCAATAACACAAGTAACGGCAATACAATTGAAAATATAAGATTATTAGCAACCAACTGCTTTAAAGTACCACCACAAAAACACCATGACATGACATTTCCAGGTATTTTAGATAGTTTATTAATGACGCAGTATTAATGCGTCATCATTATCCATAAAAATGATACCACAGTCCGTATTACTTGTATGCCTATTAGGGTCTTTTACTGTATCTAACGCTGTGCTTTTAACTGCCTGACAAAAAGCTTCTGGAGCTTGTCAACTTCATTCGCAGGGCTCCAAAAACAACAGCCAATTAAATAGAGTCCACACTGCCTTTTTAAAAATCCATAATTGCTCGACATCATGAATAAAACCTACAGTGTGTGTGCTGCAGGCCAAGTCAAAACACCACAGGGTGCCACAGTGAGAAAACTAGCATCAGATGGTCATTATGCTTTCCTGTTTGTTTTCAAACCAAGGCCCGATGCTACAGAAAAGGAGACATAATGTGTTGTTTGGAAGGCAGGAAGAGAGAGAACAGAGCTAGAAGTTTCTGGAGCCAAGTAATGCCGTCACATGACGACAAGATGTCGAGATGCCCTTGAGAAAGGCACTTAGCCGATACTTTTTCCAGTGTATTTCCACTGTAGCTGTGCAGGCCAGCAGCTACGTAAACACGTCAACAAAAAAGTACTCAGAAGCATTATGCTGATTTGTCAACTTTCTTTGGTAAAATAAAATTAAAATACAATTTGTATTGAGATATTTTGTCATTTTTTCCCCACAACACCATCATAATTGAGTTGGGTGTGTGCAGAGGGAGAACAGCAGGATATGTGTGGTCAGGGATAATGGCAATTAAGTGGTTTGGTGAAGGCTGTTAAATTGACTTGGATATCTGCGCTACAGCTCGGCACAATTGTCTGCAGATGGTAGAAGAGGTGGTGAGGCCTTCTTAACGTTAGCTTCTGTTAGTGTGTTTATAGCCACACACTTGCATTCTTCCTTTTTTTCACATCTTATATTCCCTTTCTCCCTCTCCTTTTTTATGCCTCTCTGTCTGTGTTTTTTCTCCCCCTCTCCTCAGTCTCAGGAATGCATTGAATGTCCTTATCTTTGCCCATGTTAACACAAGGGTGAACCAGCAGCAGAGGTTGAATTCCTCTGCAGATCCCAGGCAGACAGGACACAGACCACACACTGGCATCTAGACAACCTTCAGCCAAAATGGCTTTTAACGTTTACTGTAAAAACCAGCAGCAGGGGAGCAGACCTTCTGTCAGAACGTACAGCCTACATTTCAGTATTGTACCCGCTAAGTAGATCTTAGGAATTAAAGCTCGACCTCAAGATGTTTGGTTACAGGAGAAATTTTCTGTTTCTCAAATTAGCCACATCTGGCAAACATTTGGCTTGTGTCAAGTAGTTACAGTAGTTTCTTATTTGCATGATTTGATTTCCAACAAACTGGCAGACTAACACGTTGAGGCGTAACATGATGCAAATGACACTACATGCACGTACCACATTCAGGTTAATACAGTAGTGTTTCCATTACTTCCCCTTTCTTCAAAACTGCATTCAGAACCAACCTATTTAAATCTGCACACCATATTTTAACTGTTCACTTTGCAAGTCGTTTCGACGAAAGATCAAAATAATTGACTGTTGTCTTTTTCATCACACAACAAAGGCCTCATGGGCTGATACGCAGCCATCCAATAATTACACTGACCACAAGACGATGAGTGTCCGGATCCATTTGATTCAGTTCAGTTGACGATGATTGATTAAGAGTTATATTTTTATGTTTGCTGTGTCCATACTAATCAGAGCGGCACATCGCGCAATTGCAAGTTGTAAAAAGTTCAATCAGTCACCAACAGGTCGGAATATTAGAGGAAAGATGAAAACGAAGTTAAACATCTGGCTGAAATGAGTTTTACAATCACAGCTGGATATAATATCATGATATTAAGGTCATATTACCCCCCCCCCCCCGTTATTAGTATTATCTTTCACCCTTTTCTTTGATTAACTGATTATTGACCTTTTAGCTAGTTCCCGGTGCTATTTAACGACACGACTACGCCAATGAGCGCTTGAGCGACACATCAACGATGACTCAGCGTTGTTGCTCTTGTCCCCCCCCCCAGCTCACTTTCCTTTCTTAAAAAACTCACACACACACACACACACACACACACACATACACATACATACATACATACATACATACATACATACAGTTGTGGTCAAAAGTTTACATACACTTGTAAAGAACATAATGTCATGGCTCTCTTGAGTTTCCACGTTATTTCTACAACTCTGATTTTTCTCTGATAGAGTGATTGGAACAGATACTTCTTTGTCACAAAAAACATTCATGAAGTTTGGTTCTTTCATGACTTTATTATGGGTTAACAGAAAAAGTGATCAAATCTGCTGGGTCAAAAATATACATACAGCAGTGCTAATATTTGGTTACATGTCCCTTGGCCATTTTCACTTCAATTAGGCGCTTTTGGTAGCCATCCACAAGCTTCTGGCAAGCTTCTCGTTGAATCTTTGACCACTCCTCTTGACAGAATTGGTGCAGTTCAGTTAAATTTGATGGCTTTCTGACATGGACTTGTTTCTTCAGCATTGTCCACATGTTCTCAATGGGATTTAAGTCAGGACTTTGGGAAGGCCAGTCTAAAACCCTAATTCTAGCCTGATTTAGCCATTCCATTACCACTTTTGATGTGCGTTTGGGGTCATTGTCCTGTTGGAACACCCAACTGCGCCCAAGACCCAACCTTCGGGCTGATGATTTTAGGTTATCTTGAAGAATTTGAAGGTAATCCTCCTTCTTCATTATCCCATTTACTCTCTGTAAAGCACCAGTTCCATTGGCAGCAAAACAGCCCCACAGCATAATACTACCACCACCGTGCTTGACGGTAGGCATGGTGTTCTTGGGGTTAAAGGCCTCACCTTTTCTCCTCCAAACATATTGCTGGGCATTGTGGCCAAACAGCTCAATTTTTGTTTCGTCTGACCACAGAACTTTCCTCCAGAAGGTCTTATCTTTGTCCATGTGATCAGCAGCAAACTTCAGTCGAGCCTTAAGGTGCCGCTTTTGGAGCAAGGGCTTCCTTCTTGCACGGCAGCCTCTCAGTCCATGGAGATGCAAAACACGCTTGACTGTGGACACTGACACCTGTGTTCCAGCAGCTTCTAATTCTTGGCAGATCTGCTTTTTGGTGGTTCTCGGTTGACTCTTCACCCTCCTGACCAATTTTCTCTCAGCAGCAGGTGATAGCTTGCGTTTTCTTCCTGATCGTGGCAGTGACAAAACAGTGCCATGCACTTTATACTTACAAACAATTGTTTGCACTGTTGCTCTTGGGACCTGCAGCTGCTTTGAAATGGCTCCAAGTGACTTTCCTGACTTGTTCAAGTCAATGATTTGCTTTTTCAGATCCATGCTGAGCTCCTTTGACTTTCCCATTGTAGCGTTTGTGGGCGTTTGTATCCAATGAGCCCTATTTAAATGGCCTCAGAGAAGTCACCAGCTGTAGTCACTCATAATCACTCACAAGAAGTTAAGAGGCCATGCTATGAAGCTCATTTCATTGACACAACTTTCTAAGTCACCAAAATTGCTAATTCATGTTGCTGTATGTATATTTTTGACCCAGCAGATTTGGGCACTTTTTCTGTTAACCCATAATAAAGTCATGAAAGAACCAAACTTCATGAATGTTTTTTGTGACAAAGAAGTATCTGTTCCAATCACTCTATCAGAGAAAAATCAGAGTTGTAGAAATAACTGGAAACTCAAGAGAGCCATGACATTATGTTCTTTACAAGTGTATGTAAACTTTTGACCACAACTGTACATACATACATACATACATACATACATACATCCATCCATCCATCCATCCATCCATCCATCCATCCATCCATCCATCCATCCAGACCCGGTGTTTTTTTGTTTGTGTCACTTATCCAGACAGCCTGCCTCGAGACGCACACAGTTGCCATTGATAGCTCCTTCACAATACGCCCTCAGAAGACAACACATGTGAACACAATGCTGCGGCTGCCATACACGCTGCTTCACGTATGCCTGCGCATAAAATTACAGTGACAGGGAGCGGACAAAAGACAGTGCTGTTCTGTATAAGCATCCACGCAGGCCACGATATACACACACACACACACACACACACACACACACACACACACACACACACGGTTCACTCCTCATAGGTCTAAATGGATTTCCTTGCTTCACAGCAGAGTACAATGGTGGTATAGAGAGGCCTGGCTGCAGGGCTCACATACTGCACTCACACACCCACTGGTAGCTCAGGTCAGTGTGAGGGACCTCGTTCTATTATTTAACGGAGCAAATAACTTTCATATTTTGACCCATGCTCATCTGATTATCTTTACTTGGTACGGTCTCTGCCTCACATCATGGTCTCTCTCTCTCTCTCACTCTCACTGTCTGGTTTTGGGTCAGGTGTTAATTTACCACAGGAGGGTCGCATGTGCTCTGAATAATAATTAACATCCCCAATTCCTCTGTGGCTTCAGGTAGCAGTGGTTTAAAAGGAAGATAATCATAGATTCTTTTTACTTTTTACACACTATTAATCTGTAATGTTTCTGGTTAGATTTAATTTTTTAAGTGTGTGTCAACAATACCTCAGGCTGCCGTGCTCACTTCTTTTTCAGCAATAATTTGCCACATTTTTATAGAAATGGCAGAACGTCAGGAAACTACTAACTTAGGAGCCAATTTAGTGACTAACATGAACCCAATGTGAGAAAATGGCAGTTCAGTCTGATTATCAACAAATCTCAAAATATAATCTAAGATAAAATAAATAAAAAATATAGCATAAATGTGAGGTACTTAGCTTTTGTGTTTCAATGTTTAGGTTTTAGGGCAGAGTTTTCACATTTTTGTGTTGTGTGTATCATAAACAAACTAAATCCATTAATTCTATATGATTTTGTATAATATTTTTTATTCTTTATTAGGAGACATTACACTGTTAGAATAAGGTTTTCTCTTCGTTCACATCTTTTTTTGATGCGTTAGAGTGACGTTTTAAGGAATCTGATGCAAATTGTCTTCACCCCACCCCCTCAATTTTAGAGGAAACCTTCACCATCCAAAGTCTGTCTCCGTCTGTGGAAGAACACATAATGATTTATTCCAGTGTTATATCGTCACATCCTATTTCCTCCACCACATCTGTTGTGAGCGATCAGCCTCAACAATGGTGATATACAGGATACTGTGGGATCTCTACTGTGTCAGAGCCACAGAAACAGCTCCGCAGATGGAAGATCCTCATTCCATCAGCTTCCTCTACATCCATGCTGCAGCACACATGGCCCTCTGGCCTCTGTTGCTGGAAAGATCCCTGTTTGAATCCCTTTTTAGTGTCTTCATTATAACCCTTTTCTGGAAGCACAACCTGCTGTTTTTAAAGGATTTTTTGTGAAAATAGTCTGCCGATAGACAGAGAAGATTTAACAGGATCTCAGAGTTTTTGGTCACCTGACTTTTAAGCATAGATTTGTGTTTGTTATTTTTGCTTCAAATACCTAAAATCCTAGTACTACGATCATTAAAGCAGCCACACATACACTGAATAAGATGCATTTAGACACCAAGAATTTTAGTTCGACAGTTTTTTTCTGGTGCAACTTGCGTCTCATTAGTTATGTAATCACCATCACATTTACAACGCAACTTTCCTGCTAAATTGATTTTGCAAGCTATCGTGTTATGTAACATTCAGTTGATGTTTCTGGGCTTCTAGTCGAGAGAAAAAAACAAAACACTGACAATGTTTGTCCGAACCAATTTTGTGAATTTTAATATATAGGTGTTGACAGATATAAAAAGAAGAAAAATAAATTTCCTTTTTGAGGATGACAGCTGTGCGCACACACACACACACACACACACACACACACACACACACACACACACACATACACACACACACGCACAGTGAACAGGTTACACTGAAAGCTGAAGCATCTGTTTTAATGCGGCAGTGAGAGGCTTAACTTTTACAGAGAACACATCTATGATTAATGAGTGTGGACATGGTGGCATGTTTATGCAACAGTTTAAACACATTTAACACACACACACACACACACACACTCAAGCATGCACACTCAAGCATGCACAGATATACACACGTCTACACTTTTTGCCAAACTGGAGGAGTGATTACTGTCTTAGCCAGTATTTATCACAAGAAGGCTGCTAACTGAAAAGAAGAAAGTGCCAAAACAACCTGGCTTCCAATCAAAGATTACTTCAAAGTAGAATATGTAAATACCAATATTTTACTTATGGAGTTATATAGATGCAACAGGATTTTAATATATATATATATATATATATATATATATATATATATATATATATATATATATATATATATATATATATATATATATATATATATATATATATATATGAACTGAATTGTAATGTTTAAAAAGTTGATAAATGAGATAATGATTTTGTTTGCTTGTCAACTGATTTGAAGGACAGACCTGTTTTAGAAGAGCTGTCAATCATTCTGTAAGTTAAACAGCTTTCAGTCTTGTTTTTTGTTTTGTTGTGTTTGCCATGGTACTGAGGTCGCTCTTTGGTTTGCATGTGGATAACAGGTTTTGCCTGAAATTATGCTGAGCAGATAGTCGGAGCTCGTCATGAGTGAGCAGGTCTGGCCTTCAAGTGCTTTGCTCCAGGGCACAATGCTCTTTGTTTGGATCAAAAGCTGTGACATCAATGAAATATATAAAAACCTATATGAAATAAGAAAGTGTGGCACATTAATAACAAGAAGAGGCGACCGAGATAAAGTCAGAAATGTCAAAATGTGAGATGTTTTCTAATTGAGCAAAATCAGTGTGCTGAATTTCTGCATTTGTCGTACCTTCTCTTCTAACCTTTAGCCCACTCATCCGCTCCTCTGTGGCCGAGCAGCTTTCTTTGGACCGCTGTAACTGAACACTTCCTGTTTTGGATCTTCCGGTTACAGCTCAGCCAGCTTCGATGAGCAGTCGGTGTTTATTGTGGAGGAGCGAGCTGTCGGGGGCGTGAAATGCAAACATCTTGTCTCCTGCAAACACTTTCTGGGAAACGGGCTGTAAACATGTTGTCGAATGCTACTGTGAAGCCACAGCGCTGCTTTAACTGTGGTCTCTGCTGTCAGCACTATTTATTCTCTTTTTGGGAATTCAGTTCGCAAAGCCAGATCATACATTCGGGTCATATAGGCAGTAGAGAGCATCCTTAAACTGGAAGTGGTACATTTGTAAAGCTGATGTTAGAGAATGGATCGTACCTTTTTAGATTGGAGGATGACTGGTGCATTTGAACCTGAGAAATCGAGGGATTTCCACGCCTCTAGTCATGTTGAATGTGGTGTGATGGTGCTGGAAATCAGATTTGGTCACATTATCTGACACAGAACCCCGGTTCTCTCACATCCCACCTTCACCTAAGGCTGTTTTTAGTCTCTACCCTAGCAGCAGCTGAGGCTAGCCTACTAATAACCACCAGGTGTTTGCACCAAAAAGGGGGATCCATTTGATAATCGCAGTGCAAATGTATTTTGTCTCCTCACAGGTCCTCAATGCTCAGAAAGCCGGATACAAGGCCGCCATTGTTCACAATGTGGTCTCTGATGACTTAATCAGCATGGGATCCAATGATCGTAAGTAACCACAACCTCTTCCTTTTTTCTTCTCTTTAGCACTTAAGCATTTAGCATCGTACATTGCTGCCTGGTTACGTGCCTCTGTTGACAGAGGATGTGCTTTGTTTTTCTCTTAATCCCTGAGCCTGAGGAAAAAGTTTATTTCAAGATGTATACAATGCCCTGCCCCTCTAGTACTCCCTGCCCATGAATCCACGTTGTGTCCGGGGTTTTCTTTCAGTTAGGGATCACATATATTCTCACTCAAGGGGGATGCAGCACAGTCATAAACTACCCAGAAGGCTTCTTGTCCTGATTAAGTGTTTCTCAAGATGATGTTTTATCTCACTGGGGGATGCCAGTTAGTCGAGGGGTTTCTCCTGTCGCTTCTTCAGCTCACTGAAGGTGTCGGTATGCCCATCATCAGCCATTGCTTGTTTTGACTGACCAACAGTCAAAAAGCCATGTTATTTTTAATGACAGAAGAGACCATGAAAACATGCAATTACTCACATTTGAGAAGCTGGAACCAGTGAGTTTTGGGGTATTTTTTTGCTTGATTAACCGAATGATTGACTAATCATTGCAGCTGTAGTTCAGCCACGTCTCGAAGTCTTCATCATGCGTTGAAGAACTTTAAGCAAACTCCATCAGTTGATGAAGACTGTTAAATGTAGTTAAACTTCCAGAGACAGAAAGTAAGTGTTCCTCGAGTTACGTTTTTTGCCAAATCCTGACACATTTAAATAAGTTTCTCAGTGTGCTTCAAACGGAAAGTCTTTCTAACAAGACTTAGATTTTTAACACCGGCCTCAAAAGCATGTTTCAAGATCGTTCAGAGGATTTAGGCATTGATATAGAGTCATATGATGTATATTTATTTTTTCCTTTTTAGTGGATATTATGAAGCAGATAGATATTCCCTCGGTGTTTGTGAGCGAGCAAACCGCCAACTCTCTGAAAGAAGACTTCACGTATGACAAAGGGTAAGTCTCAACACAAATCTCATTTTTCCCATCATCAATATATATATATAGATATATATATATATATATATAGATATATATGTATAGATATATATATATATATATATATATATATATATATATATATATATATATATATATATAGAAATATATATATATATATATATATATATATATATATATATATATATATATATAGAAATATATAGAGCTTCTTCCAGACCAGTTGAATCTAATATTGTTGTAGAGTAACGCCTGCAGCGTGGACTGTAATAGAGCAAGGTGGAGGATTTGTCTTGTGATGAGTTGAAATGTCTCAGCCTGTCAGAGGAGCCCAGAGAGTCCCAGCGTTAACGTTTTCAAGTTTTAAATCAGCTGTGTGTGTGTGTGTGTGTGTGTGTGTGTGTGTGTGTGTGTGTGTGTGTGTGTGTGTGTGTGTGTGTGTGTGTGTGTGTGTGTGTGTGGTGCTTGTCAGATACCATCCAAACACTGAGGGTTATTCCCAAGACTTCTGCAGAGGAATGAGCACCAAACATGGTCTTGGCAGAGTTCTGTCAGTGTGGACCGAGTTGGCTGTGCGGTGATATGTCTGCTGAGGCAGTTCTGTGAGAAGAAGTAGTCCCCCCCCCCCCCCCCCCCGCCCCCAGTAACTCATCGTGTGAAATGTCATTACGTTGATAGAGGGCCCTATGTGTGACCGTCAGGCCGCTTGTTTTTGAACAATGCAATGGCGTAATGAAACCTCAACACGGCGTCTGTGGAGGCCTTGCTCAGAGTGTCTGTGTTAACCTGTCAACACCTGACAGTGGCTCTGCTTGTTGTTCTAGGGGACACGTGGTCCTCATGCCAGACTTCAGCCTGCCGCTTGAATACTACCTGATCCCCTTCCTCATCATCGTGGGAATCTGCCTCATCCTCATCGTTGTTTTCATGGTAGGTACATCTTTGTTTAAACGCAAAGTACATTCTTCTGATGAACTTCTGCTGCACATATAAAGGCAGTGATTTTAATTTTACTGGCTGGTATTCTAAAGAAGTTCTGCCTCCTGAGTACTCGCAACACTGTCAACCATTCATTTTTAAATGTCTACTCTATTACAGTAGGAAAAGTACAACATTTTGAGTTTTGAGATTGGCCCTTTGTCAGGTACCAGACTGACATCTAGCTCGAAACATCACACTTTTCCTAATGTGACAGAAATCACAGTTACAGTTTTTTGGACTCGATACCTGCACAAGAAAGTCGAGGTGTGTGTGTGTGTGTGTGTGTGTGTGTGTGTGTGTGTGTGTGTGTGTGTGTGTGTGTGTGTGTGTGTGTTAAACGTGCTGATCTTAAAAGCATTCTGACATCTTTCTTTCTTCCGCCATTCCTAGATCACCAAGTTTGTCCAGGACCGACACAGGGCTCGGAGGAGCCGCCTGCGTAAAGATCAGCTCAAGAAACTTCCCATCCACAAGTACAAGAAAGGTATGGAGGCCATCTCAGATACCTCAAGTACCTGTACCATCTCAATCTCTACGTCATTTACAGTATAGCACTCACTCTGAACCGTAGAGATGCTACATCCTTCTGTGCCGGGCTGCTCTTTGTCACATGATTAAGCCCAGAGGAGCGATGTCATCAATGCATTACGACACATCATTCCTCCCCGGAGCTCTGCACCTCGGAGCTAATCGGATTAATATGGACTTGAATTTTTTCCACAAAGCCCTCCATGGCAGATTAGAGCTCCTCTCTGTTGTGACTGGACACATGACTGATGGTCTGGAATGTAGTCTGATGCCAGAGGCATGACGGCGGTTGTCATGTGTCAGACGTGTTTAGCGGTTGTACAGTTTGTGCTGCTGGTTTGTGAGGACGGTAAGGTACAGGAAGTAAATACGATATCTTTGCGTGACGCAAAGGCTATAGCATTGTTTTGCAATGCAAATCCACTTTGTGCTGTGGTCAAGTACGTTTTTTGTATTTAGAGGGGTTTTTTGTGCCAGCTTTCCTCCGTGCAGCTGTTTTCTGCTAACTGGAAAACTCCTGGCTTCAATCAGCTGTGCTGGGGAACACCGAGGAGCTTTAGAGATGACGGGTGGCGCATGATAAGTACCCCCCCCCCTTCCTTCGCAAAGCTGCTAATGGAGGGTGCTATGAGTCGAGCGGCTCCTCCCCTGGCCTTGGCAGAAAACGGATGCACGTGCGACACACCAGCTAAAAGCAGCATGTGTTGCTCATATAGCTGTTCTCGTCACGTCAGGCTCTGTGGGTTTTTTTGTGCCCAATCTCTGACTCAGGGTTTCCACCAGGCACCAGCTACAGGGAGTTAGGATGTCCAGGATGTCCAGGAAAGGGCCTCCAGGGGCGGCGTCTGCACTCCTGTCAGCTGAGTCAGAGGCGACACAGGAAGGGGATACCAAATCTCTACCTAAGCACCTTTTAAGCCCGGCACTCTGGAGCAAGGCTAGCTTGGCAAAGAGCCGGGTTTGAGCATTGTGAACCAGTCTCTGCTGTCCAATGCGGTTTATTGTCACAGTGTTTACGCCAGGTCAGAGTAGGACCGCTGATAAAAGAAACAATGTACTGTCATGGAAATGAGCTCAACACCTGGATAATGGTTGATGTACTCGTCACCAAAAAGGTTTTTACGCAATAACCACGGTTTTATCTCCTCCCAGGCTCTTCCGTCTCCAAATGTGAGTTTTCGGCAGTAACAGCCAATTTCGCAGCAGTTGGTTAACCCAAATCCTATGCGTCACAACTTCCCGTCAGAAACAGCCTAAAAGGGAAACCACTTTTTACAATGTAATATTTGGATACCATTGGTTTGTTTCAGAGGCAAACACTTAGTCAGTCATGCTCTTATTGAGCTGTTTTTTTTACATCCTTTTCAAATCTTTATTGCTAATGCTGTTGAGCATGTATTCAAGTTCTACCATTGATATTTACCTCGACAGTTCTTATGTAGATTTGGGCCAGAGGTGATGATAATGTCAGACCTGCATGTATGGAAATAGAGTTCACAGGCTGAAATGAATAGTGGCTCACACAAAGGGAGTCTTTATGGATGGTGCACAATGCCTTAATGAAACCATGGTACGCGTGTAATTCACGCACAATACCGGTCTGAGCAGCAGCATGCGACATGAGATCCGTCTAAATGTTCAGGATTATGTAATACCAGCTGCCACAGCTGTCGGCGCACAGCGAGCGCTCCGCTATTAACTTGACGTACGCTCTGGTGTTATTGCAGAGCCTTGCGTCATCCCCACTTAGGCTGAGGCCTGACGCTGATTTTTTTTGGCCCCTCTGGGTGGCGAGTTTTGCCAACAACTGGCGTCTAGCAGCCGTTAAAGCCAGAAATTGTGAACACATGCACACGCACACTCACAGTGAACTGCAAACTGGCTGAGGAAAACGATGGGGGTTGTTTCAGACCCTTCATTAGACCGAGAGGCCGGACTCTCCCTCTGACCCCTGAACTCCAGTCTGATCCCTCCCTGCGTACATTGAGTCACACCACCACCCCTCCCCTCCACGGCTTTCTCTTCCAAACCATAGGCGGGGAGCACACACACACACACGCACTGAACAGAGCAGCTGCAGTGTCTCAGCCGTGTGTGTGTGTGTGTGTGTGTGTGTGTGTGTGTGTGTGTGTGTGTGTGTGTGTGTGTGTGTGTGTGTGTGTGTGTGTGTGTGTGTGTGTGTGTGTGTGTGTGTGTGTGTGTGTGTGTGTGTGTGTGTGTGTGTGTGAGGCATGTTGATGTCAGTACAGAGGAGCTCTCTCTGTCTCTCAGTTCACTGGCCTCAGTGCCAGTTGCCCTCGTCCGGTTGGCTCAACCAGTGACGAACTGTGCAGAAGCCATTTTTTTTTACATTTATTCTGTCACCCTCTCTTCCAATTCATCCGAAGCTCGTGGGACAGTGTGGTTTCCTCTGATTGATGAAACATAGTGGGGAGGAGAGGTGAGTCCCTTTTTTAAGGTGCACTACTGGCCCCAAAAACATCTGAAAAGTGTACACATTTGCCAAAACATGATCTAGAAGTTTTCGATTGGCCTTGAAAAATGTATTTTACCACCCAACTTCAAAGCTGACTCGACTCAAAATACAAAAAAAACATACACAAAGACTTGTATTGATCACCTTTTAGACACTTTGGTAGAAATGGTTTTATTGATCCGTTCTTTCACATTCTTTTCACATAAAACTTCTCCAAACACATCTGGTAATGATTATTATTGGGGAATCATTTTATGTATTAGCAGCTTGTCTTTTTTTTAGCACTGCTCTTGACACGCGTGCTGTTCCTGTGAGACTCGTGAATGTCAGCTCACATGTGCTCACTGGACACTGTCCTGGGCCAGTTAACCCAGACAATGTTATTATTATTACCTTACTGTAATGGCCCAAACTACAAGAGACCCAAGTTGTAAAAAAAACAAAGTTCTGAGTTCAGTAAGCCACTGAACCTTTTTCTCTCTGCTTCTCTCAGAATAGCTCAGCATTTCCTGAGTGTATTCTGGATCCAAGCCTGCACAAACGTTCCCTCTCTCTCTCACCCCCACTGGCCCAGCAGGGTGAGAAAGAGAGGGAAAAAGATGGAGGCTTGCTTAGAAAAGTCTTGGGCAATAAAAATATCGGGGGTGATAGTGAGGGTGACGTTTGGGAGAGGAAGAAACGGAGCTACAAGTCTGAAGAGGGAGAGGTAGTTGAAAACATTGCCATGAGTTGAAGTTGCTGACGCTCAGAGGGAAGAGGAAGAGGAGGAGGAGGAGAAGGAGGAGGGGGAGGCGGCCCTGGTCGATATGACTCCATCCTTATACGGTCACATGCAGCCCTGGCACGAACACAAAGAGCCGAGTCGGGGAAAACATGCTCATTTAGAGCTTACGTAAACACACAGACTCACAGCCCGGGCAGGGAAGAGGAAGGGAAGGAAAATGAGAAGAACGCTGAGGAATTTCAAAGGGAGTGTGTTGATAAATTCCTGAGCATTTAGTGCACAAAAAAAAAGACGCTGCAGCCCCTGTAACGTCCAGAGATGCAGGGCTGTGCATTGTAGCGGTGTCGGGACATATGTGTGGAAAAGTGACTCCGTTTAGAGAATTTAAGGAAATGTAAAGACTCATGAAGCAGTGGGAGGTCCTGATTGCCGAACACATCATGGACCCACACTCAAACCCCATTTCCCTAACTAACTATTTTATGCATTCTTTTTCATTCATTTTGTACTGAATTGATGAAAATAATAAAAAGTGTCTCGTCTTTTTTGACACAGGGGACAACTATGATGTGTGCGCCATCTGCCTGGACGAATATGAAGAAGGGGACAAACTCCGAGTCCTTCCATGTTCTCACGGTGAGTCTCAACACTCCTAAAATGTTGACTTATTATTCAGAATGGGAATAACATTTTCCTTGTTGTCTGCAGCGTACCACAGTAAGTGTGTGGACCCCTGGCTGACCAAAACCAAGAAGACATGTCCGGTGTGCAAGCAGAAGGTGGTCCCCTCGCAGGGCGAGTCCGACTCCGACTCCGAGGAGGGCGAGAGCGGCCCCGACGAGAACGAGGAGGTGTCGGAGAGCACCCCCCTGCTGCGCTCCCTGGCCTCCACCAGCGCCCACTCCTTTGGCACCATGTCGGGGGCGTCGCGCTCGGAGCCCGACCAGGAGTCCTCCGACTACGAGGACGACGAGCTGGACAGCAGCGACAGCGAGGAGGAGGTGACGGTGGAGACCGTGGTGGTGCAGATGCAGCAGCCGTGCTACGAAGGCCTTGAGCACGACCCGCCCCGAGCTTGATCCGGCTCGACCCTATTGGTCACTGAATCCCCCCCACCCCGCCCCAAACCTCTCCGCCTGCAGAGACTTTTGTTGGGGATCACGAAACAGTTTCATCTTTTCTGTCACTGCTTACAAGACATTGTAATTTATCTGCCCTATAAGTTCAGTTACAAATCTTAAGTTGTTTTTTCTTTTTTTTTTTTACATGATTTCGGATAAAGGGCTGATTTTCAACTGTGTGACAGCGAGTCAGTGAGCATGTCGTAGATCTGACAGACCTGGCGACACTGATGTACAGTAGACTTTTATACTGTACTTAGTCATATAAAAGATGATTGCACAAATCAGTGTGGAAAGTCCCAGACACACAAGATCACGCTTCATTAGTTATAAAGTGTATATAAAAAGTATAAATCACAATAAGTTACGACTTTATTATCTCCTATCCCACGTTTCAGACAGAAAGTTTCATTATTGTACATACAAGTTCATGCTACACTGACTCTCTTGCAGCATCCTTTTTGTAAAAACAATTAAACTAACATTCAGCAAGTATAGAAACATTTAAAGCCACAGCAAAATGTTTTTTGCCAATTTATTTCTAGCCTCACGTATGAAGGAGCCTGTACTTTGTGCCACGGTCTATCTGTTACAGTGATTCACACTAAGAGAAACTGAAGCCACATATGAAGCAAAAAGAATGTGCTCTCTCCTTGTGTGACGTCACATTGTGTTAAAAATGTGGGGAGACACTCGAGTGGAAACTATGTCCACGCTGCCTGTGGTGAACTTCAGACCTATCACTCCATTTGACACGAGCAGTTATGTGGATAGGCCTTGTAATACACATTTAACTGACCATATCTCATTTTAATGCAGTTTATAGTATATGCTTTTTTTTTTGTCATAACATGGCTTGATCCGTTTTGTTTTTGTTTGTTCATGAAACCTGTTGCCTTTTTCAGTTGATGTATTGTCTCGTCAGTGTTTTCCTGTCCATGTATGTCTCTCAATACAAATTTACTTCAATAAAAGGAAAATGACACTTGACAAGGAAACTTTTCATGGTTAAGAAATGATTTGAGAAAATGTAATAAAGCGAACAGACGTTCATCCTACTTCCCAGTGTTTACGTGTCAAAGACGCCGGTTGTCACAAAATGTACAGCTGCAGTGTTTATATTTAACACGAAACCATGTTCAGTAATGAGTGCATTATCTGATACCAATCAGCCTGACTGAAGTCTGGCACAGCTCATAAGGTGGAAATAACAGGACTTCTGCACGTCAGTCAGATTCCTCTGTTAAAGACTGGAAACTCAAGTCTGTTTTCTCAAGATGGAGGTTTTCCATGCAGTCTGGCCAGGGACCTTTGTTGCATTTAATTTCAGATTACCTATTTTTATTTCGTAGAAGGCATTAAACACTATCATCCCATGGTCCATTTAGGAGACATCCTGGAGCTTTTTGTCATGGATGTGTAATGTTTTAACACTTTGCTGGCTGCGCCAATGACATCGTATCCATGTAGGCTTTAGTCTCAAACCTCCATCTGATAACTTATCTAAAGCTACAGAGTTGACCTCAGGTTGAGATTGTCAGTTTATGGTCAAGAAATAATTTTGAGACTCAACACAGATACAATAACTCAGAACAAAACAAAGAGGTCCATCCTGTTTGTCTGTTTTCTGAGAGACTCATTGTCAGGTTACTGATGCAGCGCAAAATTCTAGTTCCTAACATTTTGTCTTAATTTGACGAGGCCTAAACTCACTTTGACCTTCCGTTTGCCTTTCGGACAGTCAGTCAAGCAGGCTCCATGTTTTCAGTCTTTGTGCTAAGCTAAGTGTATCATCCGATTATATGCAGGTAATGTCAACTATTCCTTTAAAAGAGAAACATCCTGTATGATAATAAGGGACAGCAAACATTTATCTGGTTGGAATAAATTTATTTGATCTGTCTGTAAACAAGGTGATAAAATCAATTTATGGCATTTCTTGGTTTTATGCATATGAAATCAGATGCATTAAATAGAAAAAAAAAAAAAAAAAAAAAAAAGTGGTGAAGAAAAAAGAAATTAACATAAATCAGCAAACAGGACTTGAAACTTTTTGTAGTGAGTACACATATCCCACAAGACCTAAACATTGGAGCTGAAGCTAAAAAAAGAAAAAGTGCCAATGAAAGGATTCTTTAGTGGACAAAATCCATCTTAGGACAGCAACAGATCTCTATTATGGCACAAGGATATATAGGTTCTGCAGTTAAGTTTCAACAAGACAACCAGAAGAGTCTTTGTTCCAACCAATCCCATCACCCATTGAGTGTCATGTCTACTTTTGAAAGGTTTGACAGTTAGCAGTACTGGACGCTGACAGACCGTGTGATACCCCAGAGCTCAGCTGACTAGAGAGTAAAAGGCAATTTATTCCACAGTTTTGTAGTTGTCAACACAGCATGGGTTTGTACAAATGCATTAGTTTGTTTTCTTAACAAAAAAACCGAACAATGAGAATTTTCTTCATATACTCCCACCCTCCCCTCCCCTGTAGCTTCATGTTTTTAGAGTGTTACTATCACGTAACGGTTTCCTTCATCAGGTCAAAGTTAGCAGTCATCCAGTCACATTAAGAGACTACACTTGGTCCTATAAAGAAAAAAGAAAGAAAAAAAAAAAAAATTCTAACTGGACACACTCCAGATGTTATATGCTGGGAAATACTGTCCAAAAATGGCAGCTTTTCAAAAAAAAAAAAAAAAAAAAAAAAAAAAAAGAATATATTACAGGAGGTGGCAAACCAAACGGTATTAAGTGCCTGAGCAATGGTTACTGTGGAATGTCCATGGGGTTCTCGTGTAGTTGGGGAGAAGAGGCTACCAGCATTTGGTGGACACCAATGCTCTGGCTCATGAGCGTGAGTGACACACACACACACACACACACACACACACACACACACACACACACACACACACACACACACACACACACACACACACACACACACACACACACACACACACACACACACACACACACGTCTGAAAGGAGAGGGGTTAGGGGACTGGTTGATTGGTGTGAAGATGAATCTCCTGCAAGGGTTGTAATAAACAGGATGGGGAAATGGGGAAAGGGGGAAAGGGGCGGGACTAAACATTTTTGGCAGGGAGTGTGTAGGGGACAGGGACGGACAACAGTGGACCGACATTCGCAGTCTCCCATTCCACACATGATGGAAATTAAACAGGAAGACATGACGAGCTTGGTTACTGCTCAAGTGCTTAAGTCATCGGCTGCTCGGGGAGGAGTGTGTACGGTCGGGTTTGGGAAGGATTACGTAATGGGCACCATGACAGAGAAAAAAAAGAAAAAAAAAACCTACTTCAATTTGACAGTAAAGCTTTTATTGTCTTGAGTGTTTTGCCAGATCTTTCTTAGCTGTACAGATTCGTCATGACATCCTGTTAGCAACATGCTCTTCTTTGCTATGGATCAACTTAGTGCTTAAAAGGACATAGCACAAGGGTGCTGAGGGGACAGGAAGAGGGGAACAAAATATGGGATAACAAATGGGGAGGAGAGAAGGTAGAAAAAGAAAAAAAATTAAGCTACCAACTAGGACTGGAGTAGTGTGAAATGCAACAGGGTGGTAAGGGTGGGCTGTTAGGTGGCTGGGTACAGGCTGCTTTAGTATCCGGACTTCCTCAGGTAATCAGCCATATCATATGCTTTCTTGTTGAGCTTCCCTCCATGGACACCTTCCTTCCCCATGACAACAACCAATGCTGGAGTACACACAAGGAAAAAAAACAAAATAAATGAACAGACATGGTGATAGCAGGACTGGAAAAGAATATACTTTTTTTTTATTATTACCACCCTGCTAAATGTGGGGCTACATAGATGAGAATGGAGCCTAAACATTTGCTTTGTTAGAAATTCTCCGTTTGGGTGAAACGTGGGCTCGACAGTAATTCGTTTTGTTTTTTGTCGTTTTTAAAGTTTTGTTTTTTTCCTCTCCCTCAACTACACCACATAAGCTACGTCAAAACTAAACTAGAACCCTGAATCCCTCAAGTATTTTGCCATCGAGTATGCCTTCTTATTCAATCCGCCTCCATGGACCCCTTCTTTGCCCATTACCAAGACCAAGACTGAAAGAAAAGAGACAGAAGGGACATTTAGAGAAGGTGCACAGATCACACACACACACACACACACACACACACACACACACACACACACACACACACACACACACACACACACACACACACACACACACACACACACACACACACACACACACACACACACACACACACACACACACACACACACACACACACACACACACACACACGAAAAGAGAAGAGCCAGAAGCAGCAGGCGGACAAGACGGCTACAGAAACCATAGTGGAGCTTTGGACTGAAGGCTGTATCGAGCCTCAACATTCAGTTTCAGATCAGTGCTGCTGGTGAAACAAGACATCACAATTGGGATGATAGGGAGTACAGCGGGAGCACACATGTAAAGGATGCATGCAAAGCTGCGTCAGTCTATACACTTGTGATGAGCAGCAGCTCAGAGCTGTAGTTTGTGTCATTTTAGGGTGAAAGCAATGTTTGATACGTCATGAACTATTTATTAGAAGAGAGCTCATTTTCCACATCATTGTGCACTGGCCACACGTAAGGATCAGTATTGACTGGAGGCAAACTACTAATTGAGTTGTGCTACAGTTACACAAAGTCATGTTTAGATGGATAAGATTGAGTCCCATTATTTTTTTTAAATAGATGAATCCAACATGTTGACTGACAGAAAAGCAATCACTTATTTAGTGCACGATTGTATCCTTTCCTTAAAGTAAATGTAAAATTTACACTAGAGCGGGACAATATATTGATTGAATTACATTACTCCTACATATCTACGACAGCAAGTCCCAGCCAAAGTTTGCATACCAGTTAGGAGGTACATTCAAGTTTACTCTGCCAAATGGTTGCCAACTCAGCTTCTTGCCCATTTGTGATAGACAAGCAACCAGGTCGTTTGTGTGTGACAGATTTACGTAGCTTGGTGTTCATCTCCCGGTCTGTACTTTTTATTGCACTCCACTTGAGACTAGTCTTTGTTACATTTGTAATCAACACACAATGCCAGCAGCAAAGACTAGGAAAGTGAAGGTCCTACTGGATACTAACAACCATGCAGATACAGCAACATGCTCGTGGTACCTCTCCTCAATACATGTAAGAGCCCTGAAGAGCCTGAATACGTCTTTTTACCAGGAATAGAGTGGAAGCAGGTGAGCAAGGGAACAGATTCATAACTTGAGGGTAGAGAGCGTGTTAACCAGGAAGGAGGAAGATGCATGCACTTAAGAGTTTTTAGGAAGTCCTGGCCCAGTGTGTGGAGAATAGGAACCAGCTGCAGTCTCACCTTTAAGTTTGAGTAGTGTCTCGGAAAAGTGTGGAGGACAGGGCATTGGGGCCCATACAGGAAATACAAAAACTCACAACTCTCAGGCAAGCCCCTAAAAAGAGACTTAACTCGACTTCTTTGCATTAACTTGACTTCTTTGCATCATACAGAAATTGGAAAGAATTTAGGTATTGATGGTTGCTTATTTAAAGCGTGGTCGCCTCCAAAATGTCTATTTTGACAGAACATTAAACGCTTTCTGTTGTAAAAGAAATATGCAGGCATCTATGGCTTCTGGTTGACAAAAATCCAGCTTATCAAAGTTACAGCCAACAGATACATTTTCAAATTTGACTGAGAAAACTAATGGATGTTGAAGTTTAAAGCTGAACAGTACCCAAATATGAATTAGAATTCCATCTACTTTAATGATTAAGTTTTATCATAGATCCTGTGGTAATACATGGTAGTTTAGTGAAAATCTGGACTAATAGAATTTAGTCAATTAATAAATATGTCAGGAGCCCGGGAACATTAAATCTCACTAGACAACTTGTATACAAGATAGATACCAAAGAGGGAAAATGTGACAAACGTGTTATCAATTATTTAGGATTGCCATTAGTTCATCTGTAAAATGTCTAGTCTTCCTTATGCTAACAAAACATACATCACCAAAATTATATTAAACTGCAATACCGCTATAATTAGCAAAAAATATTAGCATGGAAGACAATCATATTTCAAAAGGGACTTTCCATTTTACCATTACCCTTCTGATATGAATCTGCCCCTTACCTCTAAAGTACTACTACAGATTACACTTAGCAGAGATGCAGTTGTCTATCATAATAAAATGACATCCACCATGATTTACATTCAACACCGGTGTCATATATTGAGGAAAGGCGCATTCAAGATCTATCACACATGCACGGACAACATGAGTTTATAAATGTAGTTATAAACTAATGGCGCTATGTCAAAGCAGGCTACGCTGCCACTGCAGCACTACTAAACTGTAACTAACACTGAACGTGGTGCTCACCTTTGGAGGCTTTGCCTAGACAAATGTTGTATGTTGGCTCTCCTCCTTGACTCTTTGTCCGGATGTCCATTGTCCAGTCGCTGTCAGTTTGGAGGCTGTCTCTGATTACGGAGCACTTCTTATTGCCTAAGGTTATCCCACTGGTGAAGAAACCCATGCGGTCCTTTCCTGTTAACACGTCAATTTCTTCAGGCTGGGGGGGAAGAAAAATCAAGAAGTCAGGTACAATCTATACAAACACTAAATGATTAATGCAGACAGAGACTCAAGTCTTTTGTAGTTCGTTTTGTGAGTCTGTCATTATACTCTAACATAATTCTCAAGTATTGCATAAAGTGAGGGCACTGTGAAGCCTTTTAAGATTAATCAAGTGCTCTACAAATATACAGCTCATTACTCTGCCTCTTAGCTCATCGTTTTCCTGTCATTCATGTTTTTTTAGGAATTTGAATACTAGGGCTACAATTATTTAGTGAAGTTTTACCATTAACTCTCACAACAAAAAATAAATCATAAACCATGCACTTATGAAAGGACATGCATTTAAGTATACATGCTGGATCCAAATTCAGAAAAAGCATTGTGAGGACTGAATGAGGTTCAATTTTGGATGGCTATCTGAGGATTTCCCTGAATTCATACATCATAGCAGAATAAAGATAAAGTAAAATGAAATGCAACCTTCCCCAATTGTATTAAATGAAATTGTGGCAATCCAGGAATTAAAGCATGTGCTAATGCTGGACCTGTTTCTAGTGCAGCAGCTAAATGTATAAAGCGTATACATTTACAAAAGAACATCACAAGGAGTTGTATAGAAGAGCCACCAATTAGAAACTCAAAATGATTAAATCCTTTACTAAGATGTAGAAAAACATTTATCTACAAAAAACAAAAGAGACCTTCAAGTCTCATCTATATAGTCACAACTATTTTTCTAAGAAAAGGGGTCAACTACATTTGAGGTAAGACAGGAAATCTGAGTGTAAAACACAGCAAGTGGCCAAGATGGTAAGTACAGGCATGACTGTCCATGATTAAGGGCTCAGGTTAGCATTCAATACGGTTTTTTTTTCTTCCAACTGTGCCAAGTTGGTCAGGAGTAGTTGGTAATTTGTGAGAAAGGATGTACAGTCCGTTTAAAGACACAGCTGACTCCAATATACTAGAGATGGCAAGTCCTGAAATCTCAGAGGCCCATTGCAGTTGCCAAAAACAATGCTGAAAAATCTGATACAAAAATGTATGTCTATTATTATTATATTTTAGAGACCACAACTGCTTACTTGTGCAAACATTTTATTTTTTTTGTATTTGGCCGTATTGTAATGTTTTTCAGGTTTCTTTGAACCGATCTACAGAACAAAAGGCGTCGCCCTGTAACACCAGAAGTGCACAGTCATGGCACACAGGAACTCCTTCAGGAAAACACGAGAAACTCAAAGGATTTCTACTAACGTTAGCTCACATAGCGTTAGCATGGCGGCTAGCAGCATGCATGGGCCCGGTCAGCCAATTAAACGACATTCACCGCCTTTACCGGTCCAACGCCATGTCCCCGAAAACGTGCACCCTAGTGTCACACTTTTTTTACTTTCCGCATTCCCATAGCCGGCTTTGTTTAGCAAACGTCGCGGAGCTGAGGGTGGCTAACACTTGTAGCAAGCTGGTCAGCACGCTCTGGCTAAAGATTACGGCACGTTTTTTTGGATTCACCCAATGACTCATTGTGTATTCACACACACACACACACACACACACACACACACACACACACACACACACACACACACACACACACACACACACACACACACACACACACACACACACACACACACACTTGACTAATCGTTTATTTAATAGACAAAATGGAGGCCTAGGGACGCGCCAGAGACCGTTTAGCCGAGTTAGCTTCACATAACGTTAGATGCTGCAGTCTTATCGTGTTTACGTGCAGCAGTTTAAATATACACTGTACAAACATGGACCACTGCTACACATGTTAACCGTGACAAAAATGAACAAAATGAATGGGGAGTGTGTCCGCCATCTTGGAAAATAAGGGGCGGTAGCGGCAGTAAGATTCACAGAAGCCGAATGGGCGAAAACGAGAAAGACCCGAGCACGCCAGCGCGTGAAGAACGCACGTGAGCACCGCTAACGTTGCCCTACTAGCGTTAGCCGATCATGATTTTCCAATGGGGATGATCGGCCTGACTTTACTTGATAACCGCGAGCTGTAGTTTGCTCACCAATATTTAGCAATACCATTGGTAGACGACGTTGCATGCTTAAGTTAAACGTTACTATAAAGCACAATAGCCTACTTTAATAGGCACTGACCGAGATTTTAAAAAATAAATAAAAAAAGTTTGCTTTGTCCGAGGTGCTCATTTTACCGGACCGGCATCACAAGCACACAGGGCTAGTTTAAGCTAACGTTAGCTAGCTAGCCCCATTAGCTCGAGCTCGCGGCACTGGCTTTGGTTGTTTCCGGCTGGTCTAGTGGAGATTTCTAAAAGCAAAATAATGTTAAGACCACAGAGTGTGGTTAATTTACCGGAAATGGTAAAATAACTATAAAGACGGGTTGAAAAGTAACGGTGCATACGTGCTAATGAAGCTCGATTGTGACCAACGGATACCATGTGTACCACACACACCACTCGTCTTATCCCCATTCAACAAGGCCCGGCTATGCAGACAAACGCACCAGCATGGAAAATTTACTTTTTCCTTCCCTTGTCACCACAGATACTGACACACATAGTATACTAACCGTCATATTGGCAAAGGTACCGCCGGCGTTCGATGCCCAGACGTATTTGGCGTCCGTGTACCCAACAATGGCCGCGTCCTGGCAGTTGCCATCAGCCAGCAAGTTGTCCACGTAGCTTTGCCAGGACATGTTTGTGAGATTAGTTCAAAGATGCAAAAAATACGTAGGGTTCAAGTTAGGTCACAAACGTCTCTTGAGCGACGAAGAAGCGGTGATGAAAGCTGTATTTATCAGTGGTTTAACGGGCCTCCAGCAAGCAGAACCCCCCCCCGACTCCGTCACGTCTCGGCTTTCTTCTGGTCTAGGCAACGAAGAAAAAGCCGCTGCAATCGTACAGTCGCTTGGGTGTAGTCTCCAATAAATCACTCCGCTTAGGTCGTTGTTCGCCCTACATCGCGTTAATATACTGCGCGGCGGATGAATATATCGTGGCAAAAGGCTAGACGGACTATTTTTTTCTCCACTACATGAAATACTTGTTACAGCTTGCCATTGTTGTTATTGTTTTATGACTAATACAATTTTTTAAGAGGTTGAACAAGTCAAAATACACATTTACACAGATTTAAGTATGCACATCAGAATTGTGCTGATGTAAATCTCTGAGATTTACAAGGTACAGTATATGAATTTTAATACACAATACACAGTAGTTTTTACCTATGATGATCACTGAAGCCACTGGTCATTTATCACAACGTGGTTTCATCCAGCTCTTTATTTGAGATTCATGAAATAGCTACCCCACTTTAATCAGCTGGGCAAACTTGTACATGGACACAATCAGCAATTCTGCAGTCATTTTAGTCACTCGTCAAGCACTGAAAGACAGGAAAACACCCTCAAAAGGCCACTTGTTCATCACAGGGTAAAACAATGAGTAGCAATGAGCAGTTTTGGATCTTCAATTAACATGGCTTAGGACAATGGGAGATATCATGCTGTAACTCGCCTACATTCTGGAAAGGATAGATAGTATTTTATATTCCTGAAAGAAGAGTCCTTATGTGGGAGACTCTCTCTGAGGCTGCCATCCTTAGCGCTGTGTTAGAGAGTGAAGCTGTATTTCCATATATGTGTGTACGTTTACATTTTAACCATAGCTTTCACTCCAGAATGTCTGCCAGAGATTAAGTAGCAGGGATGTTGTTGCTCACCATTTTCTTTGTGAGTTTTTCATAATTCTAGTCTGGGATACAACTTCACAATGTAAAATCATTGCGTGTACTACAACAAGTATCACTAACTTGGTGAATAATTGTGGGATAGGGTCTTTTTGGGAGCAAATAGTTTTTCCGAAAATATATTTGGTGCTGTTCACACTGTTGTTAACCTCATTAAAAATTCTATATTTTATTGCCCTTTTCCACATAGTTTTTGCTTTGGTGAGTTCACATAAAAAGAACAAAACAGAAACCAGCACATCACATACAGTAACTGCACTGACACATGAAATAAGTGCTAAAACATAAAACAATAAAACCTTTAAATAAACAATCCTACCCTGTCTCCTCTCATCTGTGAGCACTAACTGTGAAAGTAGCAGAACACACAGACAGACTGTAAACCCTGCAGATTTGAACTGAAAAGAAAGACTGAAAAGTTTAATAATGTATCTTGTATATCTGAAATGCTGCATCACTGTGTGACGTTTATCCAGGACTTTTGATAACTTTTTTCAACCATTTCACCATTAGCAGCACAAGTTCACACCTGGGAGCCACTTCTGTTGAGCAGGTGTACACGAGCAAAGGCACCTTGTTCAAATCAACCACAGTTAAGGAGTGAATGGAGAGCATTCATCAGCAACTTTCACCACTCAGATAAACCTGTCTCTTAATTGCATGACGCACAACGAATGACGTCAAATCAACCATTTACATTCAGACTGATGTTAAAAGAAATGTAAGTGAGAAACTAGACAACTACTGCAAGTGAGATGACTTAGCGTCACTGAGCTCAGTTCATGTTTCACAGACATACTGCAGGGGTTATGCTTGTTAGTTATTCACATGCACCACATACACAGCTTCCTTCATCAGTCTTTTTGAAGCCCTACATCATGTGACAGTTTTTCAGCTTTATATAGAAAGTTCCAGTGAATTCTCTCTCTTCTCTCCCTCCCTGGGAAGACTGAGTGCAGAATAAAAGTTATTAATTGACCAGGCAGAAGGAAGAGAGCGGGACTTGTCAGACACACCCATATCCTATTCTCTCATTGGATAGTCAGTTTCCATGGCCACCTCTGTTTTGCACTTCTGCTCTGTCAAAATAATATCACTCGGGCTGCACATGAGTCATGGAGATACAGAAAGGAGCTAAGTTATTTGCTTTAGCAAAGGCTTGGTTTTGAACAAGGCCATTAGCATCGTGTATTGTCATCATAACAACTGGATAACACAGATAGACAGAGCAAGTTGTAATTCTTCGGTTTTCCTGCAGGCTACAGGGAAACCAGAAGGCTCTTTTTTTCTTTTATAGTGTCCATATTTTTCCATGCATAAACGTTTGAGCATATTTGAATGTACTGTTAAGTGATAAAAAAAAAAAAAAAAACCTTGTGGTTTTCTCTGTTAAAGAGAATGGATCAGTACAGGGCACACTCTGAATCTGTGACTGTGACTTCCTGTCAGCTCAGCAGGCAGATGTTTATACCATGTGCCTGCAAAGGATTTACAACTTAACACATTGTTATTTTTTTCCGTCTTCATTGCCTCTACATACTGTGGAAGCCCATTTCCCCCACTGCAATAAGTGTAAGTCCTTTCTCAAAATTATGGCTTAGTATCTTATGAGATACTAAGTCATAATTACAAGATGCTAAGTCATAATTATGAGATGCTAAGTCATACTTATGCGGTACTAAGTCATTATTTTGAGAAAGTTTCTCATTGTAATGACTTACAGGATCTTTATTTTTTCATCACAGTGGTGGAAATGGGTTTCCATAGCATACATATATTTCTAATGAAGTAGAAAACCCTAAGTATACAAGGAAGTAAAAGTAAAGTAGGTTTTTAAAAAAGCACCAGTACTTTTGCATTCAAGCTGCTGACAGCCAGCATTGTGTGCTTTTATGGCTTGCAATGCCATAACACAAGACAATCCATGCTTACCATTCCACAGTCAGTAGCTGCATGCAGAGTAGTTCAGTAAACAAATAGTTTGCTCTTTTCAGGGTGTTACATTTCTGACGACATCAGTTTTAAAACCACGAAGCTCAATTGTAAATCATAAGTTGCGTAACTCAAGCATTTTGTTTTGCATTTATATATTCATTGTATTTAAGAACTTTTAACAAATGTTAGTCACACAGGAAGAAACTGTGCAGTTGTTGGTTGACTATTTTCAGTTGTCAGTTATATAATTTGGTACTCTATTGAGTGTTTACAGACACAAGAGGGATTGACCCAAAATAAACAAAAATTTGCGCCTTGATACAGCTCATGTTGTTTGTCATACCTCTCTCTCCCGCTCTCTCTCTCTCTCTCTCTCAAATAAAGGCGAAAAATGCCAAAAAATAACCTTACAATATAAGAATACAATGAACTACCATGCTTATCGCAATGAAGGAACGTGTCACCTGGTGCAACAGTGTGGCTAAATTTGTTGGTTTTTGGACAACAACAACCGGTCAGGTACTGACTATATCAAAGTTTGGCTCAACAGTCAATACTTATCAATATCTTAATAAATTCATCTGTGGTTTTGGTCTTTGTATGAGATTTTTGGACAATAAAAAAGATACATAAAATCCAAAGATGTATTACTCATAATTGTTTCAAATGTTTGTATTATTAGTTAAAAAAAGAAAGATATCTGTAGAATCCCGTGATGTCTCACAGACCGGGTTAGTTTAAAGGACAGCGTGAGGCCTTTGCCAGTGAATAACATATATCCCTGGTTGACTTTCTCATTACAGCTAACAGAGGGTATAGATGGCTAAGTTTACACTGAAATAAGTACAAGAGTAGAACAAGCTTTTATTCGTAGTTGATCAATAGTTGATCAACCAACAGGAAAGAGGTGAAAGGTCAGAGCCACAGCTGCCTGGCAGTGTTTGAAGTTATCAGCCTGCAGTCCTTCATGACTCAGCGGGAGGCTTGGCTTTGTCTTCTATAGTCTGAACACAATTCAGGCAATTTTTTCACCTCAATTGGACAAAATTATTTATTTATAAGCCTAGTTCACTCTTTGTCTTGTGTAGCAGTAGAAGAGGTAGACCTATTTTTAACTCACACGGATGAACGCGCTCAAAGGTCGATGTGCTAAGACATATCGCTAAATAAATAATTTCCAGTCAATGACACGTCCCGTTCTTGGTATTCAAGCTCAAATCACACCATTACGACAAATATTTTTGGTTTTCATTTGTTTGTTAGCACATTTGAGAGCTCACTATCGCTAAACAATGTGAGTGATGCTGCTGTGAATTGATGTTAAAGCTAATGGAATTCCTTATATTGAGCTTTATTGGCGTGAGTGAAACAAATCTCAACACAACAACTCTGATTTTAAAAGTAACCGAGCTTTCCATTTTCATTCCTCCCTGGAGTGGGTCAGCAGGGCATTAAATATTGAGCAGCAGCAGGTAGGGAAGATGGTGAGCTGGGCTGCTCTGTTCCTAGAAAATGTCTCCTCTCTACTCACCAGGCCCCAGGTCTGTCACGCATGGAGGAAATCAATAGTAGCCAAGGGTTGGGGGGTGAGGGGAGGGAAGGGGCTAAAGGATGCACACACCCTCACCATCTAAGAGATGCAGTGGAAAGCAGAAGCTCTGACAGATAAGTTGTCATGGACAGTTTTATGAGTGTGCCTTCAAGAATGTGAATGAAGCACATTTACTCAACATTGTCAGGGCAGCTGGAAAAAAATACCTTTATCATTTGCAACTTGGGATAAAACAAACACACGATCAGCTTGCCTGGCTCCAGTAAGCTTTGCCTCCTGATAAAGGTCAACATGGGAGATCAAAGGTGGTCCATCTGCATGGCCAGCAGTCACTATGTATGCTAGAAACAGCGTGACATGCAATGAGGCAATCTTTTCAGAGGGATCAACACCCCCATAAATCACCACTGCAGTGCGTGGCTGTCACACACACACACACACACACACACACACACACACACACACACACACACACACACGCAAATTAACTCTGAAAAGTACACACACACACACACACACACACACACACATTTTTCTCATTTAGACATGTAAACTGTGGCCATGCAAACGCACACAACACTTATTCACCACACACACAGACAAACAAGCAATATTGAGGGCAGTGGGTTAGTATGGATTTGAATAGCGATGATGAAGAAATTAAATAAAACAGACTTAAGAAATAGAGAGCAATTATCTCCCTATTTCTTATTTATTTGCATCACAATGGTGAACGTATCACAATAAATATGTCATATACATATAGTGAGAAATGTTGACCTGCACCCTTAAAACATCTGAACAATAAATCCATAAAACGCATCGTTTTAAGAATTTGTGCCCTGAAATGTGTTTTAACAGCACTTTCAGCTGCCCTGGTATGAAACTCTGCCGGCCTTGTTGTTTCCTGTTCCTCCTTTTGGTTTGTAAACCTCCTTTTTCTTTTGCTCTCACCATAAAAAATGCTAGAGGAATGCTTGTGGATCATCCAACGCCCACATTTAGTTTTTCTTAACGAAGGTCAGTTACAATAAAAAAACAAAAAGGCGCTCTTCTGATTGTATTTTTTTATTTATGCACTTTAATACTCAAAAGCATGTCAAGAAGACCCATCATTATGCAATTTATATATACATTTAACAGGAATAAACATGTTTTGCCTGCCAGGAAGCACAGAGTTGTTGTTCGGCAGATCTACAAGCTACTGTCCTGTCCTTCATACTCGGGTAGTGTGGTATGATCATGTACAGACTGCAGATAAAGCCCCACTTGTTCTGCACAAATGAATAGTCATGATTCATAGGGAATGAAGGATGAAGTGAGTCTCACTCTGACATTTCCATGGTCTGATCAGTTTCACTGCTTTACTGAATGTCTATTTGATAATGTTTTTTTTTTATCATGATTTTAATTGATGTCATTTTGTACTCTCATTTAGCCACTTGTTAGTAACCGCCTTCTTTAAGACACGTAAAAGCTTAAAAATTCACAAGATGTTTACTGACGGATTTGATATCGTAGAACAAAACCTTAAAATCTCTTGGACTAAATATCACAGATGTTTTCCTCACTTGATGACACTTTTCACACTTTTAACTTCCCCCTTATGACTGAAAAAGAACACCGATGAATACCCTGTCATGGTGTTGCAGTTGGAATAGAAGCATTCACCATATACGTACAGTGGCAACCAAGCATTTAATGTCAAACTCATCAAGTGATCAATGAAAAAGTGAACTTTTCATTTGCGTCCGATTAGAGATGCTCTTAACTGGGTTTTCTGTAAAAGCAAAAAATAAAAACCTGTTCATTAATGGGAACAAAAAATCCTCGATGCCAAATTGAGAGGCGCCACTGACTTGCATTTGTTTTGTTTATTTTACTGCTCATTTGATTAGTCCTGCAGTAAACATATGTCCAAATGCCCCTAGTCAGGTTTGCATGACTCTGAAGGTGTCCAGTTGTTATGTTTTTACATATGTCAATGATGAACTCCCCTCGAAAGGTGTGAGTCCACACCTAGTCCAACCTTCGACCACTACACCCACTGATATGGACACGTTGTCACAGGTCACATATGAAACACCCACAAGTGTACACACACCCACACACATGTCTCACAGCCACAACAAATGTCTTTCTAAAAGAGCATACTGTTGTTTGCAAATCAAATGAATAATAAATGGGAAGTACCACTGGAATGTAGCAATTTGTGTGTTTGTGTGTGTATGTATGTTTACATTGGTTAAGAAGTTTGATTTTCTGCTGCTGTCTGTCATAATAATAATAATAATAATAATATAAATAATAATGATAATAATAATAATACAATTTAACTGCTAAACTATAAACTACTATATATATGCAATGTAGTTGTTATCTTTAAAGTTGAAGAATGGATGATGGTAAGATGGATAGATATTGTAAATAGTACAGCATAGTATCTGCAGTACTGTTTTACTGCTCAGTGACGATACCTTGTGGCCATGACTGTTAACTGCAGCTTTGATTTATGTGCTGGAGTCATGAGCACAGTGTGACACAGATGGTGCACTAGAGCCATTGGTTAGGAAACACTTGGCAGGTCAACACAAAAAATCATCCTTAGGCTAGAAAGGAAAAAAACAAAAAACACTAAAAGGCAGATAGATCATGTCAGATAATATCAAAGGACTCTTCAGGAGCCAATAACAAATGAATGTAGGGTGGGAAAGGAAGTTGATTTAAACTCTGTGTAACTGAAGAGCAGTTATCAAATGACCCACATGATGCCACTCCTCTTATCTACCTGTAAGCTACCTGTGCATCTGAAAAGACATGCATTGACTTGCATTATGCAGCAAATGGTGTCTCTGTAAAGGAATTTTACTTTACAACCAACATAAGTTCTGACATGACAACTTGTCTCCTGTAGATTTACTTCTAAGGTTTTTTACTAAATAAGTACATAACTTCTGCATTCCCACCTGTGGGATTGTCTGCCCTGCCCTTTTGTTGCTGTAAGGAGTTTTCGTTTTGCCGGTGTCTGCCAGCTGTATCGGCCTGCCTGTTGCTATGATTAAGCTTTTTGTGCCATTAAATAACTTTGGTGAATCTGACAGTCCCTGCATCTGCATTTGGGTAGTTCATCATGGCTGTGCTCCCGCGACCCTAAACAGGATAAGTGGTTAAAGATAATTGATGGATGGATGCCTGTCCTGCTCCAAGTACCATGACACAGTATCACACCACATTCGGTTGAATTAATCTGTTCAAATTCACATACACGACTTATTTAAGCGACGACTAGGAACATTTTCCAGAACTTAAAAAACATTAAGCTGCACTTAAACTGATACAGTGTTACGGGGCAACAAACTAGTGGTATTATACTGGTGGCAGTCAAAATGTGGGACTGCATTATTTGATACCAGAATACTGTTCAGGTTTCAATACTCGCATCCAAAGTCTATTAAAGAAAATTAAAAGACGTATTCTTCATAAACTGACAATATTCTAAAATTTCACCAAGCCACCCAAATGAGTTAATGAGTTAGGAGTTACTTCTCTCTCAGTATCCTGCATTCCTGCATAAACAGACATATTACTGCACCCCCCCCCCCCGTATTACTCCCTATCTGCAAACAATAACACGCTACAGTTTTTTTCTCAGATGTTTCCAGCTACTTCCACAATAATTTAGATGAGACCTCTATTTGTATGTTAAACATTTTAGGAGCTTAATGTGAACGCAAGAATGGATTAAAAAGATAACTATGTGATTTTAAATTTAATCTTGGCTACGACTTCAAACACTGCATTTTACTTCTGGGGCTCTTCAGTGACTAAGCTCCAAATAAAGTTGAAGGGCTCACAAGAGACAGGTTTAATAAAGCAACAACTGTCAAAATCAAAGCAGCACAGGACAATATTTGCAGATTTTTAGTCTCAAGCACCAAAAAACTTTTGCCATCATTAATATTGCAGAGCTATTGCCTTTGAAGTTTCTATTGGACTTGAGAAACTGTGAAAGCAGTATTGGACAACAAATGAAATTATAAAGATTATAATTTAGTTGAGACATCATAAACAAGAGTTAGACCAAAGTTATTGTTAGAATTGTTTCACAGATTCATAAAACTATAAACTTGCAGTCAAATTAGTAATGCTGAGTTTCATGACAGGAAGAAAGAATTATCATCAGTTAAACATTGTCTAACAATAAGGAGAAGAAGAAAGAAGAGCAAAACAGTAATTCATGTAGTAAACATACACAAAGAGTCCACGAGAGTTAAAGTAAAAAGAGTAAAATACAACACAATAATTCAACAGTTAAGTAGGATGTTGGGGTGGTGGGTAGCACTGTCGCCTCACAGCAAGAGGGGTTCAATTCCCAGGCTAGACGGCCCTTCTGTGTGGAGTTTGCGTGTTCTCTCCGTGTCAGCGTAAGTTCTCTCCGGGTTCTCTCCAGGTTGATTGAGGACGCTAAATTGCCCGTAGGTGTGTAGGCTCCACTGGTCTCCGATACTCCAACAAGACACAATAATCCCCTTCAAGCCTGCCAAGTATGAAAATGATTTGCTCAGGATTAGGAATACGATGAGAAGATTAAAAGATGCAAGCACACCTGCTATAAACAGTTGGGGAAATTATGTCTGTCAGATCAAAGGTCATAGGCGGGAGTTAAACTTATAACTAAGGGAGGAGGGGGAAGCAGGAAGGGCAACTAGATAACAGTTTTAGGTCTGTGCTTCATTATAATGCGGTCTCAGGTCTTAAGGTTATATTGGGCTGAGTTAAGTGTAATCAATAATTATAAAATATTAGAGTGCACTTTTTTGAATCATCATGCAGTCATTCAAAGGTCACAGCTATGCTTTTAAGCTCAGGTATTTGCTCTCAGCTCTCCATACTGCTCTTTACTTCAATGCTGTTTAATGCTACTGCTGCAGGGCAATGGTTAAATACATCTACATATATCTCACTTTGAAATCTTACTTGCAAAAACATTGTGTGCATTTTGCTCAAGGCACAACTCTGAGTCACTGGGTGGTGCTGACCCACTTATCTGTAACTGTATAGGCATTTTTATGAGCAGTTGATCAACATGAGCTTGAATGTAAACTTTGCTTTCCATCCTGTTTTCCCAAACATTGTTGCTATGGCTGCTTACACATTCAAGTCAGTCAAAAGTATTGAAGCAAATTTAAAATATTTTTACTCTGAGAGAAATGACACAACAGTCTGCTGCTGCACAAATGAGGATGAATAGTGGCAGCAAAATTACTTTTGTAGAGAAACCAACGTCAACAGACCAGAAAGTTAATTCAATCATGTGCAGTCTCACTCATTAAACTGTTTATTGGACTTTGGGAGCTTTATGTTTTATTTAAAAAAAAAAATTCAAATATGAGTAAGTATAAATGGTTTTCGTGATTTTTTTTGTAAGGCTGTGTAGGAACTTTTGGAGGAAAATGTTCTGACTCTACAATATAAGAATATTTATTTCATAAGGAATACTTGTATTTACACTTGTACTTAGGCGCAACAGTGCTTTGAGGTAAACGCTAACGTCAGCACACTAGCAGGCTCACAATGACAAGGCTAACATGTTTATCATATATAATGCTCAACACATTCACCATCTCTCTTGAGCTGTTACCATGTTAACAGTACACCAATAGATATTGAGGGAAATGTCAGCAGGTAATTTGTCACTAACCAAATTTGTCCTGATGGTGGTACTAGATGAAAAGTGCATCCAATTGTTTTGTTGAGGTATTTCAGTCTGGACCAAAGTGGTGGGGCGACCGACATTGCCATCTTTAGAGCCATGACCTTACCGTGGCAAAAAGTTCAAGATTACATTTATGTAACACTATTTATGTTTGTGTTATATCCATTGAATACTTGTGTTTTGTTTGTGTGTCAGTCAGATTAAGGAAACAAGTTTAGAAATAACAAAAGGCTCTTGTAACTTCTGATTGGACATTCTTTCCTATTTTTTGGCATTTTTATGTTAACAAATTGAATCAATGAAAATGTGACTGATTGATTTATTGACAATACAAGTATTTTTAGTGAGTCACATGACACAGCCTCCAGTGTTGAATTTGATTACTTCAGACAACATAAAAGATGATCGTTTTTATGTGCTTATGAATGAATGATTGTACCTTCATGACTATTTCTGGGGTCTGTAGACAAAGACGAGTTAAACAGGGATCAGAGCCTGAATTAATAGCCTTGCATAACATAACCTTCACTTAAGAGGAAGTAGATGAATTTCAGCTTATAGATGTAGTATAATGATCTGTCGTACTTGCTTTGATTTTTGATTTCAGTGCTGCAGTCCTAAATTATATGTGCATCATATACAGTGCAATTGCCGAGTTCTTAGAGATCTGTGCTGAGGGGAAAAAAAGAGGATTAGTTACGGTTTCTACTGTCAGCGTAGTTCTTAAGTTTCACCTTTTGACCCTATAACAGTGAGATGACTTGAGCCACTTAAACCTACCTGGAGACAAAGAAGTATGACAACAAGATACTGGGTGCAAACAGGCAGTGGCAAGTGATCGCAAACACATATATACACGCCAACACTTACAAATATATGTATTATAAGTCTTAGAAATAAAAATAAAGACACAAATAGACAGTGATGCAAATTATTTCCTGGGAACAAGATCTTTCTGTCAAAACAAGTCGAGCAAAATATGATTCTGCTGAATAATCAGGATAACCATCTAACCATAAGCATGGAGGCAGAGTGGGAGTAAATCACTGCCCATTTTCCACTGAAAACATTTCGATTTTTTCTCACAAATGCCTCTTTATAATCTCTCCCTGTCTAGGCACCTGCATTGCGTCATGTAGTCTCAACAACAAAATGGCAGAAATTCAAAGAGTAACCAATTCAAGTGGATTTTAGATTTCCTTTGGTAATATTTCGGCACAAGTGTAAATATACACTTTCTGTTATATGTGGGCGTGTAAGCATACTTCATTGTTTCTATGCTTAGAAACTGTCTCTCTTTCTCTCTCACACACACAAACACTCTCTTGATGTCACCCAAACTGTCTGAAGAGAGATAATCTTTTTGGCCAAGTGCTTAAATTGTGGGAGATTTCTATTGTTTTTGTCTGCAGTTTTTAACAATGAATCAGAACTTGTTTGGGGATAACAGCTCAAAATCTGTTCCACCAGGAATGTTGTTTCACCTTCTCTGTGCTTATTTTACCCCGGTTTTCAGGGTAATTGGCATTATTTCTTGTGTTGTAAGGCTTTTAAGACTCCAAGACCCTGAACTTTGTACTCATTGTTTTTTTGGTAGCTTGTGATTTTTGGTGATTAGGGAATTTAAACACATTCTAATTGTACAGCAATGTTGTTGTTGCATAACTTCTCATCTATCTTACTTGCCTGATGACGTAGGCATATTCATTTGTAGTTGCAACTTTGGGGACAAATGGCCCAAAGGAAAATAAGATTTCTTCGGTGATCTTGTGTTCCTCTGTGAGTATCTGTCAGTTAATATACACACGTGTTATAAAATTGCAGTACCATATTGTTACGACCCCTCCTTTCCACTAGGGATTTGTCTCAGGATGTTGGTCAGCTGATGAGCCACACCTGAGCCTGGTGTGGTTCCAACATTAAAGTCTCTCCACCTGAACATTGAGGCCAAATCCCAATGTCCCCCCTAAACCCTAAGCCCTGAACCCTCAAGGACTTAATTGACATCACCTGGTAAGTGGCTGAGTGTGAGAGACTGTAAGGGCTTGAAATGGTATAAATATGAATGGGACAGCACTCTGCTGCAACTTATCATGTTACCATGAAACAACAAAAAATAAGATGTATAATTGTGTGTATTTATTTTATACTTTGTACTCTCTGATTTGAACGTCTTCAGTCTCTTTCCTCACAAGATGAGGTCATTTCATATAATCTATTTACTTGTTTTTGTCAAAACATCTTTGGTGACAAAATCAAATATTTGATGGATAGATAATTAAATATTCTCTGATTTCAAGTTTATTTTTTGTTCCATCTTTAACCCTTAATGTTTCTGTGTAAATATAATAAGACAGGCTGAACACACGTGAGCCGTCCTCTTTGTTTACCTTTTTTTTTACGTCTCCATGCGTCCACTGGTTACCCCGTGTTTAACGTCACGTTGCTATGACTTGTGGGTAATTCCCTTTGGCTGACTTAAGGAAAGGGTTCATAAAGGGCTCAAAATGTCTGCCAGAGAGCCCTCAAACACTTGACGATTTGACAGTGGGACAGAACTAAACCCTCATGGGCTTCGCGGGAGCGCCCCTCAAAGTCCGTGAGTCCGTAAGGGGGGACATTGGGATTTGGCCTGACAGTTTCTTCCTTGGCTGACATGGCTACTGTTTTGTTTGTTTCAGACCTTTCCACACACCCTTACATGCTGACATCACTGATTACTGATTTTCCACGGTTGTTTTGTTTCCTCTCTTTCTTTCTTTCCCACTCTACCATACAGACAGACCCTATGCACATTACTGTACACTGCTCATATAAAGTATTATGTAATCTCAGGATATTGTGTAATAACTGAACTATGAATCCCCAATAGGTTTACTCTGAAGGAATTCATGAGGTAGTGAAAAATAACAGGAGGAACATTCATAGCTCAACAGAAAAAATACACCCATTGATCTTCAAAACTACACCAGACTTTAACCCGAAGCTTGTTCCGTGAGTCTTGAATATTTGGACCTAAAAGGAGGCTTATCTGAAAGAAAAAGGGTTAGAGCTCCACCTTGAAACACAAAAACATGTGACGGTAATTTACCTTTATTTAACACTTACTGTGATTAGCAGTCAGACACAGGGAAGTAAATAGTTCAGGTCAAAAATGAACAAGCCAACTTATGTTTCTCTGGAAAAAGGAGCCCAATAAATCTGAAACCATGCACAATGTTCACGTGCTTATTTCATCATTCTGTTTGAGGCTGGTCAAGTTGCCCTGAACCAACCCCTTGTGCCCTTTTCTCTGGGGAACCCCTTTTTTTAGCAAGTGCTGAGTGATGTTTGGTCAGTCTGTTTGTTGATCGTACACTCTTAGGCCCCATGCTGCTTTGCCAAAGGCCAGAGGTCTCCCAGGTTTGGCTGCTGAGCGTGACCGCTGGCCAGGACCCCGGGCCCCAAAATACAGCGGTACAACGCCTGTCTTGTTACTATGGTGGTACACTGAAAGTGGACCCAGCATGCTGGACTGTGACGTGCCACAGCACAGCCTATTAGTCTTCGCCCTCAGACTAGAGCAAATAAACACATCCAGCTACACAAACACTTTGGCTGGGGCTGGGAAAGCCCACGCACAGCCCGCTACTCAAGAAGGGCGCCTAAGTTTATAGGTCTTGTTGGAGCTGATGTTGCAACATTGTTTTCAGGAGTTATATCTAGGTTCATAAGAGAGGAAGAAGTAATGTTTCATGCTTATTTAAAGCATGCTGTAATTCAGTAGCTTTTTCACACTGTGGTACTTTTTTAAGACAAACTGATAAATAAATGCTTTCAATCATGAAGCCACAGTCTTCAAAAGAGCCCTACAGCTTTCCACACAAGTAATCTTACTTCTATTTGTTTGTGTAATAAACATTTTATTCGTTTTTCCACCCCTTATGAAATGCAACAGGAATACAAATGAAATTGTGTATTTTATTACTGTGTCAACCCACATCTAGATTGACTTGTTTTCCGTCTCCTCTGTCTTATCTGAGGATTGCATGAAATTGTTTTCATCAGACAGACCTTGTGAGTCGGCAACCGGAAATTATGTAACTGTAATTCAATGATTAGTAACAGGGGAATAATACGGAAAAGCTATTTTCAACCTCTCAGTTCATCAACCGTGTAGAAAGTTGATGAATACACTACAGTTAGTTTTGTATTTCCATTTCTTACACTGTTTGCGTTTCTTAAGAGCAAACAGAATGCAGTAAATAAAGACAGACAGAATGGGAAGATGACCTCTTTGGTTTAAGAGATGAGGTAGAGGGGTCACATGTTTGAGTCTGTCCTCGAGCGATACACAAAACCTAATATTAACACTTTCTCATGAGGGTCAAAGGATGAAAGGTGTTGCATGTTAACTTTAACTGAGGACTGTGAGATGACATGGTCTTAAACCCCAAAAGCCACCAGTATGTCCCCCAGTGACACTTTTTATAAAACTCCTGATCTGTGGTTGAATCAAGATCTGCAACAAAAACTAATCACTTGTTTTTTGGCTCATCAGAAAATAGTCAGAAAATATTCCTCCTCCAACACTTTTTGGAGAAGGCAATTAAAGAGAAAACAACTTCTTGACCACGATCACAACTGACGTCCCTCAAACAAAGCCAACGTCATGACTCATTTATTTTTCTTTGTGTCATGTGTTGATCTTGTGACAAATTGTCCTACTGTCTATCACAAGCCTTCAATGGTCTTTATTGAAGCAATAACCTCTATCACCAGTTCATTGCTAATGAGTCACCATCAGGGAATAAAGTAATTAATAGTGTGGATGAAATAAGGGAAAACAAGGAACTTTAAAATAAATATCCTCTTTTCCAAAAGGGTTCATCAGTTTTACTGGGGACTCCAAATGATATAAACCTCTGTGCGTCATTCACACCTTACTTTACGAGAGCTGCCAAAGTCACATATGAGTCATCATGCTCATACAGTATAAATAAAGGTGTGAATTTTTAAATGACCTGGTCATTGTCTTAAGGATGCATTACAATATCCTAATAAGAGGTGTTTTACAGGCCCAAACCTCCTTATTTAAAACATCTGTAATGTCTGCCCGAATTGTGAATAGTTCTGTCCTACTTTAGTGTGTGTGCTGTAGTTCGGGCCTTAGTTTTACTAGTTAACAATCGTTCCTTAAGAATCTAATGGAAAAACATAATTATAGTGTGATGGTAAATCTTGTTTTTTATTCTTCCAAAGTAAGACTAGTTTCAGTCTTCGAACCGAGTCAAAACAGATTTATGGGGGTGTATGAAACTGTAGATCATAACTGTTTCTCAAGAACAAATTTGTTTCTTAGGAACATGTTTAATATCTATGTCTATGTCTAATGAGATAACACATGCAATAATCTTTGTTAAAACTGGAGGACAAAACTGTCCAAATTATTAATAAATGCTGCAAATACCAAACATAGACAGGAGTGTATTCCATTTGATGATTGAATGTGTTTTGTTTTGTGCTTTACCCTTAGGAGTCACCATAGTCATGGGCCATATGTATGAGGCATTTCCTGCTTCCTGGACATGACTGGATATGAACCAGAAAAATACTTTCTGTCTATATTACTAACTGGTTTGATATGGCAATGTGCTGAACCAGTGTTTTCTGTAATGATATAATTGGTAGAATATTACTTTGGCAAGTAAAATCCTGAGTTTTTTGTTCTTTCAGTTTTTTCAGACCATCTTTATATTGAAAGAGCAAGAGGTGTGCTGGTGTATAACAATCAGTTGAAAACTGACTTTCACAGAAGAGGAGTGAGTTGAGACTGCTTTGCTATAGCTAATAAATGATTAATTTGTATTCTTTGACAAGTTTATACATCCGATTTCTTCCTGCAATGGCAACATGAGATGATTCCCTCTATTTCATATGATTTGGTGCATAATTTTAGTTTTAGTTTGGTTCAGTTTCATTCTCAGTTCAGTTTATTATAATTTATGCTTTTCGTTTTAATTCTTATCTAACCTTCTTGAGTGTCTGTATGCTGTTTGTTTTGTGTAACATATACACATGTGCACAGTGACCAAAATTATAGCATATACACACTATTATTAATCTCAGTCACACACACACACACACACACACACACACACACACACACACACACACACACACACACACACACACACACACACACACACACTGTACATTCATAAAGAGTGCATTTATGAATGACACCTTCATTAAGCATAATTATCCCTAGTAAGCAATAGGATTATGACTCAGTTGATTAAACTCTGAATAGTCAGACTTCTCGTCGGGCAACAGAGATTAGTTAAAAAAGACGTTTCCAAAAACCGAAAAGTTGCTTGTCAGACAAGATCAGACGTTCTACAGCCCATTTAAATATGAATTGTTTCAGATTTGTAATTAATGAGGTTATCTGGATGTATAATCTTCAAATAAACCCTACATCAGCCAATAACTAACATCTGCCGACTGCTGGCGAACTCGTTCCTGCTTCTACCGGGTGGGACGTTAACCGGAAGTGACGACAGAGACAGCGATAGTTCAGAGACATTTTATTCACGTAATACTAACTAAGTTATTTTATAATTAAATACAACTTCATGGGCGGACCATAAGACACACGTCTGTGGCGTTGATTATTTTTTTTTTGAGATAACAGAAAACTAGTTTGATCTCAATACCCAGGATGCACTTCGCTCTTGCCATCTTGTCGAGTGGTTGGGTCAGGAGAGCGGCAGGCAGGAGTTAGCTCCGCGTTAGCTTTCTGCCGCTGTGGTAAAGTGGTTATCTGTCAGCTAGCTGCTACGAGCAGCTGCCAAAAGTGAGCTGTCCACACGACGAGAAGCAAAACTTCACAGACTTTGAGACGTTTTCTCCGTCTACCGCTGGATTCTATACTCTATTTTTGGAAAGCCAATGGATTTGTTTACATCATGATTTCTCACATGCTGGTACCGAGGTAGGGGGAACTAGCTAACATCAGCTAACTTCAAGCTAGTCGGTGATAAATACATAGAGCTGAGAGAGAAGAGTGGGCTGAGACCGGGCCCGCCTCAGACTAAAGTACCGGTGGCAGCAGCTGAACAAGAACTTTGACAAGGGCCTGTTTTCAACTCCGCTGTTGGGACACAGGGAAGGCCGACCGGGTGTCAGAGAGAGGCCGGAATAGGAGCACCAGTCACCCGCGTGCTGTGACCGGACACAGGGAACCGAGTTTTCGGGGTCTGGCTTCGGTTGTGACACTTTTCTCCGACAAGAGGGAGGAAGAGGTACGGAATGGAAATGTCCTGTGATTGTACGTGTCTGTGTCATATCCCTCGGCTGTGAATTACTTTCGCAGGACATTAGTCCAGCACTTTTGTTTCATCCGGAGGAAGACTTTACGCAGGTAGTCAACATGTCGAAAATGCCTGCGAAGAAGAAAAGTTGTTTCCAGATCACGAGCGTAACGCAGGCACAGGTGGCGGCCAGCAGCATCACTGACGACACCGAGAGCCTCGACGATCCGGACGAGTCCCGGACAGAGGACGTGTCGTCGGAAATATTTGACGTCGGACGGGCCGACTTAGGTGCATGTGAGCGGAGTTCTTCCGAGGAGACCTTAAACAACGTAGGGGAGCCTCAGGAGGCTCAGCCGCCCACCACGGCCCCTGTCAACGGGGGACTCTCTTATACAAGTATAGGCACTGGTCGTGCCACTCCACATCATTTAGGAGGGCCTGTGCCAGCTACAACTCAACCCTTTGTCCCGAGCTCAGCCACCCATCCGTCAGTCATCAATACAGTCCCTGCTGCCACTATTTCCACCAGTGTAGCTCACACAGCTCCCGTGAACACCAGCTGTAGTTCCCGTTTCAGGGTCATTAAACTTGACCATGGCACTGGAGAACCCTTCAGACGGGGTAGGTGGACGTGCACTGAGTTCTACGAGAAAGATTCTGATTCAAATGTTAATCGGACTGTGGATAGCATAAAGCCAACTGTGACCCTTGATCACAGTATAGACCGGGACAGTGGGCTCGGGCCCACCAATAACTCTGTGGTCACTAGCAGTGCTTTTTCTGCACAGACTTTGGAGAACACCACGGACAGTGGCTACTCCGCCGCGCACCACCCCGCCCACCCCCACCCGTCAGAGCCTCTGCAGCAAGGCTACAGCTTGGCTCCTCAGGTAGGGAGCGGAGCAAGTGCCTTCCAGCCCACGGGGTATACAACTACAGCATTGCAGCAACCCCAACAGGCTCAGGTCAATATGCAGCCTGTTGCTCCCCAGAACTTCCTCTCGAACAGCCTCAATGGTGTGCACCATGGTGCCATGCATCAGAAGACTCCCGTTATGCCTCCTGCCACGCAGGCCCAGCAGTTTGCCTATTCTACTCATCCTACTGGCCTCTCAACTGGTCAGCCGGAGTATAGTCAGCAGCACTTTGTCTCAAGCACTCAGAACCTTCCCATGTCTGCTCTCCCCGCGGGGCCTTCAGCTAGCCAGGTACCATCGCCTCTAATCACCCCTGCTGGTCCAGGTGCCCAAGGGCTTGGTGGAGAGGCAGCCTCAGCCCAGGGTCTCCTGCTGCAAGTAGGAAATGCATCAGCCATGGCACCCATCCTCCCGGGAAGTGGCCAACAGCAGCATGTGGGCCAGACTCAGCCTTCAGGAGGGTTAGGCGCAGCCCCCGCACCTTCCACCACCTCCCACAGCAGTGTCCAGAACGCACCTGCCACAGTGCCCAGTACCACCAACACACCTCCAGGAGTGCAAAGTCAGACGCCGGGCACAGGAGGACTTGTCATGCCCCACGGAGCCCACGGAGGAGCAACAACAGGCCTTCCCTCCATCTTCAGTTACCAGACAGAAGATAATAGGCAGAAGTCCATCATGGTGCCAGGGAAAGACGGTGTCAAGCCTTTCATTGGCGGGGGCCTCAACCTGCCCAGTCCTGCTGTCAACAGCCTGTTTGGCATCCATATTACAATGGATGTGGATGAGGACAGGTAAGAGGGTATAATACAAATATGTGAAATGATTCCACTTCCATAAATGCTGTTTCCCGCTTTATTTTTTTTGTTCAGATGTGGGCGATCAAGCAATATTATAGTATTTATCACTTTGCCTGAATTTATGAGCGACACAAGATGCTGTCTTAACCTGGAGCAGCACTGATACATTGTTGGAGGTAGTAAGTGTGTAACTGGAGGTTTGTCCTCATATTAAACATCCTTGTTGCATTCTTCTTCACTGTGGTCATACACCAAGCTGTGGAGAATGCCTCTCCCTTCACCAGTGCCAATTTAAGGCACACTACAACTATAAAATGTTTGGTTGTATTTAAGGATCAATGAAACAAAGCGCTTCTTTTTTAATTCCGTTTCCAAGTGTGAAGTTGTACATTGAGAGGAAGGAGGTATTAGAGGTGTAGTGAGCCAATATAAATGGGCAGAGACAGGATATTCTGTATATATTCTAGTCTTTGTCAATGATACCCACAAAACAATGCATAGTAACTTGCCTCTTTACAAGACCCACATCCTCCTCCCTCAAGCCTCCATTCAACCATACAGGCTGTTTGTGTTAAGGGGGGCGTTAACAAGCATGTGGATAAGTTACAACAGACGCCGTAGCCGAGAAGGGAATAACTCCCCAAATGTAGCCGTTTTTTTTTTTTTATCCTCCTGTCTGTCTAGGTGAGACGGTTAGTCAATTTGCCCTGGGCAACGATCCCAACCTCCCAACTTTATACCTTGTAAATACCAACAGTACTTCACTCTCCTACTGTACTCTTCTAATGTAAACAATGTAGCTATTTGAAGGGTCTGTCAGATGGCCGTCACACAGCTTCAGCTGAAGTGTTGCCATTCTTTGCCATTACAAGCAAGCCGAGGAGACACACACCCACACCCACACACGTGCATTGTCTATCCTGAATTTATTTGATTCATATCTCAGTGTGCTCTGTTCTGTTCTTCAGTGGTCATCATGAAAGGTACAGCTAGAGGAGAAGGCGTTTGTGTGCTTTAGGAGGTTGAGGCCTGATTTTTCTCTCTCATAGTCTAGTTATTCCTGAGGCAAATCATTGTGTGCTGAGGGCAAAAACGTGTGTTGTCACTGATTTCATGAGAGGAACGGCCAGTGCCCGTTTCCTAGTCGTGTGTGTGTGTGTGTGTGTGTGTGTGTGTGTGTGTGTGTGTGTGTGTGTGTGTGTGTGTGTGTGTGTGTGTGTGTGTGTGTGTGTGTGTGTGTGTGAGAGAGAGAAGGAAAGAGGAGTGACATCAGTGGCTGTCTGTGTCTCTATGGTGATGCTGGCAGCAGGACAGGACAGGACTAACAGGGAGGTAGAGAGGACAGACAGACGGGTGCACAAACACACAACTGTTGCACTGATAGCAGGCTAACGTAAGCTGTCTGTGTCAGTGGAAGCGATGACACGGCCCGACTGAATCAGCTGGACGATGTCTGCCCTCAGACAAGTCCCTGTTAGGCCCGTCCATGTTGACTCATCAGTTCAACAAACTGTTGCTTTGTTGCTGACCTGTGATGGGTTTAAGTCTTCTTCTTCTTCTCTACACATTTCCTCATTTTTCCACAAGATTTTATATTTTAGATACTTGAAACCGCACACTTGTCATAAGTTAAAAAAGAAAAAGCTGTGTGAAATAGGGTTCCACATAGGGCTGCTATAATTTAGGTTCCAGTTTTTTTGTGTTGTCTGATTTGCAACAAAATTGCTACATAGCCAGTGGTGCTTCAGCCACACTTTGTAATAATTTTTCCGAAAGATAAGTTGCATCTCTCTCAAGTAAAGACATAAAGCTGCCTGCCCCTGGGACAAATGAATCCATCACACATTACATTCATCAAGCTGAAGAACAGTGGTGTCTTAATTGAAGCAGTCTGAAGTGATGTTGGAGGAAGTGAATATCTTCCGCGGGTGATGAGAAGTTTTGCCTGTTGGCTTTTAAACATCACCCTGACCCATGTAGCCTACACTTTCACACTTGAGGGACCTAGTTCAGCCACAGTCTCCTTTTGGCTGTTAAAGAGTGTGAAATACAAGAGCCTGGTGGGAGGTCATTGTTCCTCGTCAGTCTGGTGATGCAAACCTACCATCTAGTCTCAAGAAATGTTTTCATAAACTTTATTTTGTGACTGCCGCTCGTATCGGCAAACAAGCCAATGAACTCGGTCTAACAAAAGGGAAGTAAACCAGCTGCCAAGTTTACAAACCTCCTCAACAAGTCTGATAGCCAACAAATGAAGTCATCATGCTGTTGTGGAAGCTCAAATAACCACAAGATTAATTTCTCCTCAACACATCAAATGTCAGATAAAGTTGTAATCTGAGTGGAAGAGTTCTGAAAGGTCAGCTGCAAAGTGTGTGTGTGTGAGTTCAACTTGGTGGAAAGTGTGAGTCGTCCCGGCACCAACTGGGGCTCCTGCAGTTTAGAAAACAATGGTTGGACCGCTGGAGAGTCATTTTGTGACGAGACGCTTGCAGTGTGTCGTTTTGTTCAGTTGAACAAGCAATAGGGTTGAATGCTGGGAGTTTTATCCTCCGCTGTTACTCATGACATTAAAGTTTAAGCGCTTGTTTTTCACTGCTGAGAGTTGAGTGACAGCAAATTGTCAAAAGTTTGGTTAGTCTGAATACACACGTGTTCAGTGCTTGTACTTGCCATCCTTCCATTTTTATCTCTTGGCAGTTAAACACAAAGGGGGAGGCAGTGAGGACAGGGTGGGATGGAGAGTCAGTTTTGGGATGGTGTGTGTGTGTGTGTGTGTGTGTGTGTGTGTGTGTGTGCGTGTGCGTGTGCGTGTGTGTTGGGGGTTGTAGTTTGGTGCCTGGAAACAAGGGAGCAGCTTATTTTCCACAGATAGCTGACCTGCCTGAACTTCCAGGGGATACATTCCAGGATCCCTGAATGGCTGTGATTGTGGGACGCCCCAGGCAGAGCAGACGGGTCTGCACCAGCTCTGTTTTTTGGGGCTGGACCGCTGGCCCTGCCTCCCATCTGTTCTGTCTCTCTGGCTCTTGTTTTATTTTTTGTTTTTTTTGTCATTCCCTAACTGAGGTCTTAACACTCTCGCTCTCTGCTTCTAAACTGCTGCAATTTTTCGCTGCCCCGTTCACATTCTAGTTTAATTAATCTGGAGAGAGAGAAGATCAGTTCATACACAAACCTCTCTTCTTTTTGCTTTTACAGTTGAGTGAAAGTTTACGGTACGGTGAAGTGTGTTTGATTTTGGAACATGTCAAGTTTGTTATATGTTTCTAAAGTTTCAAAGATCTGATGAAGAGGCAAAGTGGTTGAATAAGTTAGCATAGCAGGACCCGCCCTGTTATCTCAGCAAGATGTGGTCAGGGGATCACTTCCAATTAGAGTGGACCTGCCAAAGCAAGTAAACAGCCACGCTGCTGGTGGTCCACCAGAACTAACTCAGTTTGTCCTGGAAGCCGTCGAATCAGCCACAAAGTATGTTGCAGGCTATTCCAGGATCGAAGACGGTGTGCAAACTGTTGGTGTTTGTTGTTTTTTTCCAACATGGTCTCAGTACAGAACAGGTTAGACTCCTCTTTTGAATGTTTGCAACATGTTAAATAAGCACCAAGTCATTTGTCCTTGTCACCCAGTCTGTACTTTGAACATGGAGTAGAGTGGGCTATGCTGAGCTGAGAGGTTGAGTAATGTTCCGCTGTGTGTCGCAACTTTTGATGTTCACAAATATTAGTTACATCTGCGTTTTCAGAAACTTAATGACACATTTTTCATACAATTAGGATTACTGACCATGGGAGATTTTAGACTGGTCAGAAGTGTTGAGCCAGTCTCAATGTTGCTCTTAAATCCGTTTAACGAAAATCAGACGTTTCACAAAAAAAAAGACGGATTTATTCTAAACATAAAAAGTTAGCCAGGCTAGCTTCAGGACTAAGATCCAACAATATTGTAAAGTGAGTATTAAGTAGGGAAAAGGATTTTAGAGGCAGCAGTTAGCCTACCTTTTGGAAATACAGCAGTGAAAACATTGTTTTTTTTAACCGCTGCTGAGCTGCAACCCGATGCACAAACGGGATAAAACCATCATTTATTACCAGCTGCATTGTGTGCAGAAAACTGAGTCCCCTGTTCATCCGTATGGGAGAGTTAGCAGCCAAAGTGTTGCGTGCATTGTCTTAGATACATGCAACAAATGTCTCCACTGCACCAATTAGTTTATTTGCGAGGTTGTCAGCCGCGTGTCTGCCTGGTTTATACATTTTATCAAAAATGTATAGTCGGTTTATAGTTTAAAGTCCTTTTTCACATGTAAACATCAAACATACCCCAGTTCCAGCGCTCAGATGTTAGCCGTTGCTGCTTTTCCTGGTCATATGTCATAGTAAACTCAATTTCTTAGCGGGGTTTTGAACTTTTATCTTCAGAAACCAGCAATCTGAAGACATCATCCTGTTGTGATGGGCAGTTTTTATTTTCTGACGTATTAAAGACAAAACAGTAAACTATAATACAACAAATGTTTAGTTGCAGCCTTAATGATCACCATGAAAACCTTGTTAAAAGTTGAAGTTCATTCAAACAAAACACCTGTAGCTGATGGCGCTCCCTCCAGCAATCTTCTTGTGACTGCAGCATGGTGCACACCATGACCTTTGATATGTTGATGGGCCTAAATCAGTTTGAATTGTCTGGCAATGAATGTGTTTTAACACAACACCCTTCTTGACATCTGTGGCGCTTCAGAGTTTACTCAGAATTCATCTGAAGTATTTCCGATTTTGGTGTCTCTAACCCTGTTGGTTTACAGTAAAGTCAGATATTCTCATGCAAAATTTAGGAAGTGAAAGAGCGAGAACAAGCACTGGGCAGAACTGCTCTCCTCTCAGAGTTTGTCTTATGCTAATGATGAGCAATAATACATCTGAAAGTACAGGGGTGAAACGTGTATTCCAGAGCAAGTACAACCAAATAAAGAAGGGGGAGAAGAAAGTAAATGCTCACCCCAGATCAGAGCTTAGTTTGTAGGTATGGAGAAGAAGTTTGACTGCAAGTCTGTGGAATATAAATGTTTTTTAGCTCTAAATAATGTGGAGATGTGTGTCTCAGCCATTGAGTCTCCTAGAGTGGGAAGCGAGGGGCTGAACAACAGGGTTTCGGAGCCCGCAGCCCCACGGAGCTCCGACATGACTGAATAGTGAGTAATGAGGATGTGTGGAAAGCATGGCAGGCAGCTGCATTTGAGTCATCCGTCCTCTCTCTGTGCTCCCCGCTCGCTTTCAATGGGTGTCGTCTACTGCTCTGGCTCACACTTGTGTGTGTGTGTGTGTGTGTGTGTGTGTGTGTGTGTGTGTGTGTGTGTGCGTGTGTGCGTGTGTGTTGGTATGACAGTGTGGGATTGGCTGAGAGAGTTGAAGAGAGGCTCTAAGTTTTGAAGAAAGGCTGAATGAGAGATTTCAGGGGGTGGCCATGTTTGGCGTCTTCTCGGCGTCTCCAGGGTCTGGGAACTTTTTTTTCTTCATTGTCTTTTTCATTTACCATTCACTGACTGAGTGTTTTTTTTTTTTTTTTTTTTTCCAGTCCGTCCCAAACTTCTTCCTAACTGATTGTCTCTGGGTATTTAAGTCCACACACAGTGAGGCACATCCCTTTTAGGACAGAAGATGATCCTTTCATTCAGTTCTTACTGGATGCCGCATTTCTCCAATGAACATTTTACTCAACTGAGAAGTGAAGACTAATAGATTGTTTTACTGTTCTTTGAGGCTGAACATGTGAGAGTTTTGGTCTAAATACATGTTTAACATAAGAACATAGCATGAACAATTGTAAGGATCCCTTGATTTTGATCCTTGGAAGAGTTGTGAGAAGATATTCAATATACTGGTCTAAGATGTGAAATGGGCAGTTGTAACAAGTTAATTGACAAGTTAAGTAGTCTTGCAATTATTATTTTGATTATCGGATTATTTGTTTGTTCTATAAAATTGTGAGAGATTTCCATCACAACTTCTTACAGCCCAAAGTGATGTCTACCGATTACTGAAGGCGAAAACTAATTTCTTTGTCTTGACACAATCACAAAATCTATCACAAAGAAAGCAGCAAATCACATTTTTCTTGAAAAATGACTTAAACGGTGAATTCATACCACTTTTTGTTATATCTGTATTCTAATAGATTCATATTAATAGTAAATCTCTATCAATCAGCAGCACAACCTGCTCTGAAGGCTAACTCAGGTCATGTCTGTTCTGCAGGTTTAATCTAACATCGACGCAGGCAATGAAAAACCTTTCGCTACTTTTTTTTTTTTCCTGTCTTCGGCTAAGAAAGGCGCAGGTTTTTCTTGTTTTTTTTTGCAAGAACCTACGTTTCCTTCTTTGCTTTGATGTCTGCTTTCGTATTCTGTCAAACACTTCCTCCGTCGTCGTCTTCCTCTTCTTCTTCGTCTCGAGTGTCTCCTCTCGTCAGCAGTGAGCCACTCTCTGTCCTCCCCCCCTCCCCCCCACTGTCTTACAATGAGCAGATTTTTTTTTACAAGGAAACGGGACGTGAGTCATTGACTGATAACGGTTTTATTTGCTGAACATATGGTACTTCAGTTTATCACTGGATCGGGTTTGATTCGTCATAAGTGAATGAAGTCATCTTCTTCTTCGTTCAGATGATGTCATTTATCTCCTGTGTTCCATCAAATAACTTCCTGTGATTATGTTTCAGTGTTTCAGTGTAACTGCTACCACTTTGGAGATACGTTTTTCATAACCCTTTTGTTGAACATATAGTGTCATGAATCAGACTCCGATAACTTCATTTCTTTAGCAAAAACGCTGACTCAAATAGTCATTTTGATAACCGGAGGCCTTTCATCCTTTTGAAGCTTTTCATTTGCTAATCTAATCAACACTGTCGGTCTTTTCTTAGCCCTATAACGACCATGGTCAGGCATGTTGACCTGCTGGTTAGCGCAACAGTGAGGTGTGATGACTTTCACACACTCATGCCTCTGTGTTCCTCATCTGAGTCAGCCTCTAAGTTTAACTTGTTGACGTGTTCACAGAAGAAGTGCACTTAAAACCCTGTGGAGTCAACCTGACTTTTGAATTGATATGTATGGTTTCTCACCATACATATTGATTGCATATTTAATCTATCAACCATGTTTTTGATTCCTACATTCAGCACTCTGCTCGGCCGCTTCGCTGCCATCGTCTCCTCCTCGGGACAAGACTCCGCACCAAACAATGGAAAATATTCCTGTGCTGTCAATGAATGCTGCTCAGCAAACACAGGAGGGGAGCGTTGGCATTTCATCGTTGAAGTAGGATTGCAACAAACGTGTGACAGTGGGACAGTCCCTGGGATGTTCATTTCAAGGGATTAAGAGGTCACCAAAGACTAAAACATAAGTCTTATGGAAAATGTAATATTTGATAAGATGGCAAAAAAGCAAAAGATTTAACTATATTCGTAAAACATTTATATACTGCACCTTTTAGAGAAGTGCAAAGTAGATGTTTCCAAGTAAAGCTTTCCTTCTGATGTCACAGTTAGACTGTCAAAAGACACACCCAGTGTACGTATGTTGTCTGAGGAATCTGCTTGTGCTTAATCTGCACAGAGATGTGAATGCACAGAACTTTTTTTTTTTTTTTAAACTTTAGCAGGAATCCGGAGAGTGACGGGCCAGCGTTATCACATAGCAGCTGACGAGTCGAGACAGAAACAGACCCGAGGGCCAGTAAATGGCAAAGTTCACTTGGCCGGGGTCACGCTTCAGGAACCAATTCTACATTTTATTTAACTGGCAGAGTCAATGAGCTTGAGCCCGGCCAAGTGAAATTGAGCACATAGGGTGGCTTTGTAGCTCCAGGCCGATGCTATCAGCTGAATGAGCAAACCCAGAACCCTGAGTCATCTGTGCTCACGGTAACAATTATGTGTTACCGAGCAGAAATGAACACCCTCTGCTTTACGAGAATGCCCATATCGGTGTGACATATTTTCACTCATCTTACACCGACTTTACATTTTTTGCTGGTCTTTGCTGAGGTGTTGGAGAACATTGCTAAAGCTTGAGCTGTGATCTTATTTACTGAGGTGTTTTGAAGTTGAGTCATAAATACCCAGACAAGCCTCTCCTCTCTCTCCCACAGGAGAGTGGGCAGGCTTGTGTTATCAGTGGTGGTTAGCTGCACAGCTGGGACTTTGCCTGACTGTAGTCTTTGGGCCCCCATGCAGAGGGTCACATCCCTGTTTGCCATCGAGCCTCTTCCTCTCTCTCTTTCTCTCTCCCACGGTGTCTCCTAATCACTACATTATGAGAAGAACTCCTCCAAATGCTGGGTCACATCCCGTCCCTATGACAATTTTATTCTGCCTCCCCTCAGGAGCTTCAATCCCCTAAAAAAGTGAGAGGTTTGTATCCATGACATTAGAATATATATATATATATATATATATATATATATATATATATATATATATATATATATATATATATATATATATATATATATATATATATATATATATAGTCACATGAGTGGAGGGATAAAGTCTGCTCGACTCCGTGTGCACTCGGCCACATCAAAGAGTTGTTTCCAGGAAAAACAACTTCAGGAAAACAACCCAGTGTGCGCGCAGCGTGTTTTGTCTTTTGTGGCATGCTGCAAGACTTTTTGTGTTTTTTGTGACTATTGACTTGTTTTTAAGTTATTTTAAAGGGAGGGAATTTAATTTGTTCCATTGAAAGCAGTGGGCTTTCCTCAAGTGACCCGAGGGAGCGTGTGTTTATTCAGCAGCTTAAGGATCGAGTGGGCTTTACAGGCAAAGTCCTGCTCGCGGTTCTAGTCTTCATCTCGTGTATGTTGTGTCTTGATTGTTAAGGGATTGTAAAATAGCACAGCGATTTGTGGACATGCTTGTTTTTTTTATAAGTTGCTGTTCTGCTGAAGCCGGAGCATTATGGTTATGTCATTGTTGTTACATAACATGTAACAGAAAAGGATTTGAATCTGGTTGAAAACAATTGCCTTCACTAATCAAATGTATGTATCGTAAATCTTGAAAACAACTGCAAATAGCTCTTGTTGTTTGACTTGACAGGCTCTTTATGTGTCATTAAGAGTCATGACACAAACGAAGCTTCTCTATTGACAGACGCTCTGGCTGCTAAATCCCTTGTGAAGCACATATCATGAGACCAGGGAACGGCCTCTTAGATCTGACAGCATAGTATGACTTCGCTTCAGGCAACTCAACATGAGAGTGAGATCCAATCTTTTTGGCATCTATTTGCAGGATGGTTGCTCAACGTGTAAGCAGTCACGCTCTTTAACTTGAACTGTAAAAGTTATGTTTAACTGCAAAGACTTCTGTCCAGAATGTATTTAGAAAAAGAAACCTACAACCCGTAAAAGTGCACAGAACTAAGTAAATCCTGCACACTGTGATATTATTAAAATCAAAATGTAGTCGTTTAAACAGATTCTCAATCATTATATTACAAAGTTATTTAAATAGTTGCAGCTTTTAATAAGTAATGCAATTATAGCTTTCACAATTTCTCATTTCAATAGAAGCTGTGCATTTTTCAGTCGAAGATGCCACTCAATATCAATAATATATACATTTTACTAATGACAGAAAAAATTAAGTTTTCATTGTTGTGGCCTGATTATGGCAGACATTTTACTGATCCACATCAGTCAAATTAATGCTCTGGCAAACCACACTTGTGTTTTGGAATCAAGGAGAAGGTTAAATTTGCATACCTACCTAACAACATTCTGCTTCTTATCTTTTCACACATGGAGGAAGTCATTTGACTGTAGTCGCTTAAATATTTGCTTCTAGCAATGAAACAAGTTACGACAGCTCAACTAGGCCAAATTTGTGAAGGTCACAATGTGACAACGCGTGCTGTGTAATGACGACTTCTTCCCGCTAAACCCCAAAATCCGCCCGTGGGATCGAAAAGAAAAACATAAAAAGGCATGTTTTTCTTCAATAATACGCCCAAACTACACCGTTAATCACAGCCAGAAGCTGTAACCGCTGTCATTATCGTCAGATGTTCACCTTTCCGGCGGGTCATGTGCGACAAATGCAGAAAAAGTAACCAAAACGAAGCTTAAAATTAAAAAATATATTTTATTCTAAATGTGTCATTTAAAATCTCGCCCTGAATTTAACCAGATACTGTAAATTCTGCAACTATGGAGCCATGATCAACTCGGCTGAGACCAACAGTCACGTGACAAAAAGTCACTGAAACTTCCATTTGTTTCCCATTTTTTGGAAAAGAAATGATCGAAATTCAACTTATTATACTGCACAAAAGACATTTTTGAGTTCTCTCTGCATCTAACCATGACTGTACTGTTTCTGTTGAGGTGCAGGACTGATATATTTCAGTCAAAGTCAAGACCACAGAGAGTTAACTGTGACGGGAGCAAAAAACGCCCCAAGACTGCTTCAGAGGGTTAATATGATCGTAACCAATGATCTGAATTATGTGCGATGACGGCTACAACTCACCATTATTTATTTACGCGTTAATCTGCAGAATAATAATGTAGATAATGGTTGTGTCAGGAAATAGTAAAATTGTGCCTTTTATATTGCCAAAGCCCGAGGTGAATTTACACAAATATCTTGTGTTCTCCAAAAGTGTTCTGAAGGGATTCAGTTTACGATCGTAAACGACAAAGGAAAGCACTAAAACCTCACGGTTGAAAAGCTGGAACCAGCTAAAAAGTTTGGCATATTTACTTGAAAAAAACTCTCAAACAATTAGTCACTTGTCATAATAGTTGCCGATTCCTTTTCTGTTGATGGACTAAATGATGAATTGTAATTGTAATAAATTGCAAACACATTTTTATTTTTATTAGGTAAATGATTGTGTGTTGAGCTTTGGGCTCAGTCAAATGAATCTTAATGAACAGTTGTACTGTTACTCTTGTACTGTTACTCTTGTACTGTTACTCCAGGCACCTGTTGCATTAAAGATACTCATACATATATAAATAAACAACCCAGGGGACTGTCACAGTGCGTCATAAAGGACTGAGAAACACACTTGAGGTGACATGCCACGTCTCCCCCTTTTCCCCAACTTTTCTAATTCTCCATTTCCTTGATTTTGATTCGCTGTTTCTCTCTCTCTCTCAGCTTCTCCTGCGATAACTCTGCTTGTCCCAATAAAACCAGGAATTCTTGCTCCTTCAGAGAGCCGAGCTCACAGTTGAAGAGTCTTGTTTGTGAGCTCTTTAAACTACAGCGGTGTCTAAATACCTCACCAGTGCACGAGGAAGCTTGAAAGTCCTGAGCTGCTGTTTGTGCGGTGTGGTGCAGATAAATCTGTCATGGGCTCAGATATGGAATCTCTGCTGTAAATCACTCTTGAATACAGTAGTGGATCGTTAATCCTTGCTTTTTAGTTTTCGAAAATGAATTCCCTTATCTCGCCTGCTTTTGTTTTCCAGTTGACCCCCCCGTGTTCTTATTGTAGGACAAGCCATTTATACAAAGTTCTACAGTTCGGGTTTGGACAGAAGGTGAACCGACATGAGCTTGAACCCAGCAGGAGCGTGCGCTTGTCAGTCTAATACTATACAAACTTTCACTTACAATAAAGCTGTCTGTATTGTAGTCAAGCTTACTTGACTGTTTTTAAATTCATCTGGCATCAGGGCTGAGATTATATCATTTACATCCTGTGCTAGCAATTACCTGAAAGCTGATGAATATTTGATGTGGTTCGTAATTGCATCTCCTCTCAGGAAAACTCCCCTTGTTTAGAGTTCACTTTCTATCCTACAAATCAGTCTGGCCAAGTAGTTTGAGTTTTAGTGAATTCATGAGCGTTAATAGATGACTTCCTGTCCAGATCATCCCTGATCGGTGGTGACCGTTGACATTGTTTACTGTAAATGACCAACACTTTTGTCCAATTTTAAGTCTATTTAAGCATTTGTTCTGGGTTTTACAGATTTATGTAGTACCAAACAAAACATTTTGCATTCTTTTTTGTCTTAAACATTTGTATTTTATTGCACTGGAAGAGAAAATTGATTAGTTGTTCAGATTTTATTGCCACATCTAACAGCACACCTGTAAATATAACCAGATGTTGGTTTAGCACATTAAAGTGGCAAGCCTTAAGACTTCAGTCCTGGTTGATTTGGGTAAAATCCTTTTTACGATAGCGTTCAGTAACGTTATATTTCCTGTGACTACTTCATGATAAGGCAACTTGTGTTTTGCCAGCAGGAAGTATTCGGTTTGCGTTCGCAGTAACCACAAACACCCAGTTCGTAATACTGCAAGTGTATACATTTTGCAATACGTTCATTTGTGGGCCATTGGCTTAATCACCATATTGTTACCTCATTCAGAGATAGATAACTTCTCAGACATTTATTTAAATGGAAATCTTTGAGATTGACACTTTACAGTTATTATTTCAAATGACAATTAACAAGAATTGATACAGGGTGGGTATGAATGTGTTTGGCAGTAATGGCACTAGATGATCTGGATTGCATCAGCATTTCCTCTGACCTGACCTCTCAGTGTGGTTTAGGATCCTCCTCTCCTCTCCTTCACAGTCTCCCTCTCTCCCCCTCATTTCTCTCTCCCAGAGTACACGTTTCCTTTCCTTTTACTCATGTTTCTCTTGTCTGTGTTTCCTTCCCTCCCCCTTATTAAAATACAGGAACCCGTCCACTGCTTTCTACCAGGCTTTCCGGCCTAGCAGATTACGATGGTCAAAGCCTGTCAACGATAGGTATGAGCTTGTGTGTGTGTGTGTGTGTGTGTGTGTGTGTGTGTGTGTGTGTGTGTGTGTGTGTGTGTGTGTGTGTGTGTGTGTGTGTGTGTGTGTGTGTGTGTGTGTGTGTGTGTGTGTGTGTGTGTGTGTGTGCGCGCGTCGCGTCGCATCGCCTCGCCTGGACTGGCTGACTAAACCAGACCCTGTACTCTTTGAAACCCCGTGCACCTTCCAAAAAAATGTCCATTTTGACTCTTCGTTTAGTTGTTTATGGAGTCTTGAAGTGTAATTTTTTTCAGAAAACGCATCAATATCTGGCACCAATGTCCAGAGGAGTCTTATTTGTTTTGTATTTTAGTTTTAAATGAGTAACATTATCATTCTACTTGCACTGTTTGCAAGTTTAACTCTGATATCATTAAGTCTTAATGCATTTTTTACACTCACTTTGCATGTTTTATTTGATAAAGAATGTTTCAAAAAGTACAATTAGAGTTCTAATTAGGATTCCCCGTTCTGGTGGATAGGCTTGTGTTAAAGAACCGCTAAATTTAATATGATTTCTTTACACAAGAAGTGGGCAGATTTAAAAAATTTTTGTTTAGATAGCAAGCAAGTAAATAGCCATATTTCACAGAAAAATTATCACATGAAGATTGTAGATATCCCCAAAAACAGTCTATCAGCAGCTTCATTGTTGCGTTCAGAAACTAATTATTACTAACCGTCGTTTCTCTCTATCTCTACTTTCTCCCCACCGTTAAAAGAAAGAAAAAAAATGGCATTTTGAGACCCAACTACTGAATTAAATGACTTGTCAAGCTGGACATTTCAGCAGCTGCGAGTGTGCAATGCATGGTGAACGCATGGAAGCACTGTAGGAAGCGTCCCGGTGCATTTTGTGACACTTTGAGTGTCTACATTCTGCCAAAATGTACAAAGGGACAAAAATCATTTGTTCATGTGAGTTAATTGACCCTTCTGACATGAGAGTCTATGGTCTTTGTGGACTTCACATCCTTTTGCTATCAGAAATATTTGGGCATGTCTGGGGTTTGCTTCTGATACAGAACACACTGAGGTTAAGCTGCATTATCGATGGATTGTTAATCAACTTAAAAACATGCGAGTACCTGTCAAGTAACGTCGGTACTATAGGAAAGTGAGCACCAGTTGGTTTTGATTTGGGAGTAAATATGTCTGTGGTTTACATTAGTCACAAGCACTTCTTGTTCCCATGTGCTGTGGCTCATGGAGACTGTTTGAGATCTTGACTCTGTGCCACGGATATTTAATTGGCTGCCAACAAAGAGCGGCAAACAAACTTTGGAGTCAAAGTAGCTGCATATTTATGGGGAACATGCGGTCGGCTTGTTAAGTCATGAAACTGTATCACACTGCCTGATCGAGTATCTCCAAGGCAAAAATTGTTGAAAGTTTGGATCCCGCGACGCTGGGACTCTTGAGGACATTTGCAGGAAATTAGTCATTTTGACTTTTGAAATTTGTCCGTGACGTCTCCTCTAGCTAGAGGATTCACTCGGCTAGATTTATTTTTTGCAGTCCATGGCAGTTCTTGGGACAAAACTGATCTCTCATCTAAATATGAAAAACTCTGAGGGGGCGGGCGGATGCTAATGTAATTGAATTGTTAAATTTGTTACAGTGCCATTAGGCTTTTTTTATTGAGACAAGCAGTACAGTTATGTTTTTGTTTCCAATTGTTATTTCAGAGTTGTGATCAAAGAAAGATTAGTGATATGTATTTTAATGAATACAGATCCCTGCATGATAAGAGTTATGTGAATATCTTAGACCATTAGTGGGATAATAGAGCTGTAACTATCACAAGTCCAGAATGAGCGTGTACCAGCATCCATATTCTTCTTCAAACGAGATGTGGATGTCGGTGTAACTCAACGGTAGCAGTTGAGCGAGTGTGTAGCGTCGCGGTTGGCAAAAGATTTAACGTCTGTGGTTGAGTTCCCCCATCCAGTTTGCCCGTGGGCACTGTGACTAACAACGCAGCTTTATTCAAAACCTTTCAGCGAAGCGCAGGTAAACCTGAAGGAGTCGCCTCATTCCACCTCCCTTTTGTGCCGAGCTCGCTTTCCTGCAAGGTTGGACTTGTTGAGAGTGATGGTGGGGGGGTGGGGGGGTTGCACTTAAATAGTTTGGGGGCATAAAGGAGCATTCCTGGAAATGATTGCTTTGTGAAAAATGTAAAACCTCAGCTGGGCACGGTGCCCTCTCATCACTTGTATTTTCTTCCCAACGAGCTGTGGTGTGTTGTGCAAGTTTCTACTACATTGTTATCATCAATACATGCTTACTCGATTCATTTATTTTAGCCTAACTGAATTAAAAGTTACATTTGTAAACATTCCAGGAAAGCAATTTGTTGGTCTGCTGAATGGAAACATTGTGAGGCCGTGATTGGTCCCGACTAAAGCAGCAGCAGCTCTTTTACTGCCCTCCGCCCCACAATGATCAACTTTATGATTATGGACAATAAAGAAAAGGCAGATTTATATTCCAACTGAGCACACTTGATTAGTGGCCCCACGCTCGGGCACCGGAGAGTTATTTGATCCAGACCAGGTATGTTGCCACTGTTTATGACACAGAAACAAACATCGCATTATTGAGACAAGGAGGAGGAAAGCTGAAACGTGGGAAAGCTGCCGTTTCACTCATGATATGCCAAGGAAAGAACCTCACAAGTGAATTTCTTTAGCATTTTTTTAGAAAATATCACTAGTTTATTCACTAGATTTTCAAACCAAATGGGCCTATTTTTCTTGGCACAGACTCAATTGTAGTCATCCTCCCTCGATACAAATGAACAACACACCCAAAAACACACTTTGTAGTTGCCAACAGGCCGTGGGGCATATCCTCAGAAGAACCTGGCCCAATTACATTTCAGGGTCTTTCTTAAAAACACACAACAGTAAGTACATCATTTTGAACGCATTACTGAGCAGAACCCCCCCCCCCCCCCTCCAGTGAAATCCCTAACTTCAGAGCCTTGATGGACGTGACAAGACTTGACGTGCAGATTTCTGATCTCAAGCTTAAGGAGGCCTTTCTTTTTAGATGCAGGGAGGAATTGATGGATGGCAATCGTAACCATCAAAGATTTATTAATTTTTTCCCGCTTGCGTAACGGATCTCTTGTCTCAAAGACGACACTGTATGAAGGTTTTCACCCTGTCAACTTTATCTTTAGAAACGTTGCTGATGTTTTGACCTTTTATTTATATGGGAAAGGTCTGCTGAGCACACATGCCTCTCTTTTAGCATCGTCTTGCTTCACACTCGGTCAGTAAGAGGCATTCACACCTGGGAGATACCTAATATAACCATAGGCGTCCGCTGTTGGCCATTAAACCCTTCCTCTGGACCACACGTGGTCAAATGCAGACCTTATAAGCACCGAGCGAGTTTTGCATTTGACCTCCAACTCGATTTAAATTTTTCCTTCTGGCCACAAACCTCGTTTCTAATCTTTAAGATAACTTTCAAGCTGTATCTTCCCCGTGTCGTATGATTTGAAGCTCATGCTGTGTGAAAGCCAGACAGAAGCCAGAGTGAAATACAACAGCTAAGACATTCATCGGGCCCGGTGGTTTTGCAGCATAGTTGCCTAATGACATTAGTGTGACCCAAACCCTTGCACTTCAGAGAGGAAGACCAAATGAGGCTAAGTCCTTGATCCCGTGATAAATGCTCTGCTGAATACAGAGGCTCGTTAACGCTGAGGTGCCAGGATTTCCCCATTAAAGCCTCCGGAGTAACACTATTACTTTTAACACATTCCAGCAAGGTCCTAATCCACGTAGAGCCAAACAAGTGGCACAAGCCCAAATCACTCAGGGAGGCAAAGGGAAAAAGTCGTAAAACATGATATGGAGGCACATGGTGCGGCCTGAAGATCTGGTTTTAGGCAGTGACCCGTTACAATGTGGCTCTTTATCCTCTCTTCAGCTGTAAATCTTTGTTTACGTGTTGTCAGACGTCTAAGTACAGAGGCGTTTACACTCTATGTGCTGCATTGTTCTCCGAAACGCCAGAGGGCGTATGAACAGAATTAACTGAACAATCCAAAAGACAGCGAGTGTAACCCATAGATATCCCTGTAGACCAGGGGTCACTAATAAGCGGACCGCGGTCCAGATCCGGACCCAGACGCCATTGTATCCGGACCCTGGACCTAAAACCGATAGATAATTGATAATTATTACATTTTGACAGTGCGCCTATATTTTAACCGGTGCAGCTTTTCTAGCCTTTACGGCTCTCGGTCAGTGATCCAGGAAACAAACCGACCAATTACATGCGTTGTAAATCACATCACGTGATGCAGCTCAGTCAATCAAATATGGGTATTCTGACACGTTTCCTGACTCGAGTGAGATGTACACACACGGGGCTGAGAGAGGAAAGAGAACGAAGGGCAGGAGCATTATTACGTGAGTCAGAGAAGTTGTTTCTCATGACGTTCTCCGAAAAGAGAAAAGTGGTCAGAGAGACCAGAGTCTTTAACCAAGAATGAACAGACTCTTATAGGTTAATTCTTCCCACGGACAGTTTAAAACCAGTATGTCTCATATGTTCAGAGACGTGACGATAATTAAGAGGAAATGGTGCATAGTTACGAAATCATTTCAGTTGATAGCAGACTACCTCAAGGTGTCACTCTAATCTGAAATTAGACAAATTGTCTCATAAATGTGATTTGAAGTTAGCTCATGCATGCGATTTTGAAGGGCTTTAATTTTGAAATGTTACATCAGAATGTCCTGGTTCTCTCTGAGTGAAACCTTAAGGTGGTCTGCTATCAGCCTGAGGTGAAATGATTTCGTAACTATGCACCATTTCCTCTTAAGATGCTTTTACATGTTTTGAAAGTTTTCAGTTATGTCAGTTATTCTTTAATCCAGCCTTTATTTTACTTGTAATGAGAAGAACATTTATTCATGTATTTCTATGTATTATTTATAATCCATCCAGTTCAATTTGAAAACTGAGAATAATAATTGTTGAAATATAATTGATGTGTACTTTCTTTATTTGATTTAACAGTTGTTGACTACACAGAGACGTTACTACTACTAGACGCAAGTTAGATATTGTAATTTTCCGGACCTTTGCGCAAGGAGATTTTCTCATTCTGGACCTTTTGGAATTTTAATTGAATACCCCTGCTGTAGACTGTAGGTGTAACCGGCAAAAGCCATAAACTAACCTCAGGCTTCACTACGACGAGTATAAACTAAGCTTAAGGCTTGGGTGGCAAACATTAACAAACATCCTTGCTAGCAGTTGTTTTACGCAAATACCGAGGCCTTCCATAAGCCGTTTAAATTAACGATGATCCGCTGTCTCATGAATACAGATCTCATTTGTATTAGGTCCCAGAGGGCCTTGATTCGTTCTCATGCTCCCTGGTGTCCGGTTCATCCACCAAGTGGTCTGCTAGCAGTGTCCGTGTCTTTAAGGGAAGATGGGCCGGTGGGCTCTCAGTACGTCACATAGGGACACATGCAGAGTGAGATGTCTTTGCCCAAGTCTGGGGATTATGTAACATGCAAGGAGCCGCGTGGGACAGTTCCTTTGGCGTGTTTACAAGGAAGCTCGTTGGCAGTGGACACACCTCATGACTCTTTGAGTTAATGCTGGACAAATAACCCCTGTCCGTCCGTCTCCAGACAAGGGCTCTGTGTAGGTCTGTCTTATTTAGTTTAGTCTCCATTGTGTCAGTCTGGACCACCCTTCATGTAGACGACACATTCCAGTAATCCAGCATCTGAAAAATGTTCAGAGGCACATATTAACATACTTTGAACATCCTGCGATTGTCACCATTGTTTGAAGCACTCCAGTGCAACAAAGACAGAAATGGTTAGACTCAAGATTTTTTGGTTTGTGACTATTTCAGTGCAATGTACAAGTTTCCGTCTTCATGGACAATTTCCAGTACTGTGTTTCGTGTAACTTGTTTCTTGCTTGTTTTACTCGGGGGTCATTCATTTGCATCATGACAAGCACGTTGGCTTTCAGGTTTAACACATCTCTCAATGCGATTTATAGCTCTACTCACCACTACTGTACACATGAAAGATACAATCTCAGACATTTTACAGTGACAGATTACACTGCAAACAATGTACAATCTCATCTTGTTTCTAGTTTTAAAGATGAATGATTGTATCCCACCATCTTCATCTGGTTGCCCAGTTTTCATGAAAATGTACTGTAGCACTTAGACTCCTATGTTATCTAAAACATGTAGTTTTTTCAATCTCAAGCTTAAGAACTGTTTAGTCGACTCATTGATTAGTCAGTATTTGTCAGTCTACAGTTCACACTGCTTGTATCTGCAGCATGAACCACCGTGTCAAGACGACAAGTCCCAACAATGCGCCATCCAAGAAAATGTCTACAGGTGCATATTTACATATTACCACGAATCGTCACCGTTGCTTGAAGGTTTTTTGTGACTATTTCAGTGCCATATGCAAATTTCCAACGTCATGGGGCATTTCAGTATTCACCAAATACCAAGTATCCCTCCTGTTTTACTTTCTTGTCATACTCAGGTTTCAGGTCATTATTTTGGATCATGACAAGCATGTAGTTTGTCACATTTCGCAATGCAAATTTGAATTTTACTCACACCAACTGCACAAGTGAAAGATTGATCTTATCCACTTGATCTGTCTGTTTTTTCCCCTGAGCACTTGAAGGTCTATATTGGCTCAAAATGTTAGATTTTTTTTCCGTTGCAAGTTTAAGAGACGTATTGAGATGAGATGCCTTCAAAATAAACTAAACAATTATGATTGCTAACAAAAGATTTGCACTTGACAGATACATGTTTGTAAAATATGTTAAACTCCACTACAAACGTTTCAATCCCTCCTGTAACTGACATCCTTCAATGTTTTTGTGTGTTTTTCTTTGCTGAACTAATTCATCCGATAGGATCGGCAGATACTGGTCCCTTTATCATCAGAGAGGGTGATCAGTATCTGAGAGGTTTCAGGATCCAGTTATTATGACCTTTTCAGTAAGTCAATAGAGGAGCCACTTTCAGTTCTCTGAACCATGTTCATTTATAGCATTTGTCCGACATCGCTGAGTGAGATTACCGAAAGTTTCACTTGCTGCACCACAACTACTTATACACAAGGGTCAGAGCTACAATGAGTTTGTCTCATTACAGAAATAATGAGAGCTTTTTTTTTTTTTTTTTAAACGATAGCTTCTAGTTGATTTATGCCACAACAATGAATTTGTTGTGATCATTTAGGAAAGTCATGACTAAACCGCTCTTGCCTGAAGAGGCTCTGTTCGTTTTCACTGAAGCTTTGTGTCGCAACTAACTGGAGCCTCTGCCGACCTCGTCTGGCGAAGCAACAGAACTGCCCGAATCGGGTCTCTGCATCGGAAAGAGAACGACAGTGAGTCGTCAGGTAGGGGACCCCTCTGTTGTTACAGCCCCCACCCTCCAGCTATTGTTTTGAAATACACTTACCAAAGGAGGGGGGGGGTTATCACATTAGGCTGAGGTCTAATTTGTTCAGCTGCCGCCCCCCCCAGAGAGTGTTGGTATGCTTTGTGACAGAGACGTGTGCCGTTGCATCTGTGCTTTTAATGGAGAACACATTTGATTTGATCCAATTCACAGTAATATTTACATTGAAGGCATAAAGTTTACACCTTTCTGCTGCTTCTGGTGTGTGAGCAGGTATAGGAGATAAGCCAATGAAGGAAAAAACTCACTTTAGTCTGCATCGATCCAGAAACAGGACTGTTTGGATAACTGCTCCTCGGTGAAGAGCTCGACTGTGTGTTGTCACAGCGTGATGGTGGCTCTGACACAGATGGCCTCGAGGCCGGAGGTATCCAAAGTTGGAATGTGCTGCCTTGTGGTCCTGGAGACTTTGTTGGGGGGGGACTGCGACTGCTCGGCTGCATTCTGCGAGGAAGGCCCATGTTGAGGTGAACACGGCAAGCGGTCCTTATATAAAGCGCCACATGTCTTCCTTGAATAAAATGTCCAGTCTGCTTTGTTTTCCTTGGATGCTGAATGGCAACAAATTAGTTTTTTTGTCTCTCTAACATCTCTTGTTGCTCCTTTTAGGCCAGATCTTCCATTCACTTGACAAGCTACTTTGATCCAGCCTGTATAAAAACACATTCCTGCCAACGCTCGTGGACATTCTTCTTCCTCGTTGTCCCAGATGGGTAGATGCCCAGTTCAAAGCTCTTTTACCTTTTTGCTTTTCATCACATCAAGTGTGGCTCTGTAATCCTATAAGCACTGCCTCCAGCCCATTCAATGAGGATTTGAATGAGTGGACATGTGGAAGTCTGATTGGCCTTGCATATGGGAATGCTGCTCTGTATTACAAATTCAACTACAATGCAAAGCATGCAAATTCAGTGGATCCGACATGATCTACTGTGGTGTTTAGTATAGCTATCTAGTCTAGCTTATGAAAACATGAACCATCTCAATTGACATTTTTGAAATGTATTATTTATTTATTTATTTTGAATAAGGTGTCCTCAGCCTCAGGGGTCGAAGTGAATAGTGTAGGTTTTTTTTTTTTAAAGAGAGAGAGAGAGAGAGAGAGAGAGAGAGAGAGAGAGAGAGAGAGAGAGAGAGAGAGAGAGAGAGAGAGAGAGAGAGAGAGAGAGAGAGAGAGAGAGAGAGAGAGAGAACTCCGCCCCCTTTTAGTTTTCGCACCATGTGACCAAGCCGTGGATTTAACACACACTCTGCTCCCATGCAAACAAGACACACTCGCGTGTTAAGTAAAAAAAGAAGAAGCTTACGGCAGAAACTTTTAGGAGAATCTGAAAAAATGCGCTGCAAAATGAACTACAGTCTGCCCTGCTCACCGGTAACGTCACCACCGGGACGCCTGATGCCTTACCGAGCACGCTGTGTCAGGTAATGGACTTTTTATACACAGTCTCTGCCATGTGTGTTGCTTACTATCGGATTAGTTGACTTTCATATGTGCTTGGTACAATATTTGGGTGTATGCTCTGCACATGTGTGTTGCCTGTGTGTCCTGTAGGATCAACATGTTTTGGATCGTGTGCATTGTGATACATTTGAATCTGAAACCAGACTTCCACACACACACACGCGCCTTTGGACTGAAGGCATTTAACTCGGTCATGTCCAGATAAGTATTTAATGTCACAGTGGACATGATTGAAATCCAATCTGCGTGTTTGCTCTCGCGCTGTGTCCTGCGTGTCTGAAGTGTTTTTGACGCTCAGCTGTTTGTACTACGTGCTAACCCTCACGCGCTGAAGCGCCCTCGTTATGTTGTTGGTCACTGTGTAGTGAATCTCAACGCTCATCTTTTTTTATTTATTATTTTGTAATATTTTAAATGCATGTCATTAGTGAGGTTGGTTCATACTGTTGAAGACTTCCACCTTTAGTCTCCATCACATTTAAGCACACGGAATATTTGTTTCCTTCTTTCGAAGTATGAGGAACAATTTAATTATTAAATATAAAAGGTACAGTTGATATTTAGCTTACCTTGCTTTAACCCTTCATTACTCTAACGTGTGTGGATTTAAGATGGCTCGATCCAGGGAACGTGTTTTCTCCACATTAGATTAGTGTGACCCGGGTTGTATATTTTAACAAGTGTTTCCTTACTAAACGTATTCCACCGTTTAGTTTAAGCTCCTTCCAAACATCCTAATATGCACATGAAGTCCTCTCACATCCCGGACTCATAGTCAGAGCTCCGTCTAGCGGCTCCAGGACGCTTCGGTCCTTTTTTTTTGCATCCACATCCGAGCAGGGCGGTGATAGCGCAAGAAAACGTTTACGGATAAAGATCCGTAAAGAGGAGGAAAACTATCATAACGTGGGCATCTTTAATGTACGAGGGTCTTTGGCTTGGTTTAGTTAAGTTGTTCGTGTTTTGTGTGTGAAGCGGGAGTCGTGTTTTCTTTCCTTTCTTTTCTTTAGGGGAGGGGGAGGGGGCAGAATCCCAAATGTTGCGCCGCTTCTGAAGGGATTTGGAAACGTGTTTACAAAGCGGGACGCACACAGATGCGGCGTGGAGGCTTCACACGACAACATGTTTAGTTTTTTTTAACAGAGAGTCGAGAACAATGAGATTTTCAATGACAAATGAAAACGGATCGCTGGTGGCGACATCAGGCGCACCCGGAACGTAACTCCTGCAGGAGACTGTGATCAGGTTTCACTGTGGTGGAGTCATGCGGAGTCATACAAGCTGATATCACCGCGGCTTGGTGTTTACACAATCCCCAGGAGCGTTGTCATCAGGGCTCCTGCTGCTGGTTCTGCACGGAATCATTTGAGTGGAAATGCGTTGATGAAGCAGCGCTTCTTTTGTGCATTGTTTACATGCTTAAAAATCGTTTTGGACAACTGCTGTGCCACTTATTTCATTGTGTCCACGTGTCTTTGATCAGAATGTGATTCACATGAAGCAGGTCTCATAGTATTACGTTGAAGGTGTTGAACACCTGGTTTTACTGGTGAAAGACGTCATGAGAGGCGCCCAAATGTCTGCTTGTCTTACTGGAGATTTACAGCTGGTCAAGTTTCAAAGTATCTCCAAGTCAAGAGCAATAAAATAGGAGTTTTTTTTAAATGTTTGATGGTTAATCTACTAATCAGAATGTTTTGTTTACTTCTCGTGTACCAGTGAAATCGTCTGAGGTCATCTTTGTCATGGAACAGATTTTGGCTGTTAGTGAATGTGAAACAGCAGATATCATTCTGAAGTAGACATGAAATTGGCATATTGTGGTAACTCTTGCTTCTTTTTCTTTTGTCTCCACAGTGCATCCGGTGCTAGCATCGTCGCTATTGATAACAAGATTGAGCAAGCAATGGTGAGTTTTTCCCACAGATGTTAAAGTTCAGTTCATGAAAGCTACTGAACATCTTTAAAGAAATGCAAACCAGAAATTCAAACAAGTCGTGTAGCCTACACACTTTGATTGACAGGTGACCTCTTGAAAATGCAGTTGCAAAACCTCCCATGTCATTGCTAACGATGTTGCTAAAAAAAAGAGCCCACTTTAAATTCAGAGATGTCATGCGTTTGAGGATGGAATCTGCTTAATTTGTGTTCTAATGTTTCCCCTTTTCTTCTCTTTCAGGACTTGGTGAAGAGCCACCTGATGTATGCTGTTCGCGAGGAGGTGGAGGTGTTGAAGGAGCAGATCAAGGAGCTGTATGAGAGGAACTCTGTGTTGGAGCGTGAAAACGCCGTGCTGAAGTCGCTGGCCAACACGGACCAGCTGGGCCAGGTGTCCAGTCAGCTCAACCAGGGCAGCAGCACTCCTCCGCTGCAGCAGCAACAGCAACACGTCGCAAACGACAACAACAATGGCCCCATGGCTCACCACGAGGGGAGTCAGAGCATCACCCATCAGCCCAACATCACCTCGGCGTGATCCTCGTGTCCCCCCCTCCCCTCCAAAAATACACACGCTCAAACACACACTTCCCATGGACAGGAGTGGAAGATCCCGTCAGTAAAGACAACAACTGCTACCGTCCCCTTAGCTTCATAAAGCAAAAAGGCTCGACTCTGCGTTCAATATGCTCCATTTGAGGAAATCCACAACAGCGACATCTTCGTTTGCCACCAAGAGCCATGCTTTCAATGTGCGCTCGTCGCCGTGCTTCACATTACTAAGACATTTACCACCCCTCGAACAAGTCTTATTCTGTCCCCTGCAGTTAGCCACAACAAGAGGAGGGGCAGGGGAGCCGGTGCACACCGTGAAAAACTGCATGTTGTTCTTGTGCAGGAGGACGGGGTCGAAGGGCTCGGGGGAGCTCGACGTGTTGTGGTGGAAGAGGGGTGGTGCAATCCTGACATCCGGCATGGTCTGTCCTCCCAGTATCCCCGACCCCCGCATCGCTCCAGGGCTGGAAGAGGCCAGGGAGCCGTGGGAGAAGTGGGGGAGAGGATTCGTCGTCCCCCTGATAGAGGAGCAGGAAGACGGCAGGTGCCTCGGCTTGAGGGGAGCGAGTTGAGAGCCTCGGCTTCGTTATATGCTGCAACAAAAAGCTTGTGTTGTTTTCTCAGAGCCACCGTACTTTGACATGAATCATAATACTTTTTCTTTAGTTCAGTTTTAGTATTTGCATTTATTTATTTCAGGGCTGCTATTTTCATAATGTAAATGAACAATGTCATGGATATACTTATTAACAAAAAAAAAGAAAAAAAACTTTCTCTTTGGTCTTTTTGGTATTTTTAGAAACTGTCAGGTATTACATTTGGTTGTCTCATTGCAGCAACTAGATCTCAATAAAGTAGGCAATAAGTTCCATAACCGAAAAATGTTCTTCTCATGAACTAGTGCTAACACTAAAGCCGAGCTTACATTAGGTGAAAATCCAGGTTGAATGTATATTTTGTAAAGTATCAAGAGAAAGGAGGGTTTGTACAGGAGGAACACCTGTTGTTAAGATGTGATGTGATGGGATGTTTCCATAAAGAAATCTATTAATTTACTTTTTTTTCTAGACTTTCTTAGTCAAAACAAAATACAGAAATGAGTTAAGGGGTTTGGTCTGGGGGATGAAAAGCTGTGAAAATGGTTCGACCTACTTTATAACCAAAGACGCAAAGCTGTGTAAGTCTTTTCTTTTTTCATTTTTAAATGCACACAAATATTTTTTTTCTAACTCTCTCCTTCCCTATGTGTTTTTTTTCCTTTTGTTGCTGTTTTGCATGTTCTGCATGATCTATAATCAAACCACTTTCTTACCTCATGTTTTTATCCAGCACTCTTATTGTGTGTCGAGTTGTCCGTCTGTGAATGATTGTGAAAGGGTTTGTGAAAGAGAACGGGAACAATGGGCAGAGAGGGTCGAGTTGTGGGTGAGAGTACAAAAAAAAAAGAATGGCAAGGTGTTTGTGTCGTGCACAAAATATAAGTCAGAGAAGGAGCCGTCTTTTTTTGTTTTCATGTCAATGCTGTGTCGACTTTCATATGCAAAGAAAAAGGTTTTGCTACGTTGCAGATTTTAATGTATTTAATGAATGCAGCATTTAGATTTCGATTGTAGTGTACCAACACTTCGCTTTCAAAAAAAAAAATAATATACGCCGAAAAACAAGACAATGGAAACTATTAAACATTTCACACTTTAAAAAGCTGGAACCCAGTCAATTGTGTGTGAGAGCATATTATGGGATGTCCTGTACGTGTCGCGTCTTTTGTGCCTCCTGTGCCGTCGCCTGCTGTCGTCGGGTCGATTCGGTTTCTTTCTCTGTGGCTTGGAACCAAACCAAAATGCTTGGTAATTGTACAATCAGTCATCTTCGACTCTTTTGATTTTCTTTTCTTTCTTTTTCTTTTTGCAAACAGGCTTCTTTCTTTAGAGTATTCTTTTCTGTTATTCTTTCATTTGAAGGAGATGCCATGTACATGCCAAGTGTACTGTATGAAAGTGATCACTGAGCCTTGGAGAAAATATCTTAACAATGCCCTTGTAATGTGCTGTTCAGACAATTTTAGTTTTCAGTCAAAAATAAATTACTGTTTTATTACGAGAATGTCTTCATGCTTTTTATTCTTTTATTCCCCACCAGGAAAACCACTCACTTACTTTTAGTAATAATCTATTGGTAATTATTTTTAAGAATATGAAACATCAAACTACAAAAATACTGAACATTTTCCTTTAATCACAAATATTTTCTTTTTTTTAACATGAACATATTCATTAAATCAGAATATATCTTTTTTTTAAACCATAAGCAAGTTAACAGTTGTATAACTACAAACATGTCAATGAGGATATGTTTTACAGAATAAAAAAATACTAAAGATTATCACAATCAACAGTAGGCAGATATATTTTGCACTTGTCATTGTAGGAAAAGCAAAGGTGTTACTTGCATGCACTGTACCAGGACCCTGAAACCAAAGCAGCTAAATTGGAATTCAGCCATCATTCATTTTATTGTTTACATCTGTATTTTTTCTTCTGTGACATTCAGTGAATGGTCCAACCTCTCATTCCCTCAGAAGTCCACAAAGTCCTTGTTTTGGAGTCCGCACTGCTTCGTCTCTCATGTAAAGAAAGAAAAGTGTCCCATATTTTGTAGGACTGAAATAAAGTCTAAAGTCTCCATGTGCATGAAGAGCAGAACAGATTTGTCCCATTGTGATAAAATGGGAGAATGTTTGATATCCATTGTAAAAGAGACCATTGTCTATCGAAGAACAAAGAGAATGTTAAGCAACCGAACCTCTGAAGAATTGAGAGAAAGCGGTTGAAAAAATCCCCAGGATACAGGCAAGTTATTCCAAGTATTTTATTAATTTCCTGGAGAACATCTGGCCAAAATAAAGATATACAGTGACATCCAAACACAAAGCAAAACTAAAGAATAATCTATAAATATAATGAATAAATATAATAAAAAAAACATAAAGGCAGTTTAAATTCTATTCAAAACTGCATCCTGCAACCTGATCAGTTTCCAGAGAACCAGGAACAAATCTTTGGAATTTGATCAGTTTTGGGGGACGAAGGAAGCAAAGCTGACACCTGGTACAGAGACTAAATCCTGACATTGTTCGTTACTCATCACCTACTTCTCATTTCAGGCATAAATGATCACTTGATACTTGTTCAGAAAGGTGGTAATTCTAATCAACGCTGGCCTGTAACTTGATGTCTTACGTCAAAGCTGACAACCACTGACAGCTGATGTCAATTTCATGATGAAAAGTTTTAAATTCAGAATATTTTTCATCCCAAAGGTAGTCTTTACTGATGGTCTTTTCTCTTTCTAGGTATTGACTCAGCGTTGTGTGTCGCAATGACTGACACGTTTGTCACGTCCTAAATCAAACTGTGAATGACGTACTTGCTTTTCAGCAAAGAGAAAATGCGTGCTCTCATAACTCATCTATGTCTGCCAGGTGTTGAGTTGCACCACGGATGTGCTGCATTCTTATAATCATTCTAAATCTCTTCAGGTCTGCAGTGGTGAAGATAAAGATCCGTATAAAGGGGCTTAAGTTAATGATCATAAGGAATAAAATGTTATAGCTTCAAATAAAAGCATGAAATAATCTTTGATTTTAGACTAGAATAAAATGCAATTATATGGATGACCTTATTCATTCCCACCTTTTGTTTCTTTGTATTAAGGTGGCCTGTTGAGGCAAAAGCTACATTTTCACATCAGATGGGAGCTTTGTTTCAAAACAAAAAGTTTTCAGAGGAAGAAATATGAGCAATTTTCCAAGTAAGTGAGTCAAAATCCTGTCACCTTCTTTCAAGCAAAGCCTGACTTACTGACCCTTTAACGCATGCTTTCTTTCTCTCTAGTGGCCCCTGTCTTCATAACCTGCATCACTTTCACACTGAATACCTTGAACATTTTTACCTGCTAAAAAGTTACAAATTGCTTTAAAATAAAAAAGGGAATAAAAATAGAAGAAATTGGGTCATCTGAGAGTTGCACTTATTTTACACTCTGCAGGAGAAAACACCAGCTTCCATGAAACACTGCTTTCTATGTTTACACCTAACCACCATGTGAATCCAATTCCCCCTTTAGACTTTACTAAATTATAAATAATCTGATCAGTAGATTCAAAGAAAGGTGTAATGGCCCTACTATTTTTTTCTCTCCGTGTCTGACTTGATTTCTGCATGCCTTTAGATTTTGTGTTTCAATCATGTCAATAATCTAGAGAGCTTTTTCTCTCAGTTGAACATGACACTGTCTGGGATTGATGAAGCATTGTGTTGTATAACATGAACAAAAGAGACATCAGAAAAATGTGATACCCATTGATAGAATTTGTAGGACATGAATTCATCATTTAGACCAAATAAAGTCTTCTCTGTGTCTTTTCTACGCCACATTTCTTTTTCCGTGTTGGATATGCTACCTGCTACATGTCTGCGAAACGCTCTGAATGCAGTTTAGGCTTTCTTGTTGCATGGGGAAAAAAACGTATCAGCAATTTTCTGACTCAGTGAAGATATAACATTAACGAACAAACAACTGGCACATTGTTGCAAACAGACTGGTTCAACCGGGCTCTGTGTCATCGGGACAACTCTTACTAACCTACTTTCAGGCAATCATGTGTGTTCATGCCACAGCCGGTTACAGCTCTGAGTCACAGCTGCTCACACAGAGTTGTGGTAAGAACAGGGAGTGTTTTCCACGTCACTGTGAGCAAATACAGTCCAGTAAATTCAGTAAACCTTGAATGAAGGGTTGAATCTGAAATTTCCTCTTCCCGAGACCTGATTATTAACTTGTCCTGACATGTCCTGACTCCTGTATCAAATACGTTCACAATTAATAAGTACAATTTTGTTTTGAGTACTTCAAGACAAGAGATACAGTTACTTGTTACCTTTCAAACATCCACTTGCTCAATACATTACAATACATCAATAACAAAAATGCAGTACATTATAAAAAAGAGCCAATCTGCATAATCAGTACATTTTGTTACTTGATGACAATATTTCTTTACATTACTTGAGTAAAATTTTAAATGCAGGATTTTTATTTGTAACAAGTATTTGTACATTATGATATTACTGATTTTACTAAAGTAAATGATCTGAATACTTCTTACACAGGTATTATGAGATTTGAAGTAACAAAACCATCTCGATAAAGACATTAAAAACTTGCTATAAGGATTTTAGTATTGCCCTTTAAAAACTCATCACAAGTTTTCCTTTATACTATTACACTTGCACTGAAATGTATAGCTGCACTCATAAGGGTTTTAACATATTTTCAGAGAATACATGTATTCAGAGATAATATCTTCTTGGCAAAATGATAATTATCTTGCCTCAGCATCACCAAAAGTATATCAACTGTCAAATAATGTAACAGTGTGTGTGTGTGTGTGTGTGTGTGTGTGTGTGTGTGTGTGTGTGTGTTGCAACGACAATTACTCACCATTCAGTCATCTGCCACCACACCCAACTATCATTGGGGCTGAAGTTTTCTGTTTCACAGTGTAGCTCTCTTGACTCACCACTGCCATCAAGTGATAAAACTGACTTATGGAATTAACAGACAATTCAAGATTGTGGTGCCATCATGTGGGTATGATGATTATATTAAAAAACAGGGGATTTGTGCATGATGGCTTACTACCACTGCTGACTGGCGTCTTAATTTAACACAGCCATCATTAATGTAGTAACACCTGCACTTCACTTTTTGTAGGCTACTTTATGTCAAGGTTATGTCCACGAAGTCAGGTTAAGGTTGCATTGATTTAATTTGAAGTTTGGGTAAATCTTAATACCCTATCTTTGCCTGACAGTATTTCTCCTAGTAGTGTTTTTAGTTTGGAAAATGATTTTATTCTCTGACGGTATAACATATATGTGGATCATCTTGTTCCAGCTCTTCACTGAAGGTACACAATGTTTGTGACAATGTTCTATTTTAACATAGACAATTGTTCTATGTATTATATATTAGTTTGGTATACAGTGTTTACATATACTAAATGTGCTGACCCTGCTGCTTTTGTTTTTAATTGCTTTTGTATAGTTTCTTTTTTTCTTTTTTTACCTTTATAGGCAATAACTCTTATTATTATGTTTACTTTCTCTATTGATCTATAGTTATGTTTGCCAAAATGTCCACCTCTGGGGATCAGTAAAGGCTTATCGTATTTTAGGATAATGTGGATAACCCATCCCTCCTAAATTAAAGACACATTTGGAAACTTTGGGATCTCTTCAAATGTTTTGCTGAACAACATGAGTTTGTAATGACAATGTTAAATATACAGAGATCCGAAGGGAAAGAGACAATGAATGTAATCAATGAATCATTATTATGTTATACTGTAGATACAAAGACGTGTGAGTTCAAACAGGGGGCAGCAGTCAGTTGCATGTACGTACTGCAGGTGGCGGTGGTGACTCAGGTTAACTCCGTTGAGCAGCCATGTGTTTCTAGAAAGCTCTTTTCCTCTACCAGCCACATCAGAGCGTTTAATCCGTATGTTTACTCATTGAAAGTCCTGCGGAGGCAGTGGTGACCTGCCCAAAACAACGGAGGAAAATGAACTATGGTCTTGTAACCGGAGTAAAAGCATGAGTATCGTTAAAAAGTGGGCAGAGCAGAGGACATCACCGCCCACTTGCTGATGATAGCAGGTCATGCGGCCTTCACTGTTTTGATTCACAGCTCGGACAGGCGGGGCAGAGATGGCGGAGGACTGGAAGTCCGTGTGATTACCTCACACCCTCATACCCTACTACTACTGCAGGGACATATTTTGTACGAAAGGAGATATTGGAAGTAATCGGGGAAAGCTGGCGGCTTTTTACGGCACTCGATTCCTTCCGGATGACATGGAGATATCGGCGGAGGGAGAGGCGGAGGAACGCCGGTGAGTGACAGCCTGGGCTGGGCTGGTTACTCGGCAAGCTATGCTAACAGTGACTTACAGTGGTTATATAAATAACAAAACTAGAAACTGTGTCACTGAGAACCAAGTTGCTAATTCACCAATGTCGGCCAGTCATGAACTGAACCATTGTTACCATGTTGGATAGCTAAGTAGCTAGCTAGTTAGCTAATACACTAGTGGATTACTGAAGCTGGAGTGCTCGCGGCTAAGCTAGGCTAACCTGACATGTCAGAGCTGGACAACTTGGAGCAAAACAGCACTAGCTAACTGAGAGTCTTGTCAACATGATTGATCAACTGATTGGCTTACTACTAGAAGTTTGGTTGCATTTGAGAAATTTGTTTGCACATGTTAGCTAACCGCTAATACCTTGTTGTTAACGGTGCTAAATGTTAGCTATCGCCAAGCCAGGTTGTAGTTACAGCTAATGCTAGCTGTCAAATTAACTTTGACAGTTAGTTAATGATAGTCGCTTGTGGTATTGTGCAAGATATTAACACACTGTTAAGGAAAATTAAAAAGCAATATTTTGTGTATAAAACGCTGGCAAATTTAGCTACGTGCTTGTATTTTTTAAACAAGTTGACACGAATAATACATTATTCGCATTCTGTGAACGCACCACGATTACTGGAAGAGTTTGATTAACAGGAAAAGCTGCACAACTTCCCTCTTTTTCTGCCAAGTGCGCTAATGACGCAAACATTTAATGTTTTGTTGTTTTACACAAGTTGACATAAACAACACATTATTCCTTGACAGCACGATTACTGGAATAGTTTGTTTAACAGGAAATGTTGCGCACGTTCCCTCAATTTCTCAGTATTTCTTTCGAGTGTGCAAGAGATGCTAAAGTGACCTTTCAGTCTTAACAATGCACATTTATTCTTTCTGATGTCAGCTCACTGTCTTCTATGGGCAGTGCAGACACACACACACACACACACACACACACACACACACACACACACACACACTCTTGCATAAATACACAATGCGCCACAGTATGTGGAGAATGTTCCCTAACTATCAGCCTTCTTCTTTCTATGTTACATGATGTGATTTGATTAGTTAGCTCGGTAGCTGAACCCGTGATGCTGCTGCTGCTGGTCAGCATCTACCACTAACTAAAATATAGTGTAATATATAGGTAGAAGATTAAATGTTAAATTATCCTATACTCAAAGAACGCCCTCAAGTGTTGGTGTCTTCTGACAGCAGATTTATTTGTCCTGTAACTGCAGTTATGTGACGAGTTAGACTGCTGACTAAAGTGGAAAAAGAGGATGTCCTCGACATGAGCCAGTGCTTTATGGCTCTTAGGGAATGTGGCCTGATATGTTTTTAACTTAAGACCTGGATATTTGTAAACATTTTGTTTATAGGGAGGGAGAGGGTGCATATTTATGTATCTGTCTATTTATAATATGATTTTGGTCTGTCTAATCTGTCTATTTGGCTAGGATGTGGTAATATTGTTATTACATTCATTCATGGTCAGCACTCTTAGTCACCAAGTTATCATAATTAAACTGCTGAAGACTCACATTTTAGTTTTGGGAAACGTATTTTTGTTCATGTGAGTGATGATTTACGCTACAACACTGCTAACACCAGCACTTCTTTACCTCCTTCCTCTTTCCTAAACTTCCTCCTTCACTCTGTCTCACTCCTTCCTGCTGCCATGTTTCTCTTCCAGGAAAGAGCACTGGAAGCTACTGTCCAGCCTGAAGACCACGGTGGAGGGTCTCGTGTCCACCAACAATCCCAACGTGTGGTCCCGTTATGGCGGCTTGCAGCGGCTTCACAAGGACATGAACAACATCCTGAGCCATGGGCTGAAGAATGAGCAGGTCAGAACTCAGGAGGTCTGTCCGATGCCACTCTCCCGTTTTGTATTTATTTGTTGTGAACAGATTACCGATCACTTTCTGTGTGACTTCCAGCCAGCTCTGACAGATTAGCTCTGAAATTTAGCTATACAGGCTTGTGTTTGAACATGGCGGCGCAATTGTTTCAAGGTGTGACCCATAACCCCACAATACCGCACCATCAGACAACAAACTGCAGTACCAGTGTGCTCAATATTTCCAGATTACCCATGTTACACCTGTGATACAGTCTGATTGCAGATGTTAAGACAAATGCCACTGACAACTGGGATAATGAAGTCATTCAAACTTAAGTTACACTACCACCAGTACATGTAACCCTTCTATTTATCAGAGTAAGTTCCTCACTTACCCACAGCTTGTCAGGGATGGATGTTGTAGGTTTTATCACATGCTTTACCAACGTAGAGGTTACTTTTTCTTACATTTTGGCAAGTATTTACATTATTAGACAACTATTACCTGTCCTTATCAGTTCACCTCCTGGAATACAGGGGAGAACGGTTCACTGTCATTCCCTCCATAATGGCTTCTTGTGTTTATCGGAGCTGGTTTTCTCTGTAACGCGGGCATGCTGGTTTTGTGTTGCAGGTGTACTACAAGCAGAGAGACTACTGGCCGTTTGTGTGGTGTGTTCGCTACATCAGCCCTCACCTCGCCTCGCACGTTGAACAGGTATGAATCAACATGTACGCTGGTATGCATATGGAGACTGTGAACTTACTTCGCAGTACAGTTTTCATTGTGTTCCCAGAAAGATTTGGTTATAAGATAATTCACTTTTCAGTTTCCACATTTGCTGCAAAAAAGGGCTGGTATTCTCAGTTCTGTACTTGTTATTCACACACAACAAATGACGTGTCTATGCATTTTATTCACTGTTATCACTTTAGTTTGTTTGTTCCACCAGCCACTGTAGCAGGAAACTAACCCTCATTCAGCTGATAAATGGTGTAGCTTTTGAACACCGGCAATAGTTGGTGAGAGCCAGCCTGCCTGCCAAGTTTTAGTTTCATGGAAAGTAAATGTCTGACATAGTTCACACAGTTAGACGCCATCAGCAGAGTCACTACACTTCCTGTTTTTTGTTGTTGTGGAGAACAGTCCCCTCTGTCAAGTGTGCAACAGTAAATATATGGAGTATCATACAAACTGGGCTGTAAACAAACAGCAGTATGTTTGGTGTAAATAGTATAGGATCCCATCATACTGGTTGTTATAAACAATAAAAATGCGTTGCTTATATTCAGTAAAATAGTGATTGTCATGTCACTCTGTTGTTTGCACCATTTGCCAACCTCTTTCCCCCCCCTCACAATATGCTCCTGTTTCACATTTCTCTCACTCCCTCTCTCCCTCCCTCCCTCTCTCTCTCCGTCCACAGTTCAGTCACCTGGAGCCAGTGCTGAGCAGCGGGATGCAGAGTGCTGGTGAGAGCTACAAGGCTGAGCGCTGGCTCCTTCACAGCTTACAGGTTCACTTGCTGTCGGCTCAGCTGCGACCTCTGCTCCGGCATCTGGGGCATACACGAAAATACTTTAATGGTGAGTTGTAATGGTCACGATGATGGGTCACATTAATAGTCCAGTTTAATATAGACGACATTGGTGTGAAGTGTAAACTTAAGTATGAAGCAGCTAAAATGTATTCAGTTAATTTCTGTTCCTGTTCTTTGTGTGACTTCCTCTCCTCTCTTTCACTTTTCTTGTTCTGTCTTTATTTCACCAATAAATGATCTCTGTCATTATCTTATTTCCTTACCTCTCTTTGTTTTTCTCTCCTTCTCTCCATCCTTTCAGATGATGCCTTTCTGCTGAGCGAGCCCCATGTGACCGCCATGTTCCAGTGTCTGGAAGCTGTGGAGCAGAAC